>NW_028280950.1:2552500-2885625 GCF_059751285.1 Brachycentrus maculatus
AATTTCCTATACTTATGTATGACTTCCATATAAAATTTGGCATACAAATGAGATGGATCATGTATGACTTATAAGATTTGAGTAGTGCTATTGTCAATCATAGTAAAATGGTGAATGTTACACGTCTTTAAAATGATCACTTTTTACCAGCCTATGATAGATAAGTGTAAGCCCTGTAAATGCCCATACTTCCATATTCTTCACCTTCTATGTAGAGATTTCAAAAATGTAAAAAAATATAGTATTTTAACCTTGACAAAAATCTATGCAGTCGAATTCTATGGTCTAATAAATGTCAATCATGCTTTTACAGTCCCCTTTCTTAACTGACACTTTTTTAACAAACAAATAATGCAAGGTGGTATATGAAAATAAGTATTTTATTAAAATGAAACACATTAAAGGATTTTTCAGTTTTTTTTTTAATTATAAAAGTGTATAAATATTATCACATTACAAACTTATCAACTAAAACTCGTTTCAAGTTATCAAAAATAAGCGCCCGCGGAATTTGTGTTTAGTTTGTCTTTTTAATGGTGATCTCATCTGCCATAACCTGTAAAATAACATAATATAATTATAGTATTTTGTATTGGAAAACGAAAAGGTGCTTAGATATGGTGTGTATGGATTTAAAATCGTCTCTGTGAATTGACCTTTCTATACGAAATACGATATTATTTCACCTCCGTAGTGTAATGGTCAAAATGTTCGGCTACCGTGCTGGAGGTCCCGGGTTCGATTGTCAAGGTGATTTTTAATCTCATATTTATTTAATATCTAAGTGGAAAGGAGCGCAGAACTGAACACCTTGCCTTCATACAATTAACAATTGCGTTGCTACGATACAGTGCCTTATGCACCATCGGTTGTGCGGACAAGATTATGGTTTTTAAAAGAGAAGAATGCAGATCTGAATGTGAAATATTGGTAAACGGAGAGATTCTGGAACAGGTAGATGATTTCGAGTATTTGGGTAGTATGTTTTCTAGGGATGGAAAGATTGATAAAGATATAGAAAGGAGAGTGAATGCTGGGAACAAAGTGAACGGTGCACTGAAATCAGTTATAGCAAATAAAAACCTATCAGCGGAAGCTAAACTGGCAGTGCACAACGGAGTCCTGGTTCCAACTCTAATGTATGGAAGTGAAACATGGAGTTGGCAAAAGAAGGATGAAAGTAGACTGAATGCAGTCGAAATGCGATCTCTCAGAAGAATGTGTAACAAAACGATGTATGATAGATGTGCGAATAGTGAAATAAGGAAGGAATGCAAAGCTGAGATAAGCATTATCGATAAAATTAAGAAAGGTGTGTTGAGATGGTTTGGACATGTAGAACGAATGAGTGAGGAAAGAACGGTAAAACAAATTTATGAGGCGAATGTTAGCGGGAAAAGAAGCAGAGGAAGACCGAGAAAAACATGGCACGATCAGGTATGCCAAATACTTGAAAGTGGTCAGGTTAAGAGTCGTAACAATCGGCGGGTATGTATGAGGAGATGCATGAACGTGGAAGAATATTTGCAAGGACAGAGTGGTGTGGCGCTCTATTCTCTCTGCCTACCCCTGCGGGGAAGCGGCGTGATGGTTAGTTAGTTAGTTTTAGGTTGTGCGGATAAGGTTTAAAAGAAAGAAATAGGATAAAAGATTTAGTTGACGAACTATTTCAACTTATTGAAGCACAAATAATTAACAACCGAGTGATTTAAAAGCGGAATTTAAAAATAAGAAAAATAGCAAGGATTTCCACAAAATGGAAAACGTCAACAGTTTTTTTTATTTCACTCGGAAGTGTACTTTAACAAATAGTCTTTTAATAGGATTTTTTTACCTGAATGCGCTACAGAACCAGCGCTGGCCGTGGCATGTGAGGTGGCAATACTGCCACCGAAGAGTCCACCTCCTAAGCCTAAGGAGCCTGCGTGGCTGGAGGAAGCAGCGTGGCTTCCTGCACCAGCACCAGCGCCAGTAACGCCCAATCCGATTCCCTTCAGCAGTCCAATCACTCCACCGATTCCAGACGGGTTTTTCGATCCATAGCCCGTGGCTCCGTCAGCTCCACCATATCCCCCCGTTGCACCGGCACCTGACACTGCTCCCGCTCCAGCATATGATCCTGAAATACCTCCAGATCCCCCTAAATGAGCACCGCCGTCATGTGACGAGCCGCAACTCTGGCAGTCGGAACTATGATCACTTCCTTGCAAATTACTTCCTTTAACGTGCGTTAGATCACCGCCCTGATGCAGAGAACCCGATGAGGCACCAGCTCCTGATGCCGATCCCGCGTATGCTCCTGGGTGGTTTGGAGCTGGTCCAGTCGCAGTTATGACTCCGGGAGCACCTCCGAATTTTCCATCATAATACTGATTTTTATTATCGACGGTTTCGGTTACTTTAACAGTACTCGCATGTGGTGCACTTGTAATTTCTCCATCTTTAACAGCATATCCTGGCTTCTCTTGATTTCCTAAAATTCCGGGTGCTCCACCAAAGCTACCTGTATATTTTCCGGAACTTATTCCACCATCGTGTTTATGGGTATTGCCCGAAGCGCCAATACCATAGCCACCACTACCAGATCCATGCTGTCCAGTTGTCTGCGATCCATAACTGTTATCTTTATGTACTGTGCTTCCGAGGTAAAGACCTGTTCCGATAGCTCCACTTCCGGAAGTTGAATGTGATCCCACTCCACTTCCACCGAAATCATTATTATATGAACCATCATTTTTATTTGTTGCATGAGTTACTTTCATACCAAGAATGCCATGAGAATGAGGTTTAGAGTCGTACTGTCCTTCGAAATTTGATCCTCCGTATGTGGACGATCCTGCTCCACTATTGGCATTAGTATTCGAGAGTTGTGCACCAAAATTGGAATTTGATTGATAATCATGATTACCAGAATTGGCATTATTAGTGTTAATTCCAGCTGAAATCCCGAAACCAGTAGTTTGAGTAACTGATCCAGGTTTTTTAACAGCATATCCTTCTGTTTCTTGATTTCCTAATATACCTGGTGCTCCTCCAAAACTTCCCGTGTATTTGCCAGGTTGTGAGGATTGTGGTTTGTAACTAGGAGAAATACCAGTTGTTCCCGTAGAATGTGTTACCGAGCCAACATTGGATACTCCCACAGGTCCCCCAGCAATAACACCGTTACCATACCCCGTTACACCGGAATGAGACGGTGCGAGAATTCCTGGAGCTCCTCCAAATGATCCCGAATATTTCCCTGTTTGAGTTGTTTGACCACTCACTGTATGGCCACTTGATATTCCTTTGGATCCTGATATACCAGCGTCAATGCCAATAACTCCAATACTAGGCTTATTTGAAATTGGGACTTCTTTATAAGATGTTCCTCCAATGTAAGCTCCATTCGATGGTCCACTGGCACCAATACCAAATGCACTGGAATCCTGTACGCCATAGCCAGAACTTCCATAGCCACTGCCGCCTTTGACGCCAGACACTCCATATTCAAGACCAGCTTGTCCACCACTTGGGCCTGAAATTGGAGCTCCAACGTCATAAGAAGAGGGCCCCGAGTAGGATCCTCCCTGCGCTGATGCTCCTGACGTACCAACCCCGAATCCAACACCAGATCCACTGGGGGCAGAGCCAAATGATCCTGTAAATTTACCAGGTTGCTCGCCACCTGAAGGTCCTGTTGCTACAACCCCCCCGTAATTATTTGCATTTGTTCCGGACAAACCGATGTCAAGTCCTACACCAGAAGACTGTTCTCCAGTAATGAGAACACCATTTGTTGTAGATCCCGCGGTGCCACCATAAGCACCTGATGCAGTCAAACCGGATGTACCAGATACTCCAAATCCTCCAGAATTTCCAGTGTATTTTCCTGGTTTAATGGCACCAGTTCCGTGACTTCCATGAGTTCCGTGATGATTTGTATTAGATCCGGAAAATCCAACACCAATGTCACTTGATCCTGAAGTTACGCTGCTGCCGTGGTGAGTATTTCCCTTTGTTAATCCAACTTCGAAATTAATTCCTCCCAAACCAGATGAAACGGTACTTCCTTGATTAGTTTTCTTTGTTCCATAATACCCAGTATCAATTCCACCAGAACCACTAGAACCAGAAGATAAGCTACTTCCGTAGGAAGAACCTTTGGATCCATACAATCCAGAATCATAACTAATCCCACCCGTGTTACTGCTTCCGTAATTATTCCCCTTTGACCCAGACAATCCGATGCCCAATGTAATTTTATCGGAATCTGGTGAGGTGCTTCCATAATTACTTCCCTTCGATCCAGAATAACCAGTTTCGGTTCCAACACCAGTTGAACCTGAAGAAAAGCTACTTCCATGGTGAGTATTTCCATGCGCTCCAGATAAACCAATGTCAAAACCGACTCCACCTGTACCCGATGACAAGGTGCTTCCATGATTATTTCCTTTAGATCCAGAATGACCAGCTTCAATTCCAACACCACTAGAACCTGAAGACAAACTGCTACCATGGTGAGTATTTCCATGTACTCCAGATAATCCAATATCAAAACCAACTCCGCTTGTACCCGATGACAAGGTGCTTCCATGGCTATTTCCTTTAGATCCAGAATAACCAGATTCAATTCCAACACCACTAGAACCTGAAGATAAACTGCTACCGTGGTGAGTATTTCCATGTGATCCAGACAAACCAGCATCAAAACCAACTCCACCTGCGCCTAGTGATAAGGTACTTCCATGATTACTTCCCTGTGATCCAGAATATCCAGCATCAATACCTAATCCACTAGAACCTGAAGATAAGCTACTGCCGTGAGTATTTCCTTTTGAGCCTGTCAAACCAACGTCGAAGCTCAGTCCACCGGAACCGGATGATAAGGTACTTCCGTAACCACTTCCTTTGGAGCCAGAATACCCGGAGTCAACACCAAAACCGCCGGAACCTGGCGACAAGCTACTTCCTTGAGTATTTCCTTTAGTGCCTGAAAATCCAACATCAGTGTTGATTCCGCCAGAACTTTGATGTATTCCATGGACGGATACATCATTATGAGCAGAAGAAGATCCAATTCCACCATAAGAAGGTGCACCACCTGTGTTAAGTGGTGATATTTCACTTCCGTATGCTGGAACAGTCGCGTGAGATAATTTAGATCCGGTTATAGATCCGCCTCCCAAACCGGCCCCGGCTCCAAACGTTGCTCCGCTTCCAGAACCTGAATATCCTCCATGTCCGGCTCCTGAGTCGGCTCCGTTTCCAGCTCCAGACAAAGTCCCACTCCCGGCTCCAGAGAGAGCACCATTACCGGCTCCAGGGTATGCCCCATTCCCGGCTCCAGAAGTTCCTCCGCTCCCGGCTCCAGAGTATGCTCCATTTCCGGCTCCAGAAGTTCCTCCGCTTCCCGCTCCGGAGTATGCTCCACTTCCGGCACCAGCAAATGCCATACTTCCCGCGAATGATCCACTTCCGGCATTGTTCGATCCTCCATTGCCTATCCCTCCCAGTGCCCCGCTTGCTGCGCCAGAGTAGCCGCCGGGAGGAGTTCCCGATCCGCCGAAACTGAAGCTACCTGCTTTGGAAGCTGAGTAACTAGAAGCACTAGATTCTGAGAAGCTTCCAGACCCTGAAAAGGTTCCTGGTTTGATACCTCCATGACCTCCATGAGAAAGGAGACCTTCTAATGACGATAATATACCTGAAAGAGAAATTGTAAATTAGTTTTCATCACAGAAGTCCTTATATCATATGTTATTTGGTTACGAACATAATTTTTATTCATGTTATCCAGCTTAAAACTGTGTAGCTAATTTTATTAAATTTTTATACTTTTTTTCTCGCAACCCTTTTACTGTAGTAAGTAAAAACATTCGTTAGTGCGTATTTGACCTATGCTTTGTGCTCCTTTGTACCCTGATGTTGGAAGTATTAACAATCAATTAATGAAAAAAATTTAAGCATATTATTTTGTGCTGTATTATATGATTTTTTTTCAATCATTGTGAACCTATACATAAATGAATATAAGCAAAAAAACCATACATATAATTCAATATAAACTATAATATGTAAGAATGTACACTATTTTTTAAAACAAAACGAAGAAAAAAGTTTGAATATTTAAATTTAAATAAAAATAAGTTAAGGATGTAAGAAAACGTGGTATAATTGATAAGTAACAAATAATTATTATTCAAATCAGTAATCGAAGGAAACTTGGGACGCGTTAAAGCACAATTACACACAATATAATGTATATGTAACGATTTTTCTAAAATATCTTGTGCAATAATAATTGCGTAATGTTATTGTTGTTCCTGAAGCGGACATTGTGTATTTGTTCCACAATAATTGATCGCATGTTTAAAAAATATTTACATCCACTGGAAGTTGTCTACATTTCATATTAATTCTATGCATGTGAATGCGAAGAAGAAAAAAACTTGTTTTCTTTGCTCGTGGGTTTTTCAAATATTTTTATACCCGTGTATAATCTTGTTGGGGATGGTCAAGGGCACGCTGTGAATCAGGTGTCGCGAACTAGATGTATTTGGTTTATGTATAAGCATGTTTGACATTTACACAATACAATATCTTTCTGCGTCTCGCTTTTTTAAACCCACTGCTCATTTTATATTTCCTAGCTAAAATTACAAATGTTGGAAACACATCGCCCACTCCTTTCAAGAACGTCATAAATCAAAAATTGTCAATTTTCGGAATGCCTAGAAAATGTACTACTCCCCAGAAAAAGAGGCATATTTTTAACTTTATATTTACCCGCTACAGGGCAGAAAGTGTTGTTTTCGAAGAAAATGGATTATTTAATAATTTTTTTAAATATACTTAATATTTTTCAAATGTAGAAAAAACCTTCAGGTTTTACCCAAAAAGATCTGTTGCACAGTAAAAAGTTCAATAAGTGGCTTGATATTTATTATTAATACATTGTAATATATTTTTAAACTTTAAAAACGTTCTCCTGAAAAATCAAGTTTTTTGATTTATGACGTTCTTGAAAGGAGTGAGCGATATATTATAACCATTAAAAATATTTCATCAATATATTAATAATACCAACGACTTTTTTTTTCATTTAAATTTGGAAAAAATATAAAAAGTGTGACTCGATTTAAAACTTATCAAAACTAAAAAATGTCACATTTATTTCAACGTGTTACACAATAAAAGGTTTTTATTCCCCTTAAATCAGTGGGAGAAGACAATGGATTAGGCACGTTTAACAATGCAGATTTTTTTTGGGCGGAGTTTGACATTTGGCGAACACGGTCAAATAAATCATAAAGAACTTTATCGCATACATAATTTATACGTAGGTACCTCTCTTCTCAGATAAAATATATGCATTGTAATTCTCAATATCTATGCTTATTTATGTTCCGTGTTTAAATTCCCAGAATGAATAAATTAAATACATAACATATTACATTTTTATTTATCTATGACATGACCGAGAACGTTGAAAAAGATTTTTCGCGAGGTGAAGAATTGCCTAATAAAATATTATTTATTATGCTTTAACAAGCCTATACAACCAGTTCAGTTAGTATACAAATCTATGCGATTAAATTATGAATTATTTATTTCTTTAAACAGGATCTTGAATATTATCTTCTAATAAGTATGCAGTATAACATGTAAAGCTAGCGCGATGGATGTATTTGTTCTTGTTGTATTTTTATAGCTATTAATTTATTGTAGGAATTAAACCTACCTACTTGTTTTGTTCAAATCTATGTATAATATAATTTATATTTGAAGCACTAACTTTGTTTAAAATCAATATTTTTTTATAACTTAATTAATTATAACATAATCACTATAATTATTACATGATTAAGATATATATATATATATATATATATATATATATATATATATATATATATATATATATATATATATATATATATATATACATATATATATATATATATTATTACTTTATACTTATTTTATTATTACTTAATCACTATTTTATTATAACTTGATTATAATGTCTACCGGTTTCGAAGCTACCCGCTTCTGTATTGTACTGTACTGTACTGTATTCTGTAGACTGATTAATACTGATCAACAGTATTGATCAACAGGATTAATCGGTCTTGATAAAGAAGCGGTTAGCTTCGAAACCGGTAGAGATTATAATTAAGTTATAATAAAATATTTATAGCGATTTTTAAACAATGTTAAAATTTAATTATACTATCTATGTATTATGTTTAAAAAACAGGTAAATCATTTCGTTCGATTAATACCTTACCGATATACTACATGTATGTACTATTGTACATGAATGTACAATGAATTACATTTCTAACAGTATATGTAGCCAAAATATGATATACTGTTCAGATTTTAAGGTATCTGAGTGTTATCAACGTAAAATTTGATTTCTGTTTGAATTATACACTCAAATTAATATTTTTAAAAATTCAAATTATTTTGCAAATTTAACTAATTTATTGTGAGAGTATTTCCATTTATGTATATTGTTAAAATTGCCTATTTAAACAGCCTTTTTTCTACTTTTATCAGTAGCATTTATGGTTAAATCATTTCATACCTATTTCTAATAATGAGCCGCTCAGGGTCATAGAAATAGTATGAAATATAAATATTTGTGTGAATAATAAAAACACAAATATTTCTCTTTAAAAAAATAATTATCCAGTTATTATGAAATAATTTTAGTAAATATATGCTTTTAACATTTATAAAGATTGCTTTAAGCTCAGATGAATTTGGAAAAACATAAATAATCATATAACAAAACAACAAAAAAACATTGTTGAATTATAATATTTCGTGAGCAAAAAAAAACTTTAATTTGATATATGAAATACACATCAATTGATGTATTGAAAAATACATACATATAAGAAAATGATTGGTTAAAGAAAAAGCTAATATTGTTTTCTTTTAAAAAAAAAGATAAATGTTTGTGTTTTTATCACATGCACAAAACTTTCAATTTTATTATATTTTCAGGAGCCTAAGCGATCATTAAAAAAATATGAATTAAATTATGGTGGAGTTGGTTAGCAGACAATGTTTGTTATTATGTAATAAATACATTTTAGATACATTTGCACAATAAACACTAAATAACAACCTGTGTGTCCTATTTAATGCGTATGCTTTCTATACCTTTATATATATATATATATATATATATATATATATATATATATATATATATATATATATATACATATATATATATATATATATATATATATATATATATATATATTTATATAAATATATATATATATATATATATATATATATATATATATATATATATATATATATCTTAATCATGTAAAACTTGGTAATGTTACTGATCCGTTAAATTCCCCAATAAAATTAAATTAAACGCCAAAAATTCAACCCCACGCAAAAAATTGTATTGTTTTTTTTACATACCCCCTTTAAATCCATGTGGGGAGCCACTTGTCAAAGAAAACAATGTTAGAACAAGCACACCAACACCTTTCATCTTATTGCACTACAATTAAAATGATAGCGAGATCTCGTCGGCGTCTCCTTATATACTGCAACCGGCCGTCGCGGATTCTGTTAGTGGACTTCTTGTACGGGCTTTCTGACTTAGCGAGAAATGCAATGAGATCACCCCAAGTACTTAGTATCGACTAACATTGTTCTGAACGTAATCATTAATAAATAATTTGGAGTCGAGTAACCCGGAGCTACGACCTGTTAAATTTCATCTGAAATGGTAACTACTAACGAGATATATATTTGTCACTAACCAGTTCTGTGACATTAAGAAATTATGAGATAAACAATAGGCATATTTAAGTGCCTCGTTCTCTGGATAAAAATAAATATTTACTCATTTATAAATATATATATTTTTTAATCTCGATAGAGACGCCATCGCTTACAATCGAAGCTATGAAAGTGAAAAAAGGAAGTAAAAAATTAACTATTGTAATATCTCAAAATATGTATATAATATAATAATATTTTAGAGAGAAAATGGTTTTAAAGCTGTAAATCAAAAAATTTCCCATAAGTTTAGTTATTGCCTTATTCAGTAAAAATGTGCCTAATGGGTGGTTACTTTTCGGTCCCTCGATCATATGATGTTTATTGAATTTTCTCGGTTTTTATTTCTTTCTAGAAATTGTCAAAAATATTGGGAACTAGTAATACAAAATCAAATTTTGGTACTATTGGCGCAATAAGCTTAAGCTTAAAAGAGCTTTAAGCTAAGCTAAGCTTTAAAATAAAAGCAGCAAATAGCTATAAAAGGGTATAATTCAAACTATCCGTAAAGTCAAACATGAAAAGACATGAGATAATGTATTTATTTCTATAAATCAATAGCTTTTATTGTATAAACATAAATATTCTACCTGTAAAATATATTAAAAAATGTAAATATATTCAAAAAATAATATTCTACCTGTTTTCATAATATAATCTAACGTACTATCAAGGTGATGTCTCGTTCTTGATAACGATGAACTAATAATAATTTCTAAGTATTTGTAACAAAACATAAGACTGGTAACGTTTTTTTTTATTATCAAATTATAAGAAATCCAATCAAATCATGTTCAAAAGTAGGTACAAAACACAATGTTCGTTGAGGTTTTAAAATTAAAAGTAGGTCTGGTATTTTTTTGTAATTATATTGACGAATCGAAAAATACATACATATATTTTTTTGTGCGTTTAGATTTTATAAGATCAGGTCTAATTTAATTGAATGCCTTGAATTTTGAAGGTATTGTATAACATTATTTTGAAATATAGATTTATTTAAAACCAAACTTGATTATTAAATTATCACTTTTGTTTTTAGCTCCTCTGAGCATTGATTTATTTCCAATTGTATTCAATAAATAATAGGTTTATTTATAAATGAAGATATATTTAAAATTTCAAATTGAATATTAGATTCTTTTCATTGTCAGGATATTTGAGGCCGAGTGATTGCTACAAAAATCTAGCTAAAGTCCTTGATTGCTACAACTGATAAATAAATTAAGAATAAAAGTATACATCCTCACTATCCTAAACAAAAAAGTTTGAAAAACGAAAAAATGACCTTTCTAGTTTGATGTAAGGTTTTTAATTGATTTAAAATTAGTTTTAAAATTATCAATTTACAACAAAAAAGGTACCTAACCTATGCTTGGTTTTAGTCGTAAATAACACAAAATAAGAATGCGGTATCCTAAAAACGCGTGTTGACATTGTATAAAAACATATACAATATAATGGATCATGTTCATGATGTGTTATTATTGGCTAATAAATAAATATGAAAAATCACAAGACAATGGGTAACATTCTTATTAAAATCTGTAGAGAAGTACGGAAGATATGAAGGTTTAAACTTAAAATATTTTAATAAAACGAAAAACGGACACCGCAATACGTCATAAAATTTTACGTTATCGGGTTTGTTATGGGGCGTATCCCTTTATGTATCTGTTTAAAGAGCTGTAATAGTAGTAGTGTGAATTTGTTTCTGTGACGTCATTCGTTACCAACTTACGATAACAACGTTTTTACGAAGGCAAATTTTGCAAAAGAAAATTAATAATGAAAATATTGATTATATCGGCTGTTATAAACACAAAAGGAGTCTAACACAATCCTTTATAGGTTGAGTATGTTAAATTAGATATATTATTAGATTAAAACCAATATTTTTAGCTTTTCCACTTTATTTTTATTTGACCAGCGACCGGGTTTCGTCGTTACCGACATCATCAGAAAAAATATTGGTTGTAACTAATATTATATTAAAATGCAATTCCATCACGAAGTGTCAGTGGATAATATAAATCTATTAAATTAGATATTCTTCCCGAGTGATAATACTCTTATATTCTCTCTCTCTCTCTTATCTTTAAAATAATAAGTAAATAACCTTTGACTTTTGTACAAGTATGCATAGGTGACAGATGAATCACAACATAATACGTGTTTCTTAACACGATATCATTAAAATTTTACTAATGAAAGTAGTTTTTCTATTAAGTTGCTTGATTTTAAGAAGTTCTCAGTATGTTGTCTTTTCTGATAAATAGCAGTACAAGATGCATTATTTAATTTCCTCCGATGTATGATAATACTTTAATATTCCCCGTACACATAATATTCCATAAATACCTGAGGTCACGCCAAAAGAAGGTTGTTTTTGAGAATCTGGTTTTCCCGAGAACCTTTGTTATACCCACACATAATATGATACTTCTCCTTGAACCGATTATGACGATACCTAATAAAAGCTCTCGATTTTTGCGCTGTCAAAAAAGACAACAAAGTAAAAAGGCTCCATCAAAATCCTCATGGAAATAAACATTGCTTTTAGATTGCTAATTATTACTCTATAATTATCAGTCATTAATGTTTCTATACTCCCATAAAATTAAACAAGCAAATATATTGTTTGGTGCATCAAAAAATA
The DNA here is from genome assembly GCF_059751285.1 of Brachycentrus maculatus. NCBI lineage: Eukaryota > Metazoa > Arthropoda > Insecta > Trichoptera > Brachycentridae > Brachycentrus > Brachycentrus maculatus. The sequence goes on from NW_028280950.1 coordinate 2,564,967, forward strand.
TAATACACATAAAAAGGTATCCATTGAAAATCGTTCTGTTGTTGAAAAATCCTGAATTTTGTTTCGATGATGAAATACACTAAATAATATTTTATTTAATATATAATAATTATATATGATACGTTTTATATGGAATAGTATTCCTGAATCATATGATCAAAACAATAATGACACAAAACGCAAGTTTTTTTTTCCTCTTTAAGTTCTACATACGAGCATTCATGTGATCTATCTTTTTCTAGTATGACCTTTATAAAAAGTAGAATGAGAAATGTTTGATTGATGAGAATCTGGAATTTTTCCGAAAAACTATCCGCCTCCATAGTGTGATGATCAGTACGCTCGGCTACCGTCCTGGGTTCGATTCCCAGGGAGGATCAAATAAATATATGTGATTTTTTCACTATAATACTTATTCAATAGTACTCTCTGATCACCTTTCTTTCATGTGTTAACAATCAAGATAACACTGCGTTTATATGATGCAGTGCCCTATGCACCATTGGGTGCGGATGAGGGTTTGAAGATATACAAACCTGACTACACAAATTTTGTAACGAAATGCAAAGCCATAGTTCACATTTAGTGTCTATTAAATATGACGTTTTATTGCAGATAGATATAGTTTAATTAAAACATAAAACCACAAATAAATTTTATGAGGTTAATTTACAATGTATCTACCCATATAGTTTTAAGTTTAAGAAATTTATCTCTCAAAAGATATCTCATTATACTGTGGATGTTTGTCCCTGTTGGCGAATGTGTTTGACGATCACAGACTTAGACAATGAGAACATTACAAAAATATAATCTATTGCTTAACCCTATTTTTTTTATTATTTTGTAAACTAGCTACAAGGAAAAAGCTTTCGACAGCCCGCATATGTCTTCTCTTTGGAGCATGGAAATATATGGAGTTCCTGTCAAAATTGTGGCCATTATCAGGGCGCTTCACACTAACAGCGAATGCTGCGTTAGAATAGATGATGTGTGCAGTGAACCATTTGAATCTCTCTAGCTACATACATTGACAACAGATAAATAAATCCATATAGCTTAATCAGGAAAAATATCAAATTTAAAAGTATGATTTCATTTCAGCCTTAAATTTACATAGATATTTCTTCCGTCGGGGAATTGTGTTTTAGATTTATTGGCTCGCTAAGATAAAATTCCAACCTCTTTTATGAGCAGATAATTAATTCCTGTTAATTAAACACATTTTATTGTTGGCATGCAAACTTTACAGGTATAAATACGTCAAGAAATATTAGAGACGTATATAGTGCAATGCCAACAATGGTAGGAGCTAATTAATGCTGACATACAAGACAGGATCACCATAAATATGTGTTAGGCTTAAAATGTATCACTTTGTATTATACATGAAAAATGCACTTATATATTTTTTCCAGTAATTAACTTATATGATTAATTCCAAACAACTTAATAAATAAATGTTTACGTATGACAAACAACGACATATTTTTGCACGAATTCATGATTTCCTTTAAAATATGACCTTATAATGCAAAGTCCAATCATAAAAAGATATTATGACGGTTTTCACCCTTAACCATTATATTTTGAGTTTAACTATCGGTGCTCAACAAGTCGCTAACTCCTTTCAACAACGTCATATATCAAAAAACTTGATTATTCAGGAGATCGTTTTTAAAGTTTAAGAATATAATCAAATGTATTAAAAATAAATATCAAACCACTTTTAGAACTTTTTACTGTGCAACAAATCATTTTAGGTAAAACCTTTAGGGCTTTTTCTCCATTTGAAATATATTACTAAATTGAACAATACTTTTATTCAAAATGCAAAAACAACACTTTCTACCCCGTAGCGGGTAAATATTAATTTAAATATATGTCGCTTTTGCTGGGATATAGTACATTTTCTGGACATTCCGAATACACGCACAACTGAAAATTGACGATTTTTGACATATCTATGACGTTGTTGAAAGGAGTGAGCGATATGTGTAAGACTTAAAATGTATTACTTTGTAATATGTATGAAAAATGCATTTATAAATTTTTTTCAGTAATTAACTTAAATGATTAATTCCCAATACCTTAATAAATATTTACGAATGACAAATAACGACATATTTTTGAGCGAATTCATGATTTCCTTTGAAATTTGACCTTGTAACGCAAAGTCCAACCATCAAAAGACATTATGATGGTTTTTACCTCCTGAATCCCATCCTTAACCATACGATGGTTTTGAGTTAAATTACCGGTGCTCAACATGTGTCAAAAACTCCAGAGTGAACTGCATTCGTTAAACATAGCAAAATTTTCAACATTTCATAAATTTGTTAGATCAGATTCTTTGATTTAGGAGCGAAACGTATTTGATGGGATACATATGACGTCAGAAGCGCTCAGGGTGGAAAACAGTACTGCTACACGGGAAAGGAAATGTAGTAAAAGAATATACGCAATTACTAGGGGTTGCATACACATATTTGTACAAGCCAAAAAAATGGTTAATAATTAATGCAAATATAAAAATATTTAGGTACCCATGCACATGGATGTATTTAAATATGTAAGTACATATTATAAATAATTTTAAAGAAACTAAACGATAAAAAGAAAAAAGAAAACAAATATTGTGAGCTTTTTAAATAGGATTGATTTTAAGTCTACACTAAGGAAGATTTTCAATATTAAAAAAAAAAAACATGTTAACAAAACAAAAGGTTGTGTGTAATAAATCTACTACTTTATTCTCCCATACACTGCAAATAAATAAATAGAATTTTTTAACATTATAAATTTCCGTTAAGTGCCCCGGAGACGTTCAATAAAATTGATAATCTTTACATTTTTACGTCACTGTTGCATACCAATGCACATTAGTATCGAAAAGTGACGTTTTAATGACAATACCCATTTTAACTGAAAAAATTACTGACCTTGCAAGTGCTTTACACATCATTCGTTTATCGTTACTTTTTTAAGATGTTATGAGCAACGAAATATTTAGATTTAATATATTTTTAAAACGTATCCTACTGATTTCGCGGTATTTATAATTTTATTTTATTTTATTGTTCGGGAATTGTACAGCTTTACATATAAAAAAATGATATAATAAACAATAGTTACATTAACAATAATAAACATTACATTACATTAACAAAAATAGTTACGTTAAAAAAAGCCAATTAAACGATTCCACATTTATGTTATAATAACTATTAAAAAACATTCAGAGATTAAAAAAGATTCAGAGATTATTCGAGTTTCAGATATTCAAAGATTCAGAGATATAGAGAAACATTCAGAGATTATAATGAATACTAAGATTTTTTCTTCTGCGCTTCAACAGTCAACAGATCACATTCATAAAGCGGAAATTATTGTGGATTACATAATAAACAGCAATTACTCTACGTTAAAACAAGTGTTAAATCTTTACCTATTCGTAAGTACCTCCAATAGTATTTCACAATGAATTCACGTTATCCAGTGCGTGGTAATGATTTTATTGTGACGTCTCTGGCGATCCAATTACGCGGAGATGAGTAGTTAGTAATTACAAGATAATGTAGGCATAGGTAATCAAACTTCCCAAGGCGTGTCTAGTAATTACAAATAGGTCGAAAACATACCTTTGTACGAGGGGGGGGGCAAAAAGTTCGCGGAATGGCGGGGTTGGCGAGGGTGAGTTTACTCATCCAGGTAGGCGCTAATTGAGTGACTCATTGTTAGTATATATACCAAGTTTCAGCCTAATCGGGTCATTAGCTTTTGAGTTATCAACGAGTAAACAAGTCAATCGGGAAGAAACTAGCCACTATGGAGAAAATTGAATATCGCGTCGTCATTAAGTTTCTTACCAAACAAGGAAAGACACCTCAAACCATTTTTCACGAGATGTTAGCTGTTTATGGGAACTCCGCTCTTAGGAAAACTATGATTTATAAATGGCACGCCCTTTTCAAACAAGGGAGGGACTCCATTGAAGACGACCCCCGACCTAGACGGCCGATTGAGGCTACCACGCCAGAAATAATAGAAAAAGTTGAAAAACTTGTATTGGAAGATACCCGGCTAAAGAAAAAATAGCTTGTAACATTAGTTGGAGTATCAGAAACAACCATTTTAAACATCCTACATCAACACCTTGGCATGACTAAAGTCTGTGCAAGATTTCCGGGACCTTTTTAATTTTAAAAAAATCCTGTACAAAATGCATTACGACAGATAATATTTATACTTAAAATAAACAAATATTGTCGAGTCCGTTTGAAAATTATTAATAAATAAATTGAAGAAAACAAACGGTAGTTCATTTTATTAACCATTCGATTTTCTATTTATATTCCATTTAAAAAAAAATAAGCTAAATATCAAAACAAATTTATCAAGAAAAAATGTGTATTATTCCATTTTTCTATAGTCAGAAATATCTTCTACTAGTAAAAATATTGTTTTTTTTTATTTAATATATCTTTATGAAAAAAGGTCACCCTTTTACCAGCAAAGAATAATTTTCAAAAAAATTGCATTTTTTGTGTAACATCTGAGGTGAGGTAAATTATAATGATTATTATGTGGTTTTTCAAAAAATATGATACTTAGGTATATGTAGTATATTAAAAATATTTGTTTCTTTCTTCCTGAAAAGTATATATGCAATGTAAAAATCGATGTCATGATCTTTTTCATGCGTGTTCAACTTTACTACTTTCATTGAAAATTGATCTATAACATTAGGAAACTCGAAAAAACGCAATTTTTTTGTTCAGTTAGTGGGTATTTTGACAACACGGTATGTGTCCGGATGTCCTCTTAAAGGTTGATATTTTCCAACAAGCGTGTTTTCTTCAACGGAAATGCGGTATAAAAAAAAACTTGTTACTTAGAATAATTTTATAATATAAAATCATTCATTACATTTAATCGTGGACTTGTAACATGATTTTCAAATAATAAGGATTTTCCGATAAATTTGCTTAATCGTGATTACTGATGTCCCGATGTCACGTGTAGGCGGAGTGCAAATAGGACGTATTATTTCAAATTATCATTAAATCGTCTTCTATGAGGTATCATTATTGATTAAAACACATTATTATCCACACAGTACATTAAGTTATGTTGGCTCGCCAGCTAAAGGAGGCCACGGGTACTTTTTTGTGAATTGGCAAAAGAAGGATGAAAATATAGTGAATGCCGTTGAAATGCCTTCCTTCAGATGAATGTGAGGAAAAATTGTTGTATGACAGGTTTAAAAATGAAGATATTAAAAAAGGAATATAAGGCTGAACTAAGGGTACTTAAAAATATTTTTTTTAAATCTTTAAATTGGTATGGCTATGAAGAGCGAATGGATAACGAGAGAATGACCAAGAAAGTATATTTGGCAAATGTGAACAGGTGAACAGAATAGCCAAAAAAACTTAGTACGACCAGAACAAGCAGAACCTAAAAACTGGTTGTATCATCTGCACTTCTTCACTTCAAACCCTTATCCGCACCTCAATGGTGCATGGGGCACTGCATCATATCAATGCAGTGTTATCTTGATCGTTAACACATGAAGGAAAGGTGATCAGCCCTCCGCTTCAGGCACCAATCCAGGGTAAAATTGAAAAAATATTACAGTGAAAAAATCACTTATATGTATTTAAAAATGTAAAATAATCGAATTATCACGATATCATTCATAACCGTTCAAAATGATAACATATTAACTCTTACGAAGAATCTTTAGCCTTCCATAAATTATCTTCACTTAGTAAACGTAGGAATATATCAGACTTATGTTTTTTGTATAAAGTTATAAATAGTATGACTGAGAGCCCTTATCTTCTCGAGCAGATACCTTTTCACTGTTCAATTAGAATCAATAGACATAGTCATACCTTTTATAATCCAGCACCAACAAAGAACTATTCAAAAAATTCCTTTATTTATCGAAGTTGTGGGAAATTTAATGAATGTTGTACCCACCTTGATATGTTCTACTCCAATCTTTCAAAATTTAAAGCTAAATTGTTCGAAATCTTATAAACCTAAAAAAGTAATTCTATTCCCTGTCCTTTCCTTTTCTTCTTTTCCTATCACTGCCATCTCCTTTTCTCTTTATCCCATCCTTGTCTCATGTCTCTTCCTTTATATAGACCTCTCTTATGTATAGTTGTGAAGAACTATAATTGGTACTCATGATTTTATTTTTTGTATTCTGTATGTATCATATATTGTAACTGTTGTTCTTCCTTCCAATAAAAAAAAACATTAAATACATACACAATATTTTGAGTGGCTAAATTTTCTCTGCGATTTTACTCCAAGATTTTATTAATATCTCGAGATAAATGAAGATTTTTTTTAGCAAAGAATATGCTTTACTTTTGTGTACCTTCAATTTTTAACTACAGACGTCTAGCCCAAAGTTTTTTTGAAAAAGATAAGTGTTTCTCTCACTTGAAATATTAACAACTAAAGAAATTTGAGTAATGTGGTAGTCAATTATACGCAGAATGGTAATTGTTATTACCAGCCAATGTCAAGTCAGCAGCAATGTTATGTATACCCTCAAGTTTGTGTAAGTTGGACACTGCTTATTTGTATTTGTGCTAGAGGTAAAGTTAGTAGATATATTATAGTAATAAGTTAATAAAAAAAAACAAGTGGAAATGTGAATGAAAATAATATGCTTTTTATAATAATTGAACTTTGGATTAGACGCATTAAATGTAAAGTTCATTCCAATTATAAGATCAGTCAGCTGTCAAATTACTTGCAATAATGCATGATTTCCTTAAAATCCTGTCCTTGGTTGGTATTAAAACGCTTTAAGTATACCTACATATGTATGTTGTAATCTATAATATGTTTTATACTTGATTTTGTTTCAATATATCTATATAAATACCGCAATTACAAGAATTACGTTGTTTACATGAATTACCTCGTTGTTTGATGTGAAGATTAGTGAGACAAATTCAATAGTTAGGAAGTAATCGATGGAATTATCGATTTTTCAAATACGGCCCATGTCACAATGGATCATTTGCAGACGGGAGGAATATCTAATTTAACATACTCAACCTATAAATGATTGCATTAGACTCGTTTTGTGTTTATAACAGCCAATATAATTAATATTTTCATTCATCATTTTCTTTTGGAAAATTCGCCTTCGTAAAAACGTTGTTTTCGTAAGTTGGTAATGAATGACGTCACAGAAACGATGGACTTATTTTAATATTGGTGGATTTGCTAAATTATTGGCGGGTCTATTTGTTGATGTCTATGGTTCAACCTCCCCCCCACTTCTCATATTTGTAAAACACAAATGGTTGTTGTTAATTGGTAAACAAACAATCCACACTACTCATATTACAGCTCTATAAACCATAGACAATAAAATAGACGGAAATTTGATGACGTATGCGGACGCACGTTTTTCGTTTTATTCAAATATCTAAAGTGTAAACCTTAATATCTCCCAAACTTCTCTACAGATCTCTAAGAATGTTTCCGATAGTCTTGTGATTTTTCATAATAATTTATTAGCCATTAATCACACATCGTGAAATTTATCCATTGTTTATGTATCTGTTTTTTGTTTTTTTGTTTTTTAATCTGTTTTAATTTATTTTATTTATTTATCTGTTAACCTGTAAATCAAATTAGCGTGTTATTCATAGATTATTGTAAATGTTTTTATGAATATTATTATCACCAAGCAGAAGATGTATAAACATTATAATTTCCTGGAATATCCATGACAATAAAATGAATATAATAGTACACCAGTGGTCAACAACATTGCTGCCAATGCGCGTGTGACTGGAAAAATATTGAATGAAGCTTCATATAATATTTAATACATACATAAATAGCTATTTAGAGTAGAATTTTAAAGAAATGTAGAATTTTCAGTAACATTACTTCAACCATATATATTTGTTTACTCAAGAAAGTTTATTTTAGTTTAACATATATTAGATCAGGTATGCCAAATACTTGAAAGTGGTCAGGTTAGAAGTCGTAACAATCGGCGGGTATGTATGAAGAGATGCATGAACGTGGAAGAGGCGAAGAATGTTTGCAAGGACAGAGTGGTGTGGCGCTCTATTCTCTCTGCCTACCCCTGCGGGGAAGCGGCGTGATGGTAAGTTAGTTTTTTTTTATATATTAGATCCAAAAAATACCAAAATCACCTTACAACTATTGAAAAAAAACATCGTCTTTTACTTTAAAAGTTTTCATTCAGTTAGTATCAATAATATTGAAAATGAAAATGGTTGGGTTTTAAAAGTAATAGAAAGATATAAATTTCATCCACGGTAATATTATTTTGCGTATATTGAAATTTATTTTAATTTTAATAAATATATCATTAGTATTAAAAAAAAATAAGCTAACAAAATATCTATTAATATAATATAATATATAAGCTGCTATTTCTCTGGAGAAAAAAATTCGATCAATTGATAAATTACGTTATATTATTATGTTAAATAAAATTTAATAATGACACAATATACAGGCTTGTCTGCATGTGGGATAGTAAGGATAGGGAAGGTAAATGTGAAAAATACATAACGAACACCCAGACCAATTAAAAACAAACCCTTCTTGAATTTATTCTGCATTTGGCGGGAATCGAACCCGTGATGCCTGTTTCGCAGTCGAGTCTACACAACTACACCACGGCGTCTATCACTTTATCTTTTGCACATCACATATCGCGCACTCCTTTCAAGAACGTCATAAATCAAAAATCGACAATTTTCAGTTCTGCATGTTTTCGGAATGCCCAGAAAATGTACTATATCCCAGCAAAAGAGGGATATTTTTAATTTAATGTTTACCCGCTACAGGGCAGAAAGTGTTGTTTTTGAATTTTGAAGAAAATGTATTGTTTAATTATTTTTTAAAAATATACTAAATATTTTTCAAATGGGGAAAAAACCTTCAGGTTTTACCTAAAAAGTACTGTAGCACAGTAAAAATTCAATGAGTGGCTTGATATTTATTTTTAATACATTGTATAATATTTTTAAACTTTAAAAACGTTCTCCTGAAAAATCAAGTTTTTTGATTTATGACGTTCTTGAAAGGATTATTGAAGGAGAAATCTTGCTTATACGGACAAAGCTGTGAAATTATTTTTCCATCAATTTTCTGGAATCTGGATGATAATATACTGATTTCAATTGATATTTTTGTCTTCCACTAAAATGTCGACTGATTATTCAAAGTCCCATGTACCATTGAAACACAAAATATTTATATTTTTTAAATAAAGATCTCTAGTGAAATAAGATGGCGTGTTGTTAACAACTGCACTAGACGTAACGCGTAGATAATATAACTTAAAAAAACTATTTTATTGTCTTGCGTGTCTTTGAAGAAATAATTTTTATTTCACACGTAGGTAACCTGTTAGTTATAATAATTATTGAATTGATATTTTTTCACAATTACTATGGTCCAGTAATATAAAAAAAAATAGTGGGTAGTAGTCAGTACTTCATAAAAAAATTAAATCTATAATTTCAATGTACATCCGTAAGTTTTTTCTTTGAAACTATGAATAAGCATCTAAGATAAATCTTCACAATGACAATGGGGTGTTAATAAATATACATTAAACTATTCATAATGTAGGTAGGAGTTTTGTGTTATGAACATAGGTACATAATTATATTTTTTCCCTGTGCGTTAAAGCGAATACTCCCCCTTGATCCCGACAAAAATTATTGGCTTTTAAAATCCAAAAATAAAATCTGATCTGTTACTGAATCCTTCCCAACTTGATCTCGTGAGAAAACACATAAAGTAATACGGACAAAGATGTGCGATTTAAAAAAAACATATGCCATTGTTAATGATCAATACCGAGGTTAATAAATATTTAGAGACACATAATTATAAAATATAAACATTTCAAAACTTTCTAAGAGTATTTACTTCTATTAAATTGAAATTTATTTAATTAAAACATATGGACAATACAATAGTGATGACATAATAGTGAGTTTTGAAAATTGAATGAATTAATGGGATGTAAAATGATTAATAAAAACATTCGTATTATTATTAACGAAAACCGGTTCGATATATTATCGTGAGAAGCTATAGAATTCATTAAAAAATCCGTTTCATTATTTACATTTTTCCCTCATATACCCGTTCAGCCGTGGAAAGAAATGTTAAAATATTAAAATTTAAAATATTTATTTCATTTAAAACGTGCGCTTAATATAAATAAAAGTATGTTAAATAAATAATTTTGTTTAATAAATATCGACTAAATATTTTTATGTACTGATATTATTAATTATGTCACTGAGTAGGTACTATCAAATTATTGTAAAAATAAAAGATTTTCAATATTCAACTTCTTTAATATCTCTTACTTGGGCTTATATATTTATGTAGCATACCTATATAAATATTAATCTATGTATTAGTGTATTCAAAGAGATTAAGAATTAATTTACAGCATCACAAAACACATTGAAAAAAATTCCTGTTATCTCACGCGTCTTAGGTCATTGAGCCATCAATTAACGCAATTTTTAGTAAAGTTTTCACGAGTGCTATAAAATTTTAGTATGTCATCTAATATTTAAGAAATTGAAAAAGTTAAATAAGTTGCCATTATTTGCAGAGATTAACACATTCATGAATTCAGCAAAAGCTACGACAATGGCTATTCACTGATGAAAAAACGACTTCATGGTAGACAGAAGTGGGCCCTTAAAAATATTGAGAAGCTGATAAGGTATGCAGGAATATTAATATGTACTCGTATGTAGGAATACTATGATGATCATTTTTGGAATCGATAAATTCATTTTATTTTTTGCATCTCATCAAAGATGAAGAAGAATATGGAAGTCTGGGTATTTACGGGGCTGACGACCGTCATAGGCTGGTTTAAGTGATCACTTTACACACGTGTAACATTTACCAATTCTACCCATTATCGACAACCACACTACTCAAATTCTTGGGAGTTCTATATATATGAACCAATTCCGAAACGTTGTTCTTGAGTCATTAGAACTTCACTAGAGACATCTATTGGTGAGATGAAAAGAAGCTTTTTTATTGAGCAGAAACTCTTTTATTAGTATATTGGAGATAATCCAGATTTTGTGAACAAGTATTTGGATGTTGTTTGGATTATGTTGTCGATAAATTCAGATTTTAGTCAAATTATTGAGGTTTTTTTTCTCTCTCTCTACTGCAGACTGAGCTCAGATGGAGTTGACACATTACGGATGTACCTACCTATCTCTACATATGTACTTATACGAGTAACATCTATTCATTTTTGACAGAACTGAAAACATTATATTTAATAATGGCTTTTCCAAGAAGAGTGTTATAAGAGGAGATTCCTGGGAGGACTAGAGATGATCCAAAGATATTGCCGGAGGCCTCCGATGATTAATTAAAAATAAACCTACGGTTCTAATATTACTTCAATGATTAAATGCATAAATAAAAATGCCTTGCCGAGAAGGATCTAAAATACTAAAACGATTATTATCGCGGTACAAGTTTTATTCATCCCTATTATTTATACGCTGCCATGCAAAATAGACTATGGCTATAAATATGAATTATATATGATTTAGTATCAAAATGGATTTTGTATGTTTACATTTTTTGCCCGATAATCGATAAAAAATAAATAAATATGCTAAACAGGATAGTTCAATATATATATATATATATATATATATATATATATATATATATATATATATATATATATATATATATATATATATATATATATATATATATATATATATATATATATATATATATATATATATATATATATATATATATATATATATATATTTATATAAATATATATATATATATATATATATATATATATATATATATATATATATATATATATATATATATATATATATATATATATATATATATATATATATATATATATATATATATATATATATATATATATATATATATATATATATATATATATATATATATATATATATATATATATATATATATATATATATATATATATATATATATATATATATATATATATATATATATATATATATATATATATATATATATATATATATATATATATATATATATATATATATATATATATATATATATATATATATATATATATATATATATATATATATATATATATATATTACATTTACTAAAAGTGTAGAAAAAACAAAGTGGTGATTTAAACCGGAAAAATGAAAATTAATAATAAAAACCTGATATTATTGATTATGTCTTTAATTGAGAATTAATGTCTTAGATTGAAATGAAAACATGTTTATAATATGGTAACAAACAAAATATTAGTTATAAATATTATAAATATGTTTTCATATTTATAATATGAAAACATATTTATAATATGGTATATTTTGTAATGGTGGTAAATATTTATGCTGTGCTAGTACACTAAACTCTCCTTTTACACGAATCTCTTTTAACGCATTTTCGAAATAGCACGGTGCAAAAAGATGAAAAAAATCGAACATTAATTTAACAATGCGCAACGGTAACTTAGAATTTCCTACATCCCTAGGGCGTTCTTTATTATTTTATAGTGCCAGTGAATACTTTATTAAGGATTTTAAAAGTAAAACTTACATACAATCAGCAACAACGATTTTGTTTTTCATTATTCTCAATTGCTTTTTACACGAGGAAACCATTCACCATTTTTATAACCATTTTTTAACCTTTTATTTTGCTTTTTTTATATCGTATTACAATCACGTATCGTAAACACCGTATAAGAGTTAAGTGTAAAAAAAATAATAAAATAGTATGATTCTTCTTCTTCAGTCTTCAGTCTTCAATTTGGATTGAAATGTTTTTATTAAAAAAAAAAAACAATATTTTAAAACAAAATTTATTTTTGAAATACAATAATTTAAAAAAGCGTTTGAAGGTATGGTTACAAAACCTCAACTCATTTTATCTTAAAGAGATGACACTTGAAAAAACAAAAATAACAACAAAAAAATATCAATAATATTGCGTGATTTTTAAAAATTGTTTTGATAAAGAAATGTAATGTACAATTTATTTTAAAGTACTTACCGGATAATATTTTTTGATGCTGTTAACTATTCCATCAGCTGATTACACATGGCAACCATTTTTACATGTCAAATAAATAAACAATGTGCGCTTCGTCTACGTCATAACAAAACAATGACAAAGGAATCGTTATTGAAGTTGTGCAAGAAGTAATCAGGCCGTTGTGGCGGTCTCCACCATTGATTTAGATAATAATAGATAAAGCTTAATTGAAATGTATTTCAAGTAGTAGATCCAGTGTTATATTCGCCTCACGTTGTGTTTTATTCGGTAATGACGTGGACTCACCTGCAAAGGGGCAGCTCGCCCGTAGACTGGTGCGAGCAGAATTACTCAATTTCTCCAGTGATTGCCGAATTTGTCAATACTGTAAGTTTCTTCATAAATATTTTTGATGTAAAAATGGGGTGATAATTTAAAAAATCTAATTTAGTATGATATCCTTTGTGTGAATCCGTGGTCAGTAAGAAGGCTTGGCTAGTATGTTTGAGATCTCGGCTTTAGTTGCCGAATAGGTCGAAAGATGCCGTATTTTTAAAAATGTAAAAAAAAATGGTTGGTGAATAGGGCTACTAATCACGACTCGCCTTCTCACAATTAATGATAAAAAAAAATCCTCTCAGTTCATTGAAGTACAATATATTCATAAAATTATTATTATATTGACCTTATAATATACATTGGGAAAGAAAGATAGAATTTATAACAATTAAAAGTCTTTTGCCTAGAAATATAAATTTTATCTCATAATAGGTGTAAGCCAATAATGCATTATACTTAGATTTTACACTGGGCGCTCGGAATTGTATCTATCTGTTACAGCTCATAGCCTCCTACTGTCTGACTTTGTATCATATTAGCCACATATTTTTATTAGTACTGACTAAAATAATAATGGCCCTGCACCGATTCCACTTACTTAATTTTGGTATTCTTACTCATTGATTTTGTATTTGATAAAACCAAAAACGGTCACCGCTATACATGATCAAATTTTACATCATCGGGTGTGTTATGGGGCGTATACCTTTATGTATCTGCTTTATAGAGCTGTAATAGTAGTAGTGCGAATTTGTTTCTGTGACATCATTCGTTACCAACTTACGAAAACAACTTTTTTACGGAGGAGAAAATGAAGAATGAAAATATTGATTATATGGGCTGTTATAAAAACAAAAGGAGTCTTACACAATCCTTTATAGGTTTTAAAACCCTTTTCCGCACCCCAATGGTGCATAGGGCACTGCGTCATATAAACGCAGTGATATCTTGATCGTTTACACATGAAGGAAAGGTGATCAGCCTTCCGCTTCAGGTACCAGTCCAGGGTAATATTGAATAAATATTACAGTGAAAAATCACTTATATTTATTTTACCCCCCTTGGGAATCGAACCCGGGACCTCCAGAACGGTAGCCGAACGTGCTGACCATTACACTACGGAGGCGGACATTATAGGTTAAGTATGTTAAATTAGATATTCCTCCCGAATGATAATACCCTATTGATTTACAGGTAAGCAATGTCCTATTTCTACTCCTGCCGCCTGTTTTGATTCACTTGTTCCGTGGCTATGCAAAGTTTGTGAATCCTGCAATAAATTTACTATGGATACTCCTCATGGTGGTTGGAATCAGTTCGGCCTACTTCCACGCTACATTGAGTTTAGTTGGTAAGATTATTTTATTAAGGGACGATTACTATTTGAGCATTACTTTTATTAATTTGTTTTTACTGGACCTGACACATAGAAATACTATTTAAATCTACAACTTACCTGATAATGAGATTATATCCAAGAGACTTCAATATTGAATAACTAAAAAATGTAAATTTTATAAATAAATATACTTTCTACAAACCTTTGTAATTTAATACGGGTCGTTAGTAAACAATGTGTCTTGATGATCTTTTAATATACACTGATTGGGTGATCAGATCCCAATTTTATTGAATCTTGTTAATGAACCCTGACCCGTTCATTGGTTTACTGGTTCACCGATTCACTGGTTTATTAATTTGGATTTCATTAATTTTGAAGCTAGGCTCTGTTTTTTTAGTCATTGGATGTTGGATTTGTGATATAAAAAAAATCTCCCCACAAAATAAATGACCGAAAGGATTCATCATTCAATCGATCCAGTCTTAGTTAAAGGATCACTCATTCAGATTTTTTTAAATAAACGTATTACTCACTTCCAGTGAATAGTATTTTTTTTTCAAATAAAATTATTTGAATTCTCTTAACCTATTAACCGGGCGGTCCGCTGTCCAATTACGCAACTTGTAACGGGCGCGAATACTGATTCACTCCGTGTCTTAAATTCATGTCGAGACATGTATGGATGACTAATACCTTTGTTGTTCGAAAAATATACATCCATATATATATATAATATAATAAACATATATTTCAAGGACGTATTCATATGTCCTACCCGTACCCGATATTGTTTACGTTTGACGTATTTATGCGTCCCGCCCGGTTAACAGGTTAAAAGGTCATAATGGTCTGCGAGATCGTATTTAGCTGCAGTAGTGAATGTCTCTAAAAAAAATTCAAAAGCAATTCATAGGCAAATAGTTTAATTTTTGTTCAGGTACTGTTAATAAACTGTTGTCCCTTAGTGACATTTATAATATGTATAATGAATACATTTATAAAAATACTTTTTTTACAGGACAACTCCTAGATGAGCTTGCTATACTGTGGGTGTGTATGGCAGCCTTTACCATGTTCCTACCCAAGAGATATTTTCCACAGTTTTGTCGCAGAGACAGGTAGATATTTATAATACATATAATAATTGTGTCTCATCAAGTCCGCCTCTGTAGTGTAAAGGTTAGCACACTAGGCTACCATGCTGGAGGTCCCGGGTTCGATTCCCAAGAGGGTCAAAATAAATATTAGTGATTTTTCAGTCTAATATTTATTTAATATGACCCTGGACTGGTACCTGAAGCGGAAGGCTGATCACCTTTCCTTCATATATTTAACGATCAAGATAACACTGCTTCTATACGATGCAGTGCCCTATGCACCATTTGGGTGCGGATAAGGGTTTTATTATTATTATTATTATAATTGTGTCACTTCAAATAAATATTAAATTAAAACAAAAGTCGAAATGCGATCTCTCAGAAGAATGTGCGACAAAACGATGTGTGATAGATGTGTGAATAGTGAAATAAGGAAGGAATGCAAAGCTGAGATAAGCATTATCAATAAAATTAAGAAAGGTGTGTTGAGATGGTTTGGACATGTAGAACGAATGAGTGAGGAAAGAACGGTAAAACAAATTTATGAGGCGAATGTTAGTGGGAAAAGAAGCAGTGAAGACCGAGAAAACATGGAACGATCAGGTATGCCAAATACTTGAAAGTGGTCAGGTTAGGAGTCGTAACAATCGGCGGGTATGTATGAGGAGATGCATGAACGTGGAAGAGGCGAAGAATGTTTGCAAGGACAGAGTGGTGTGGCGCTCTATTCTCTCTGCCTGCCCCTGCGGGGAAGCGGCGTGATGGTTAGTTAGTTAGTTAGTGAGTTAGTTCAAATAAATATTAAATAAAAACCAAGATATAAACTTAGCTAACCGATTTTAAGAAATGTGGCTACGCATCATTATTAATCGATTAAATGTTATAATTATCGTTGCTACTATAGGCTGTTGGGAAAAACTATTCCTGGTTATTTAAGACAGGCGCCATGGCATAGTTGGGTAGACACTCGACTGCAAAACTGGCGTTGGGGGATTGATTCCCGCCAAGTGCAAAATTAATTTAAGAAAGATTTATTTTCTCATTAATTGATTCGGCAGTCACTTTGTGGTAAAATCTATCCATTTTTAATTAATGTTTTACTTAGTGAATACCACTATTTCTTAAAATCTACTGTGACACGTGTTTCGATGCATTCCGCATCATTTTCAAACACCGTACGGTGTTTGAAAATGATGCGGAATGCATCGAAACACGTGTCACAGTGGATTTTAAGAAATAGTGGTGTTTACTAAGTAAAACATTAATTAAAAATGGATAGATTTATTTTCAATTGGTCTGGGTGTTTGTGATGTATTTTTCACATATACCTTCCCTATCGTTACTATCCTACCTGCATACAAGCATCTAAAATAGACACTTTGCGGGTTGTTCCTTTCTTTTTTTTAAATAAAAAAAAACTACACAAAAATTGTGAAAGTGTGGTTGTGCATGGGTATTTTTCGGATTTCTGTAATATGTTGAAATAGCTAGAATAGTTGTATTAGTACTTACATAATACTGTATCCAATTTTCTTTAAGGATGTCTTCTCTAGGACATGTGGACAATGTGCCGCCTAGTGAAGAAAATATGTATCGTTTTAACAAAAATATAAAAATTATAATTGGATTAGTATACAATTACAAAGATAATTATTTACAATATATTTTTTCTAAAAATGTTAACTCTCATATCGCTTACTCCTTTCAAGAACGTCATAAATCAAAAAACCTGGTTTTTCAGGAGAACGTTTTAAAGTTTAAAAATATAACACAATGTATTAAAAATTAATATCAAGCCACTTATTGAACTTTTTACTGTGCAACTCTTTTTAGGTCAAACCTGAAGGTTTTTTCTACATTCGAAAAATATTTAGTATATTTTTAAAAATTATTAAATAATACGTTTTCTTCAAAATGCAAAAACAACATTTTCTGCCCTGTAGGGGGTAAATATTAAGTTAAAAATATGCCTGTTTTGCTGGGATATAGTACATTTTCTGGGCATTCCGAAAACATGCACAACTGAAAATTGACAAATTTTGATTTATGACGTTCTTGAAAGGAGTGAGCGATATGTCAAAATCACACAACTTAATGAAAATTAAAACCATTTTCAAAACAATTGACAGACTGTCAATCAATAATACTTCTTGCTTGTTCGTGTTGTGAAATTAGCTGTGTATTTTTTTAACTTATTTTGAATCACTTACACACCAATAAATTTTTTTATTTCTCAGTCTGATTTCTAGGAATAATATTATACTCTAAATATTTATGCACGAGTCATTTGAGGTTTCTGGTGTTTCTAATTATTGTCATACATTGATTATA
The DNA here is from genome assembly GCF_059751285.1 of Brachycentrus maculatus. Lineage (NCBI taxonomy): Eukaryota > Metazoa > Arthropoda > Insecta > Trichoptera > Brachycentridae > Brachycentrus > Brachycentrus maculatus. The sequence continues at coordinate 2,583,201 of NW_028280950.1, forward strand.
TTATTGGATAGATGTTATTGTTCCTTTGTTAAAACATTACATTATTCATTCAACATGACATTATACATATTCATAAATAAATATTATTGGTAAATTGTTTTAATACGTATCCACTTTGGTTGAAATTGGAAAATAGTCCCTCGTCCATGATTTCATTAGTGGATATATCAAAGTTAAGTTAGGCAATGCGGATCTTGCAACTGCCTGATAAAATTTTCATATTTTGGTAGTGTTTAATACAAATATCTCTCCCTTAGCCGGTTAACTGCCAAGAGCGTCTTAAGACGCATAATTTTCCGTGAACGGAGCGCCGCTCATACAAAAATGACGTCTTAAGACGCGCCGTTTTAAATGGGCTTTTAGTAAAGAAAATCAATTATTTTAAATGTACAAATAAATTGAACGCATAGTGACATCTCTTGAGAATATTTTTGCATACTTAGAATTGAAACAGAATTTGTTTTTACCACTTTAAACGTAAATTAAAGAGAGCTTTGTCGTCGGAACAACTAATGGCGCTCAGGGTTGTCCAATAATTCCCGAGTTGCCGTCACTGCCGAATCTGATGACAGTGATTTTAGTGTCGATTCTGATGATTTAATTTTTTTTAAAATCAATGTGTGTGTGTGTGTGTTTACTTTTAATATGAAACTTACATAAACAATTACTTTTGACATATAATTTAATTTTCATATTTTCTATGACAAATTTTTTGACAACCCTGCACCATGAACAATTAATTTTATGATTATGGATAAATGACCAAACGACTGATTTGGCAAGTTTTATAAATAAACGTTTATACACTTTTAATAACAATATGTTTAGGTTTTATTTTTGTCGTAAAATTCGCGGCGTGCTGGGTAGGTACCACCATACATGTACTTGCCGGCAGTTAACCGGTTAATATCCTATCATACCATTCTGTATTGTTATTTTTTTTCTCCATATTTCTCTTCCATTTACAAGCTTGTTGTCAAATTCTTTATAATAATCTAAAAAAGAGTATTTACACAATAATGATTGCTATATTGCTAAATTGTTTCAGACGATTCTTGGCTGTAATATCAGTATTAATCTCAATATTGTCTACTGGTTTCCTGGTGATGCATCCAGCTGCGAATGCATTCGCTCTCATGACCTTGGCATTCCCGGCCATAATCTACCTCTGTGAAGAGCTTCGAAGGTATTGTAATTTTTGTATTGATATAGATGTAACGTTGCACCAACATATATCGCTCACTCCTTTCAAAAATTGACAATTTTCAGTTGTGCATGTTTTCGGAATGCCCAGAAAATGTACTATATCCCAGCGAAATCGGCATATTTTAAACTTATTATTTACCCGCTACAGGGCAGAAAGTGTTGTTTTTGCAATTTGAAGAAATGGTACTGTTTGATTATTTTTTTAAATATAGTAAATATTTTTCAAATGGAGAAAAAACCTTTAGGTTTTACCTAAAAAGATCTGTTGCTTAGTAAAAAGTTGAATAAGTGGCTTGATATTTATTTTTAATACGTTATACTATATTTTTAATCTTTAAAAACGTTTACCCCCCTTGGGAATCGAATCCGGGACCTCCAGAACGGTAGCCGAGCGTGCTGACCATTACACTACGGAGGCGGACGAAATATATGTAACTGATATTATTTTGTTAATACATGAGTGGTTAAATTTTTTTTATCGAAGATTTGAAATATATATTTTTTGGTTTCTTTAATTTTAAATAAATAAGCTTCAACTCTCTTTATTTATGTAATAATTAATATCGCAAGTGATAAAGTAATGATGATTATAATGCATACTTCCAGGGTGACATGTGTGCGTGTATACCGGCTGGGAATCCGATGTACCGCCGTTTGGGTCTTGGCCGTCATCTGTTGGATTAATGACCGTTTGTTTTGTGAAACCTGGTCTTCGATAAACTTCCCCTATCTCCATGGATTCTGGCACGTACTAATATTTATAGCCGGCTATACGGCCTTAGTTCTCTTCTCTTATTTTACTGTGCTCGAAGAGAGACCAGAACAGACCCCCATGCTTAAGTATTGGCCCCGAAATGATTTTGAGCTCGGAATCCCGTATGTATCCATTAAAAATGGATACAAATTGGACAAGTACTCTGAAATATAAGCGTAATTTTTCTCTAAGTATTCATCTAGACCAGAGGTTCCCAACCCTGTGCTCGGGGCACCATGACGCCTGCGGAACGATTCGTATGTGCCCGCCACTATTCGACAGAGACAGAATTTTTTCATGAACATTAATTAAAAATGTGAATTATTTTCATTTATTTGTAAGTTTAAATTTTTTGAGTGGCTAGGTTTATTAAATACGTTCGTATGTTTACCATATAGTATGTATGAGTGGTTCCTTTGCTGACAGTACTTGTCGCAACTTGTCTAGCAGCAAGCCAGACTATCGATTAAATATAGGTGGTGCCTGCCACCCTTTCGATATTTTAGAATCTACTCTAGAGTTCAAAAAGGTTGAAAACCCCTGGTCTAGACATTTCTGAATAAAAACATATTTTCTTATCTAGAATCTTTATTTGTCGTTGTATGTTTCTGAAATTGTGATATATTGACTTAATTTCCAAAGACTTTATTTAAAAATAAAGCATGGTTTTATAAAATTATTTTTAGGAACTAGAAACGCTACAAGTATATATTTATCCCATCAAAATATTTTACTATACATTTATATTTGATATGCATTTTAACCTTGTATAAATACAGAGTTGCTTTTATTTTTTTTTAGTTTATATACGTTTGAAATGTTTTAAATTCAAAGGAATCTATGTAAAGTAACACCTCCGCTCAGATGACCTTGCTTATAAAAAACAAATTGGGATTTGATCTCGTAAATAAATGTTACCTACTTCCTTCAGTTTTTGAATTACACTCCGTTTTAGCATTGTAACTTATAGAATATCACAAAATAGCTAATATTCTAACCCTTATCCACACCCAATAATTCATAGGGCGCTGCATCATATAGATGTAGTGTTATCTTGATCGATAAATACATTTAGGAAAGGTGATGATCCCTGCGCTTCAGGTACTAGTCCAGGGTAATATGAAATATGAAAAAATATTAGAGTGAAAAATCACCTACATTTATTTTGACTTCCTTGGGAAACTAACCTGGGACCTCCAGGCCTGTAGCTAAACGTACTGACTACTTACTAATAATAATAATAAAACCCTTATCCGCACCCCAATGGTGCATAGGGCACTGCGTCATATAAACGCAGTGTTATCTTGATCGTTTACACGTGAAGGAAAGGTGATCAGCCCTCCGCTTCAGGTACCAGTCCAGGGTAATATTGAATAAATATGACAGTGAAAAAATCACTTATATTTATTTTACCCCCCTTGGGAATCGAACCCGGGACCTCCAAAACGGTAGCCGAGCGTGCTGACCATTACACTACGGAGGCGGACTACTTACTATGCACGCAGATTTAGCTAATTAATAAATTAAACTAAATTGAGTAGCTGAGGTTTTACTGTACTATTGCTATAGATTTTGTGTCATTTTACTATATCATCTGATATAAACATATTATAGAATATATGTTAAGTTATCATATTAATCATGAAGAATTTTAGTGGACTGTATTCGGCCAAAGAATCCTAAAGCAACAGATATTTTTTCACATCTATTTTTAAAAATATATACAAATGTAACTTGAGGTTTAAAATTAAACTAGTTTTTAAAAATATAGTTATGATTCGTATTACCAAACTAAAAAATATATCGTTGTCGTACAGGAGAAAGTGACCAACTAACAAAACGTAAAATGTTCATGAGGGCCATTTAAGTAACTTTTGCTTGGCAAGAAAATAAACATCAATGCAGTTAGTCATTTTTTAAGAGTCAATATATTATACTTCCAAGTTTAAAATCCTTTGTGATTTTGTTCAGGGCAATATAAAGCTTGTAAGATATCAAATAGTCAATTATCAAGTTTTTGTAAAAAATGCACTTGGTCACTTTCTCCTGTATGACTACGATATTTGGATTGCAATCAATTTTCAAAAGATCTAAACTAGTCCTAATGCAATTCAAAATAAACAACATTCATATGAATACATATTTAGGTATTAATATATATTTTTTGGTAGTGAAAATAAATCAAATAAAAAAAATATGTTATTATGATTGTGACCATTTGGGGGAAATTTTGATGACAAATAAAACAGTTTTTGAAATGGTTGTGACATGAAAAGGCCTAAACAGATTATACTTTCTGTTTAATGGAGATAGATGTAGACAGATATAATTTCTTTAGACGGGTCTATTTATATTTAATCTATATTAAGCAGATACATAAATCAGCGATTTGTAATGTGGACAATATCGCCCCTCTGTGGGTAGCTTAAGAGGTCTTTTAGGGGCGCTAGAAGTCCTAGGAGGAAGGAAAGCAACATAGTTTCCCTTTCCCTAAAATAGGGGAAATTCTTTCAATTTTCTCCCCTCCGTCGATGATAAATAAGTATATTGATGAATAAAAATTAACTTTGCATAATTTACAACTAGTGCAGTTTCAAATCTCTCATTTCAGTATAAATGATCGACTAGTAGAACGAACTGCCAAATAAGATTTTTTTAGGACTTTATGGATATAGATCTGTTCTTTACATGTGGCACACTCAAATATCGAAATTTATTAATCTCTGGCAGAGGTATCTTTAAAATGAAAAAAAAAGATAAAAAAGATCATTTAAATTTTTTGCAGTCCTATAAAATATAATGTACCAAACTTTTAGAGATCTGTTAGGGAATAGTTTTAAGTAAATAAAATGCTTTTAATACAAAAAAGATTTATTTCAAAATACTTCTTTTATGGATTTTGTTTTTGAAAATCAGAGATCGTATCTAAAATATGATCCAGACGTAGTCATTATGATGTAAATGGTCAAGTAAAGGATGGAGTGCCATGAAATATTTTTATTTCATTTAATTTCTGTATTAACAAACTTTGAAATGCCTTATTATTCTTATTTAAGGGCAACTATACATCTGTGAGATTTTATTTATATTTTTAACCTTAAAGTACCATTATTTAGTACATATTATTAATAAAAATGTATTCTGAATTTAACCGATGTTATCATAAATACAAAATAATAAATATGAATTTTGAAATTAATGAAATTTTATTTATTTTGAATTTGTGTGATTAAGCTAATATAGAAAATTATATGCAGAGGTTTTTGTTTCTTGTGGGTATTTCAGATAAATTATGTAGGTATATAAAACTATTTTTAAAAAGCCGATACTTACAAAATGCGAATACGGAAAATTAATATATATCCTTAAATAAAAAATAGAATGGATCATATAAAAGGATAAATATATTTTACAAATGCACAAAAAAGTATGATTGACAAAAATCATATGCAAGTCGATGGAAAAATTATGAATGGTAAGTACTTATGTAAATAAATACTCAGTCAGAATCAGAAGAAATGTTGTTTCCGGAGCTTTTGGTTAATTCCCTGTCTCGGCGATAATGGTTAGAAGTGGCCTCTCCGCGGTAACTGACGTGATTTTTTTCAGTTTCCAATATTTTCACTTCGTATAACAGTTCTGGTTTACTCATTTGTGATATGAGGCGATCCCAAATGAAGATTGCCAAATTTTCTGTGGTAGATACCTAAAAACAAAATGCAATTTTTTGAGTATGTCCAACGGGTATGTATGAGGAGATGCATGAACGTGGAATAAGCAAAGAATGTTTGCAAAGACAGAGTGGTGTGGTGTTCTATTCTCTCTGCCTATCACCTGCGGGGAAGCGGCGTGATGATTAGTTAGTTAGTTAGTTAGAGTATGTCCAAATCCTTGTTCACAAATTCTAAATTATCATACAGTTTTTTTTTAAACACCCTACCTTCTATATAGGTCATACGGGTTAGCGCGGAATGGTGAAGAAAAACCGCGCATTTCACGTTCGTTCGTATGTGTAGGGCGGTTAATCAAGATTTTGTTAGTATCTAAATATAGACGATGAAGTACTTTGAGATGAGAAAATGAAAGTCTGGGTATTTACAGGGCTCACAATATGTTATTGCCTGGTTTAAGTGAACACTTCTTGCACTGTGTAACATTCACTATTCCAACCATGATTGACAACCACATTACTCAAATTTTGAAAAGTTGACAACAAACAAAAAGACAATTAACTTCGCAGGTAGCATTTATCACCTAAACCAGACAATGACAAGTCCTGTCAAATATCCAGATTAGTATATCCTCATCTCAATACGCTTCTTCATTACACTATGTTAAGCTATCAATGAAACCATGACAAATTTATCTTGATCTGATATTTTTTATAATGTAAAAAAATATGAAGAACTTACAACATTTTTAAAGTAAGGAACATCAAGGTCTAAATTTTTATGATCCAAAGGAATCATAATGGCCTTTTCAATATACTTCTTTAAATCAGATATATTCATAACCATTCCTGTTCTATTATCGACGGGACCTCTCACAGTCACTAAAACTAAAAAAAGAAAAAAATTAATAACAGCATATTTATCTTGTGCAAAAACCAGAAAAAACACAGAAGAAAACAAATGACATAAATGTGCAATGATTTAACACTATTTTTCAGAATTGTACGGTATTAGTTTTAAACTCACATATATATTAGGAATTATCAGGTTTTCAAAGTGTTTTATTATGAAGTATATTAATATTTTAAGAAAAATGTATTAGTGTAATTTAAATTTGTATTCATAGTAAAATTATAAATAAATTGTTAGAGATATCACATTGAATAAATTAAAGTATTTATAATAAAGAAATAAACTAACCAACATAATTGTGGCCATGTCCATTGGGGTTGTTACATTTTCCATAAATTTCCTTGTTTTCTTCGTCAGTAAGGTGGTTGCTGTAAAATTAAATTATAAGATATTTGTAAAACTGTTCTTAGAAGACTATTGTGAAGTAGCATTTTCACACATATTCGTTATACATACAATAAACTCTTTACTTGCAAATGATATATTTACAAAATAAGATGTAAAAAGCAAAGTAGAAAAAATAAGATTACTGTGAATAATCGTACCACTTTCAAAAATCCATGAAATTAATTTTCAATAGTTGAGTATGAAAAACCTTAAAAGTAAAAATGACTTTGTAATAGTAGTATGTTTATTTCTATGTTTCATTCATGGTTATTTAATATGTTGTATGTTTTTTAAATCTAAATTTTATAAATATATAATTTTTAAGTTAAAGTTTATAGTAAAATAAATGTGCTTAAAAATATTACATAGTGTTCCCCTTAACACTAGTTCTGTCAGTATACAGCACTGATAATATGTTGATATATTGTATTTATATTGGAATAAAAAAAAAACAAATACACATGTATAACTGTTAAAAAAGGCAATTTTATAATTGATATTTTACATATTACTTGCACAAAATAATGTATTATTAAGCTATCAGCGCTTCAAATATGTCTCATGAAAAGTAGCCATTTGTCACTCACACCCTCTTGGCTGGCAATACTTTAAATGGTTACTATATATATGAATATTAAGTAAAAGCCTGGTGATACATTATTCAACCCCGAGAAACTAAGGTTCCACTGTGAGGCAACCAACCGTCACGATAAAAGTACACTTTAAAAAATAAATATTTAACATTTATTTCAATAAAAAAACAACATCAAAGATGAAGCACCTTTATGTATTTATATATCTGAAGTTAATATGTTGAGATTTTAAATATGTTGATAGAAAATAAATAAAAAAAACAAATTTAACACATGAACAGTTCTTTGAAAAAAGCTAAAATAAATATGTAGGTAGTTACAAATGAGAAGATTTCTGAAGTCAAGAAGAAGAAGTGATTACTTCAATAAGTTAAAATTTATTTAACAAATTATAATAAAAAAGTTTATATATGTATTTTCAAGTTTCAGTCTGTATAATTTTTTTTCTCCTATAGGTATCTATTATTTTGAACTTGTAACAATACGATTGCACAATTCTCGGACCACATTCGATGTTTAAGGATTTTTCGAATGTTTATTTTGTTTTTGTTCAATTTTAGTTGATGGAAATGCAACAAGTTTACAAACACAATGTTGTATTTCACCTGTGAAGTCTGTGGCAAGCGCTGAATGTTTCTCGTCGAGTTATAGTCGCTATTGGCAAGGATGGCATGATAGTATTCAACGTAAATTATTACACAGATGTGAATGTCTGAATTTGCAAATCAGAATAATACTGCACAAAACCCAATAAAATATCGAATAAATTCAATAAACCGCTGCTAACTGTCAGAAGCGAACGTCACCAAATAAAACGACACACATTCACAAAAGTAATAAGGTAAATACACATCCGTTTATGTATGAGTGAGTAAATATACTTTATTTTTTGGTAATGGCAAGCAAGAATTATTTCAAATTATGAAAAGAAGAAGAAATAAATATTACGTACTAGTAAAAATTTTTTTACAATCTAAGAAATATAAAATTAAAAACAACATTTTTTGTTGTTGATATTTTCTACGCTTGTACGGATTTTGGATGATTATTTTATAAACAATAAACCGACAGGTAATAAAATTCTCATATATATATATATATATATATATATATATATATATATATATATATATATATATATATATATATATATATATATATATATATATATATATATATATATATATATATATATATATATATATATATATAATATATATATATATAATATATATATATATATATATATATATATATATATATATATATATATATATATATATATATATATATATATATATATATATATATATATATATATATACATATATATATATATATATATATATATATGTATAAATATTAAAAATATATATGAAAACTGTTTTTGTGCTTATAAAGGGCGTAAAGGGTTATATAATTCGGTTATATAACAGGATTCGGATCTCACATACTAATTAATATAAGAGTTTCTGCTTAATAAAAAGCTTCTTTACATCTTACCAATAGATGTCTCTAGTGAAGTTCTAGTGATTCATGAACAAGGTTTCTAAATTGGTTCATATATATAGAACTTCCAAGAATTTGAATAGTGTGGTTGTCAATAATGGGTAGAATTGGTGAATGCTACTTGTGTGTAAAGTGATCACTTAAACCAGCCTATGACGGTCGTAAGCCCCGTAAATGCCCAGCTTCCATATTCTTCTTCATCTTTGATGAGATGTCAAAAAATAATACGGTTATATAATTGATTTATTTCAATGGTAGGTATAATAAGTTGTTTTTGTATTTTTATATCATGAAATATTTTATTTCCAGATATTTAAATTTCATTTAAGTAGGTTGCGAAATATTTTATTTACTTTTAAATATTTACCTTTTGTCATGTAGTTGGAGATGTTTAAAAAAAATAATTATTTACGAAAAATCATAGCGAAATTTTGTGACGCTGGCAACATAAGAATATTAACGAATACATAAGTTTTATTTTGACGTTTCGAAATTTATTTAGTAAAGCATAAAAGTTTAATATTGTAAAAATATGCACTGTATATCCTTACAAGTATAGTCAGTTTTCTCGTAAATGCTCCGGGTAGCTTATCAGCGGAAGAAAAGTAGTTCGACGTACTATCACTCGGCAAGAGTGAACTTCCTCGCCCTCCGCTGACCTCCGCCCGCTCGGCTCCTCGGCGCTCCCCCCGCCCGTTGGCCGTTATCTCCCGAACGAGCTGATATAATGGGGGGCTCGAAGGTAATTTGCTCACATTTAAGTTGACAGTTCACTTTGAACGCTGCTCGTTTTGTTCTAAATAAAACGGATTGAATTTACATAAAAAAATAACGTTTCGTTTTGTGCTCTCGATAAGTCGTTTTAATCGTTTCGGAATTTTTGTTTAGCACCGTGCCGATGCAAAAAGGAATGCCAAGAGACTGTCGGGACTGTTTGGGAATCAGGTACAGAATTAATTCCCTACACCAAACCTGGAAGTGGTTGCACCAGACCATCGCCCTCCACGAGTACCTGATTTCCCTGTCTTCTGCCGACACGGATGCTAATTGCTCCTTTAACCATTAGGGGCCTCTCTGTGTGCGTGAAAGACTCGAGTGTGTAAAAGACTTATTAATCATAGAATAATCACTGCCTCATTAAAAGTAATATTTCGACTATTACAATATTGACACATTTCTCATTAAATACATTTTTTGCGTGTTAAAAAATAGTTTAAAATGGCACAATTGATGCAAAGTTTGAAGAGTGTCCGCAGTTCGTTGGTCGGATGGAGCCGGACCGGATTGTCAGGTTCTACGGTGGCCGTCAGATCTCTTTCCTCCGTGAATAAAAGCCCGCAGGTCGAAGAAAAGGATGTAAAGAAATCGGTGTTTATATCTCAGTCCACCGACATCTTTACAAACTTGGCGCTGGAAGATTGGATATACAAGAACAACGACTTTTCCAAGCATCACATTCTGATGGTGTGGAGAAACGACCCGTGTGTAGTTATCGGCAGACACCAGAACCCGTGGGTGGAGGCCAACATCCCCTTCCTGGTGGAAAATGGGATTCCCCTTGCGCGGAGAAACAGCGGGGGCGGAACGGTTTACCATGACCGAGGAAACCTTAATCTGTCCTTCTTCTCTACCAAGGAATGTTACAACAGAAAATACAACTTGGAGTTAGTCACGAGAGCCCTCTTTAGGGAATTCGGAGTCAATGCTGAGATCAACGAACGACAGGACATCGTTGTCAAGCAAAATTATAAAGTATCCTTTTTGAAAATTTTAAAATATTGGTCTTTCATATCATTTGTCGAAAACATTGTTTTATTCTGGTTTATATTTAAAACATTTTTCAATACTGCCACACACTTTATTACCATATTTTGGGTGGCCGATTTTGTTGAGGAAATTTGTATCTCAGCATATATCTGTATATATTACTAGTTTGCCATACATCAATGTAGTCGGCATCCAGTGCGAGATGTTCAGTATGCATAATGTGTGCAGTTCATGCCCAGTTTTAAAAGTGGTGGCGATGGTAGTTTTCACAATGTGTTATTGAGTTATTTTGTTTTTTACATGTTTTATTTCCTGAGTAGGTGACTGTGTTATATGTCAGTGGAGCAGTTGATTTTTATTTTAGATTTTTTTCAAATAATGAAACGTAATTTATCTATGTTTGGTGTGTGATATTCTACGAGTTTCAGAAAAAAAAGCATCAGAACTGCGCAAAAGAACATTCGGAATGTTTATTTGGAATATATTTTTATTCTCTGAGTAGTTTAAATGTGGTTTGTACATTTGAAAATGATGATTTTCAATTTGGATAATCACTTCAGACAATCTTTCTCCATTTATTGTATATTGTTGTGGGTGCTTTAGTGGATAACCCTATAGTTAACACGTATCAATGAATCCTTATGTTTGTTGCGGTACTTAATTTTTTTTTAAATTTATTTTAATTTTCTTAATTTTTTTATTTATTTAGTTTATTGAAAACCACATTCTAGGTTTTGTTATTCTTCCTTAGGGTAAGACTGACCGGAGCATTTCGTCGTAACGTAACATGTTACGATGCGAGCATTCAGGCAGTCAGTACAGCGAGCCGAGCGCTTCATCCATAGTTTCGGATGCTCCCTGCTGCGAGCAATGTTACGAAGTTATGTTACGACGAAATGCTCCGGTCAGTCTCCATCTTTAAATCATCTTTGTGTTCAACTAGTCCAGTCCCAAGGCTGCTTTGTCCTCCGAATACTAATTGAAAATTAATTATAATGCATTAATTCCTCGGTGATCTTTGATCCCATAATAATTCTGAATAAAGTGGATAAATTATTTAACACTCTGTGGTTCATTGACATATGAATGCACAATAATATTATGCAATCACTTTAATTGAATGACAAAGGGAAATGTCTTGGTGATAACAACATTAAAAAAAAACCTCCATTATAACGTGTCGTTGTAAAGTGATTGATACATCTAATTATAACTTTTTGGTTTCATAATCAAATTAATTATACTAGTGTATTTCAAAAAATCTTTTCTATTTTTATTATTCTTAATTTTTTAAATTATTATTTGTAAAATCTTCTAAATTCTGTTTTTATTATTATTTGTAAAAACAAATAATTATGGATAACCCCCAACATGACAAGGGAACACCTAATGGAGATTTTGTATATCTTTATATGTTGCTTAACACATTTCACACGAGTATTTTTTTACACTTGCGAACTGCTGGCGACGGGATTTGATAATTATGTACATATAGTTAAGACCTTAATAAAGAGATTGGTTTATAATATTCATATAAAAACGTTGGATGATAAAATTTTTTCTGCCTTTGAAATGAGGCCGGCGCAGAAGGTAAAAATACCCTTGCCATCCTTAAGCATAAATCGACCGAACGGGTAGAAATACCTTTCCCATCCGAAGTGTGTTAAGAAAAATGTATCTTAAAATACTGCATGAAGTTAGTTTTGTGTGAAGTTAGTTAAGTGCATAATTTTCGCTACTTAAATATGATGTTATAACAGTTGTAGCCGATTGTTTGTCTTCCATTGTATTTTGTTGTCTATTGTATATTGTTTTCCTTGACTTGAAGTTCAGCAGGTTTCTGGTACAGCAGCTAAGCTGGGCCGGCCCTCCGCCTACCATCACTGCACACTGCTCGTCAACGCCAACAAACTGAATTTGAGTCAAGCTCTGGCCAAACATGAGGTGAGTTTTCTTTCAAGGCCATACTCGCTATAGTGAAATTCAGTTAGATTCTAGCAATACATAGAGCCAGGCGTCAGGTCACAACCATTTTTTTAGAATACAGATTAGATCTTTTTTTTGTTTTTGAAAATATATATTGAAAAAATGTTTTTATAATTTTTTTAATCCTTGCCTTTCAATAATTCTTTTCTTTCCTAAACCACATATTTATTTGAAAGAAAATCTTTTTTTTCAATACAAAAACAATGTTATCCGGGAGAAAATTACGTTAATATTCAACGAATACTAGGCCTTAATATTTCTAATATACTGCTACCACTATCAGTTTTGTTAGCTCAGTATAAAGCTTTATTCATACAACTCCAATACCAGATGAAACCATCAATTCAAAGAATTTAAAGATAATAATTTTGAAACTTGACATAAAAAAAAACATTGTGTCATTTTACCTAATTATGAATACAAGTCCCAGTACGATAATACCTTTAATTAAATAAAATATTGTACTTGTATAAGATCACTTTTTTGAGTACACTAATATAAACTGCAGATGTTCTCATTGACAGGTGAAAATACAAACTTTGAATTTGTATTTTCCCCTATTGATGAGAACATCTTAGTTCTCGAAACTAGTCGTGTTTACATGAACTAACTCTAAAAATAAGTCTTATACGAGTGTTTTATTTTTATATTTAAAGCATCATTTCATTGTACAAACTTGATGTCAAATCAATAAATGATAACATCAAATTAAATTAAAATCAACAAGGGAATTTTATTATTTACTAAATTGTCTGACTGATTGTAGAAAATTGTAGAAAATTGTTTATAATGTTTATTAAATTATTTTTTATTAAATTTGATAACTCAATTACGTCAATAAATAAATGGCTAAATTTCATGCTTCCAGTATTGTGCTATGTGGAAAGATTGTTTATTCCGATAATCATAATATATATGTGATTCGTTTCTGCAATTCACTAATATGATTATGACATCAGTTCACCAAACGCACACATTTTGTTTCCAAGCGTAATAGGCCTGATAAAGTATTCTATAATTAGGTGCCCATGCTCCCAGGGAGTGATCAAACAGAGTGTGTTTACTATGTGCTTTTTATCTTTATGATAACGCGCCAATGTAAATACTTCATTTGTCTGGTGGGTTTTTATTATTCAGATAATGTTATGATTTTTCTTGCTTCGTAAACATGTTTTTAATTTAAAAAAATTAACATCTTATATTCCTTGTCTTGGAAAATTACCAATATTTAATTAAAAAAGTAAGATATAAAGGTTATTGGCTATTGTAGCTCCGCAAAATATTTTGAGAATAAAACAATATTAATTTTATTAATTGTCTTGGCAGTCATTTTGTGGTAAAATCTATCTATTTTTAATTTGAGTTTTACTTAGTAAATACCACTATTTCTTAAAATCTATTGTGACATGTGTTTCAATGCATTCTGCATCATTTTCAAACACCGTTATACGGCATTTAAAACGGTGTATGGTGTTAAATGCATTGAAATGTGTCACAATATCAAAATGCAGGAACAAGAGTAACAACTAGTAAAAATATTGAATAAATGCATCAATAAAAAACATGAATGGTTCAAAAGACGATAATGACACTAGAGTAGAGAATACACATTAACATGACAACATGACAATGAGGCAGTGCAAACAATGATGACTGCGATGAATAATATAACCCTCTTTACAGAGATGTCAGGCAAATGTGTTAGCATAGTTGTCCCCTGTGTTTTGAGTTTCGTATACAATTTGCAAACTAAATTTTTCTATTGATCTTGGTCACACAAAAGCTTCTGTTGCTATATTACTCATTCGAATGACACAATTACTCGTATTTCAAAACTAACATCTTCTTGGTCTGAGTGTTACCTTGTGTACGAAATGTAGTAGAAAATTAGAAAACGAAGAATCAAACCATTTGAGGTTATCAGTGGTAAAGACTCGGTGTAGTGTCTTTTCAGTTAATTGGAAATCAATTAAAAGTAATCTTTCGACGTAATTTTTTTCATATTATTCAAATGACATTGAGTAATAAGTTATTTTTATTTTACTGATGAGAGTGTATGTATTTAAATAGCACACATTCTCCAAACATTATTTACTTCGTAACAGAAATTAAAAATACTTTTATTTATTTTTTTTTTTTTTTTTTTTTTTTTTTTTTTAACTCTTTATTCCAGCTTGACTAAGTGGTGGGTGCAATACTTAGTCAGCCATATATGTTTTACAACATTTTATTTAAACAATGAAATTAGAAATAGGAAGGAAATAAGAAATTGAAAGAAATAATAAAAAATAAAAATAAAAATAAAAATAAAAATAAAAATAATAATAAATTTGGAGAGATGTAGACGAAAATTAGCTCGCTGGCAAACGCAGCACTGCGCTCCAGTGCCGCCACATGTCCAGCCCCCATCTGTGCTCCACAAGCCGCTTTATGATGAGGTTGGAGCTCTTCATCAGCCTCTCCCGGAAGCCTGCCACTCGGTGCCTTAACAGGCCATCCCAATGTGGTAGGCGTGCTGTGGCAAACATACCACTCGCGCTGCAGTGTCGGGGTAACTTCATTAAAGCTCTGTAGCCGTTATTGTAGCATATTTTCATGCTCTTTAAGCTTCGTTGTGTAACCTTACACCATAGCTCGCTGCCGTATTGCTGCGTACACAACACTTGGAAGTCTATTTTTTACCTGCGCGGAGCAGTGGGCAAAGCGGCGTGTCAGCATATTGGACCGCACGCAATGAGCACGATACTGGCGCTTGATGTCCTCATCATCCGCACAGTTCTCCTGTAGGATATGTCCCAAATACTTGAAGCTACTTACCCGCTTAACTTCTTGTCCATTTATAGTTATGGGCGGTACCTTTAATGAGTAATTTTTGGGTTTAAATACCACAAGCTCACATTTTTTGGCGTTGTACTCTAGGCCGTTTTCTGTGGCGTAACATTCACAGATGGCAATAAGTTTACGTAGGCCAGCTATCGATGGTGCCATCAGGACCATATCATCGGCGTATGAGATGGCATTCACTCTCCCTCCTCCTATGGAGCATCCCGCATTTACTTGGTTTAACCTATCATGTAATGCATCCACGTAAAGGTTAAATAGGCAAGGAGATGTGATTCCACCTTGTTTGAGTCCTCGCTGGGCTTTAAACGGAGTTGAGGTTTCGGTCCCCCATTTTACTCTGTAAATGAGATTTTCGTTCCAGTTTTTTAACATGCATTTCGTCGTAGGACATTCAATTGATTTTTGTATTTTTTCTTCCAAAATGTGATGTACTACTGTATCATATGCTTTCCTGAGATCCATAAAACAGGCATATACTGGCGTATTTCGGCGCACATATATATTTATAGTATTTTTAACAGCGAAGATAGCTGTGTCCGTTCCCGATCCTTTTTTAAAACCAAATTGGTTGTCGGTCGTTTTTAGGTTTTCAACAGCTTTCTCCATCATTATGTTTTCTATGGTTTTTGCCGCCATGGTGGAAATCGCTATTGGCCTGTAATTTTCTTTTTCTGTTAAATTTCCCATAGGATTTTTTGCAATAGGTATAATTATTGACGTACACAGAGACTCAGGTATGAACGAGTGCCGGAACATTGCTGTGAAAGCTAGCGCCCACAGTACGTGTATTCTCGCGCTAGCATATCTAAGGTACTCAGCACAAATTTCGTCTCCTCCGGCGGCTTTATTACATTTCAGTGACCTAATGGCAGTCTGGATTTCCTTCACTTGTATAATGCAGGGACTCAGTGGATGCATATTGTTAGCATTATTATTGTAAATATTACAATTTTCCGCACTTCCTGTTTTCTCATACATTGAACTGAAGTGGGCTTATTTAAACTCTTTATCTCGGGAGTGATAATATTATTTAAATATTGAAATAAGAATTATTTTTCTTGTTTGTATACAATTTGATTAGAGAAGGTTAACTCATTTGATATATAAAATATAGCACAAATTGTCCTATAAAAAATCAAAAGTGTATTTGAATAAATGGCATTTTTTATTTAAAAAAATATCAAATTTGGCATAATTTTGTGGTTGTAAATAATCATTACAGATAGGTATATCTGATGTATCTTTATACTATTATATACATTATATCTTAATTTGTTGAAACATTTTTTTATACTATAACAATTTTCGTGCCACCAAACATCGATCTAATTAATAAATTGTCGCACTATATACATACAGACGAACAGCCAAGGAATGAGAAAATAATCAACTAGTTAGATACATTTATAGATTTGGTGTTTAATTTGTAGAACTCAATTTTAATTTATATATAAAATATTAAAATCGAACACTGATTTTTAGAGTCTACTAAATTGTATTTTATTATTGAAAACAATACATAAAAATAAAATTTGTGACAATTGTTTCGCCTTGTTATGGCATTTTCAAACTAATGAGTTATTATAACATTGTTTTTAATAATAAAATGCAATTTAGTAGACTTTAAAAACAGTGTTTGATTTTCATATTTAATATATAGTTAGACACATATTTATTTTTTGGAGAAATAAAACAACTTTGTTATTTAATTCACTAACTTTTATTATTAAAACCAACTAGTTTCGGCAAACCTGTTGCCCTCTTCAGGGTTTTTTATGATGAGGGCAACAGGTTGTTGCCGAAACTCTTTGGTTTTAAAAATAAAATTTAGTGGATCCAAAACAAAGTTGTTTTATTTCTCCAAATTATATATTACAATGTAAAGCTATTAAAGCTTTAAATATTCAAAATAAAAAACATATTGGTTTATTGTGTGGATTGTTAGTTGGTTTGATGAATATCTTATTAGTATCGGATTTTTATGTGTAGAATTCATGAAAAATTTGCAGCAAGTTGCAGCTTGCCAGTGGAAAAATACTATTCAAATAATTATTTCTTTACTCAGTGACAAATTTCATAATTGGAATTAATTGATATATTCTTATTTTTTTAGGCTGGAATAACAACGACCGCAACTCAATCAGTAAGATCTCCCATAACCAACTTGTGTGAAGAGAATTCTCGAGTGACAGTCGATGGGCTGCAGAAAGCAGTCGGCTGGGAGTTCCTCAGGACGCCAGCATTTCACATTGAGGATGGGGGTGAACAGCTCATCTCTCAACAGAAGGGATTCCAAGTTATTAACCCTACAGAGGACTGGTTCCCTGGTAAGTTTAACGTCTTTTTGAATTAATGGTGCAATCAATTTAATCAACACATTGTTGTTGTGCGGTTTTTTCACCAAGCCCGACCCTAATCACACTCGGACAGTCTGCCGCCCGACACTTAGTATGCTATTCACAAGTAACTGCAAACCCAATTCCGATCTGGTACGTCTGGTCAATTCCTGTCATTCACGCTCTACCAAAATTAAGCAAATGTAACGCTTATAAGTGTCTCCTGCTCTCTACTAACAGTATGTAAAAGATGCTTTCAAGTGTTTCCCGCAAACAATGTGTTAAAAATAAAATAGTAACAAAAGTTAGAATAGTAACATAAGTTTGAGTGATAATCGGTAATAAAATAAGAATCTTTGTTAATTTAATAATCCCCCTGATTAATTTCCCTGGTTAATTTTCGTCTTGCAACAGTCCCTAATTTGATTTGTGTGACAAATGAGTTTACCAATATGGACATTGTTGGAAAACTGTATGCTACTAAAATCATCAAAACCTTTCACATCAATTTCTCATATTGTTCACTCCTTTCAACAACGTCATAAATAAAAAAAAAACTTGATTTTTCAGTAGATCGTTTTTAAAGTTTAAAAATATAATATAATGTATTAAAAATAAATATCAAGCCACTTATTGAACTTTTTACTGTGCTACAGATCTTTTGAGGTAAAAGCTGAATGTTTTTTCTCTATTTGAAAAATATTTAGTATATTTAAAAAAATAATTAAATAATATCTTTACTTTAAAATGCAAAAACAATACTTTCTGCCATGTAGCGGGTAAATATTAAGTTAAAAAAATGCCGCTTTTGCTGGGATATAGTACATTTTCTGGGCATTCCGAAAATTTGCACAACTGAAACGTTGACGTTGTTGAAAGGAGTGAGCGATATGTATATACTGTTGGCTGATAAAGAACAAAATTATTTCTATTGGGCAAATAATGTTAATTTATTTACTTGATGAACCTTGCTACAATACTTGTACGTTGTATGATTAATATGGTTTTATTTTGCATAGTAATTTATAGTAGGGGGGTCAAAGAACAATAAAAGATTCAGTAATAGGATAGAAAAAGATTACACATAGAAGGCGGATTGTGATGTCAGATTTTATAGATTAACTCAACAACTACTTAATTGATTTAAATAAATTAATTCACTTAAATTCAACATGGCGGCTAGCTAAAGACCCATACGGTGATAGACCTATAAATCTAAATTTAGACTCTATTAATATTAAAAAAGGTACAAAAGAAAAATCTTTGTCACATCCTTCCCCACATGTTGAGAAAGCGACCATTGGTTTTTTACTACTCCAAAAACCATGCTAATACTAGTTGTCATTATAATACTGTTCAGCTTGATAATATTGTAATTTGTTCATTTTTTATAGCTCGGCCTCTCTACTATAATAAAAGTGTTTATAAAATATTTCCGCTGGAGAAAAATACACAAGTATTTTAATGCTGCGCAATAAATCCTTATCTTTTATAAAATTGAGAATTTGATAAAAAGATAATACATTTGCTCAATTAACAGAGTATCAAAGTCTGAACAACGATTATTATTGACCTATTTATTGACACGAGATAGATAATTAAATTAATATTTCTGTTTTTCTCTTTTTTTATTAGCCTTTTATTCAGTGATAGTGGTATTGATAAGTTATATTTTGTTATTGTATTGTTTAAATTATAATATATCTTTAAAAAATTGTGACATAATATTTATGAATTGTTCTAGGTATCAATAAGATAAGGGAAGAACTTTCTAGTTGGGAATGGACATTCGGCAAAACTCCGGCTTTCGAGATCAGCAGGTCTTTCACGGTTCCGTCCAGTCTCCTTTCTTCCGAGGACCAATTCAAGGAGCAAGATAGTCAGGAGCTGTGCATCAAGATGTCGGTGGAGAAGGGTTTAATCTCAGACGTCACTCTCAGCATCCCACCCGGTTTCATGGCTTCCGGCTTCCACGGGGACGCTTCCGTAGTGACGCATCTCAAAGGAAAGAAGTTCACTTCCGAGTCTCTGGAAGCCCTGCAGGAAGTGCTGCAGAGTGGAGAAGATGACGACAGCGGCAGGAGGAAGCTCGGAGAGAAGGAACAGTTTGTCGCTAACTGTTTCGATCAAGTTGTGAACACCATGTGATATAAAGCCGGCGATTCAGATAGAAGAGTAAATAAAGATTTGGACACTGATGCAAAAAAATAATTAAGTTCATACTGATTCGCCACATCAATTTAAAGACTGTTATTCAAACAAAATGTGTATATATTTTTCGAGTGCTTTTTTGTACATAGTAAAAAAACCTAACAAACTTTAATATTTTTTTTTAGAGATTTCGATTCTACTCTGTTAGAATATCCTTATTTAGATATGTATGTACATATTTTGATATCTTGTAAATATTTCTTTTTGTACTGTTTTACTCTTTCTTCTGCTTAATTTTCTTTCCCTTAATTTTTTGCATTCAGTTCTTCTTATTTTATTACTTATTATAATATAATTACACTTAATTTACCTTATTCTTTAATTTTAATTACCTCAGCCGAGATGTCGGCTGTTGAGACAAGAATACATCATATCATTTTGTTAATATTACCTAATTTAGTTAATTTTGGCTTATTAAATGCATGATATATCTAATGCAAAATACCCTTAAAAATATTTTGTTGCAAGTGTTTGTGATTTATTTTTGATCGGTTTTCTTGTTATTTCATTATTATTGACAGATATTACGGCTGTCCAAACTTAAAACACAGTAAGGGGCATTTTTTTGTAGTATTTTTGGACTAAGTACTTAGTCCAAAAATTAAAAAAAACCTTCTACAAAAAAATGTCCCTTACTGAGTTTTGAGTTTGGACAGCTGATTACATATTGTGCAAGAATCTATTTTAATAAAATCTTAACATTTTAATTAAGTTTTATGACTGGCTTCAATATTTCTTGAGGAATGTGTCAATTTTGTTAATAATATTTCTTATTTTATTTTATCAAATAGTTTAACTAGGCTTAGGTGCAAAATGTGTTGTATATGAAACTTGAGTCTTTTTTTGTGTATGCTTTTGATTTTGTTTATTTTGAAATATATTATTTGAAAAATGGAAAACTCTTTTATTTCACGAGAACTTTATTGCCCACTCTATCTAGAGAGTAGGACAGTTTGTCACTTGAATGGAGAACTATCCCAAGTCGCATACAAGTCAATTAAGTTTTTATGCATGTATTGTGTTCTTTACATAACTGATGTTGTATAGAAAGTTCTTAACTTGAATAAATACTTATTCAAACATTATGAATGTAGATATGTATTCAAAAGAAAATACTTTTAAATGGTTAAGAGAACTCACTTTCAACTGTTTGATTGCCTCCTGTGTGAAATGTTCCTATTTGTACTTGGGATAGTTCTGCATTAAGTTTCCATCTAAACTCCGCACAAATTTAAACTTATCATCTTTTTTTTAATTTCAGAACACTACCCAAGGATTATATATTTTTATCTGATACATATTCTCATATTAACTGACCATTTTTATTTGAATTGCGTGCTTTATGTATCACCTATTTTACTCTAAATATGTTTTTATATGGCCGACTCCTTAGTGCAGTGGATTTTAGCTTTCATGCTGGAGGTGCCAGGTTTAATTACCAGGGCTGTTCAAAATAAATATTGTTTATGTGTTTTCCCACTCCAATATTTATTTAATATCACACTGAACTGGTATCTGAAGTGCAGGACTAATCACCGTACTTTCATATAGTTTACGATCAATAAAACAATGCGTCAATACGATGCAGTGCCCTATGCTCCTTGGGAGTGGGGTTAGAAAAGGAGAAGTTTGTATTTTAAGCCTCTGTTTCATGTTGAAATACATAAAGTCAGAATTTTGGTCTTAGGTCCATGGCATTTTCTTTAAGAATAAGCAGTGGGTATGTTGAATAAAAAGGGACTTATTGGAGCAAATGGCGCCCTCAGAACCGTAAAACTTATTTAGTGGTAGGTAACGGATATGACTGTAAATAAAACCAATATTTACTTTGGTAGGTATGATTGCCATTTTTGTTTTAATGTGAATGTTTAGGGTAGGTACCTAATTATTGCGAATTCACATAGCGCTCACTCCTTTCAAGAACGTCATAAATCAAAAAATTGATTTTTCAGGAGAATTTTTTAAAGTTTAAAAATATAATACAATGTATTAAAAATAAATATCAAGCCACTTATTGAACTTTTTACTGTGCAACAGATCTTTTAAGGTAAAATCTGAAGGTTTTTTCTCCATTTGAAAAATATTTAATAAATTTAAAAAAATAATTAAACAAAACCTTTTTTTCAAAATGCAAAAAACAACACTTTCTGCCCTTTAGCTGGTAAATATTAAGTTAAAAATATGGCTCTTTTCCTGGGATATAGTACATTTTCTGGGCATTCCGAAAACATGCACAACTGAATATTTACGATTTTTATTTATGATGTTCCTGAAAGTAGTGAGCGATAGGTGTTTGTATAATGTCAGTGACCTGATTGAAAACAATTATACAACTGTATAGAAATAAAAATAAATACATACTTAATTTTTTGAAGAATTAAATATTAATAATAGTTATAGATATTATAACCACTAAATGAAGAGAGAAAAGGATAATTTTTCACCCGTTTACAGGTGTATGTCGCCAAATGTAACTAAAGAGATTAATGACAATTACAAACTTTGCGTGTTTCATTATATATACAAATTCTTAACGTTTTGATTTTTTTTTATGTGATTCATATGTAAAATGTAACGTCAGTGACCACGATAAAACCCCGTTTAAATTTATTCAACAGTCCTTCTGTTATTTTAACTCCATAAAATGTAATAAAACAAATGGATATACACTTACCGATTGAATTTTATTGAAAAAAATAGACACTTAACTTGGCGTCTATTTTCTAATATCGTATTTAGCTTTAGGCTCTTCACATTGAATCTAGATTTGCAAAGTATAGATACCTACTTCAAGTCTTCATTGATTGGTAATGATAGGTAATGAGACTTTTTAAAAAATACCAAGGTAAAAAATTTTATTACCGTCTAACTATACTTCAGCCGTCTAAAAAATAATGACATTTAATAATAAAATACTCTGTAGGTAAACATGATCTAAGGTTTTAATACAATAAATGCGTAAGTGTCGACTACGATTCAACCCTAAATTACGGGACATTTCGCTCACTCCTTTCAAGAATGTCATAAATCAAAAATCGTTAATTTTTAGTTGTGCATGTTTTCGGAATGCCCAGAAAATGTACTATATCCCAGCAAAAGAGGCATATTTTTAACCTAAATTTTACCCGCCACAGGGCAGAAAGTGTTGTTTTTGCATTTTGAAGAAAAGGTGTTGTTTAATTATTTTTTTTTAATTTACTAAATATTTTTGAAATGGAGAAAAAACCTTCAGGTTTTACCTAAAAAGATCTGTTGCACAGGAAAAAGTTCAATAAGTGGCTTGATATTTATTTTTGATACATTATATTATATTTTTAAACTTTAAACGTTCTCCTGAAAAATCAAGTTTTTTTATTTATGACGTTCTTGAAAGGAGTGAGCGATTTGTAAAATTTACGACGGACAGCACCGAGGCAACGCATGTAAAGAATGTAGCGACAACTAACTAGCATGTATCTTAATTCTTTACCGATATTTTATGTTCGTATTTTATATAATGTTCTCAAAAAAACCTTTTGAAATTATTTTTCATTTTAAAATCCGTGAGGTCAATTTTGATTAATTTTTTTACACGATAAAATCTCAATAAAAATTTAATTAAGTAAATAAATTCAATTATTTTTCTTATAACTTTCTTATAATTATCATAAGAAAAATACGAATATAGATACGAATAATAAAAATATATATACGTCTCTAATAACGTTACTGACGACGTCTCACATGGACCCAGGTTCCATTTAAGGCTGTTTAACGAAACAATGTGTGATAGATGTTCGAATACTGAAATAAGGAAGGAATGCAAAGCTGAGATAAGCATTATCGATAAAATTAAGACAGGCGTGTTGAGATGGTTTGGAGACGTGAAACGAATAAGTGAGGAAAGAACGGTAAAACAAATTTATGCGGTGAACGTAGTTGGAAAAAGGAGCAGAGGAGACCGAGAAAAACTTGGTACGATCAGGTATGCCAAATACTTGAAAACGGTCAGGTTAGGAGTCGAAATAATCGGCGGGTTTGGATAAGGAGATGCATAAACGTTGAAGAGGCGTAGAATGTTTGAAAAGACTGAGTGGTGTGGCTTTTGTATTCTCTCTGCCTACTCCTGCTCTCTCTGTTAGTAGTTAGTATTTTCTTTAATGCCAAATTATAATTTGAATTGATTAATTTATGCTATCCGCCATAAATGATTCTCGTAATTCAGAACATTCAGAACAGTTTGGTTAAAATCGTCTCAGAGTATGAAACTAGGCCCGATGAAATTTGGGTTGCCTACAATTTTTCTTCGCACATTGTCAAATTTATTTATTTATTTAGTCATTTATCACTTTTATTGACAGTAAATTGAATGGTAATAGGTTTTGCAACCTCGGTTTAATGTAAAGTAGGTAGGTACTAGATAAAAATAATGATGCTACGGGCTATGTCTACTCTCGCGGTATTTAGCGAAGAATGTAAAAAGGCTTGATTGATCGCCTGTATTAGTCGGCTAAAGTAGGTTCACATAAATCTCAGATAGTATCGGGGATTTATCGGAGATTAATTAACCACTTTTGACTGATACTTTTTTTTTACGAAATATCATCTACCAGAAAACCTGGTTACCATATGTATAAAAAAATCGTCATTCTTTTCAAATATTTTAACTACTGGTTGTTATATGAGTGCGTTAAAATATACATACATAAATGTATATATATATATATATATATATATATATATATATATATATATATATATATATATATATATATATATATATATATATATATATATATATATATATATATATATATATATATATATTATATATATATGTACATATCTGGTCTTTAATTATCTTTATATTATTTTTTTAAACATCTCATCTAAGACGAAGAAGAATCTGGAAGTCTGGGCATTTACGGTGCTGACGACCGTCATAGGCTGGTTTAAGTGATCACCTTACACACTTGTAACATTCACCAATTTAGCCCCGTAAATGCCCAGACTTCCATATTCTTCTTCATCTTTGATGAGATGTCAAAAAAAAAGAAAATAACTCCTAATAAAATAAAAAATAAAATAATAACAATTTTTTGAACACACTCAAAATGTTGTAAATTTAATTATCTTATTCGATATGGAAATCAACGCTTTAACTACCCAGCGCAGGTAACTTTACCGTGACTTCTGAATTTTGTTTTTGATGATTCATTTTTAAATCGGTTGCAAGGTATAAAGGTTGTGAGAAAGTTATGTTACCGTTTTTTTTTAAACTTAAATTTGCAAGAGAATTCCGGAAAATTTCGGAGTTAATTTTTCAAGAAACGGGAAGTTTTCATATTTTTAAACACAAAATTCAGTACTACCGTATGGCAGTACTGAATTTTGTGAAGATATATATCTGTTGACATATTAGGTACAGTGATCAGGGTAGGCATTAGGGATAAGGCATAGTAGGCACTAGTCGTGTTTCTATATGGAACGCGAGTAATCCAGTGTAAGCAATGTTTTTCTGCCTATATAGAATGCACGCCTCGCATGTATGTACATTTTTTTCCAGATTATTTACCTTAAAACGTATTTGTTTTTTTCTCATAATGTTAAATACGTTTAGTTATTGTTTAACTATATATTTTAGTGAAAATATTTCGGATGTTAAAATCTCCGTGCACAAACACTGGACATAAAGTAATACTGGGTCGGAATGAAAATTTAGATTGAAATAACAGAAACGAAAAAGTTTTTGAGATGAAATGTGGTTGTATATGTATTTCGTCTTTGTTTAACACATTCAAAATAAGGGTCATTTGTGTCAGTAAAAATATTAGTTTTTTATTGGCACAAATGACCCTTGGATAACTTATATCCCATCAGGCTTTAATGTGGTATATAAATATTTTATTATTGGTAAGGAATAGATTTTCATTGGACAGGAAATTGATTTTAAAATACTGCGTGTTTTTTTAATGATCATATTGAATGGCGAAATGGCAATTAAGTTCAGTTGCGAGCGAGCGCACACATTCGGTGATTTAATATCACCTGTAGTATAAATATTCTCCATTTCGACGTTGATTACTTACTTCGTCAAATAGAGTATTATCAAATTCTGAATGATTTAATCATTAATCATGAACACGTATCCGATTATGGATTAACTTGCATAATTCGCAAAGTAATGTATTATATCTACATACATACCAACTCGGGAAACGCCAAAAACTGACAAAGATGTCGGCAGAAGTTGGTATGATGGATGAGCGATTTATTCAAATAGGCCTTAATTGGGTATTAATATTCGGGTATGATTCATCACCGACGTTTCAACAACCTCAATACTTCAACAATTATATTTCAATGGCGGTCAGTACAAAATATACAGATTAAAAAATATAATCGTTATCATTAGATTCTTTTTAGCAGGGCTGTAGAGTCGGAGTCGGAGCCGGAGTCGGATTCGGAGCCGGAATCGTAAAAATGAGCGACTCCGATTACTTTTTCGTTGAAATTTCAAATACATTTTTTAAAATTATTATAATGAATGTGTTTTGTATACGAATATTAAACTTGCAGTCGCAAGTCGCGCCGATATGGTGAATAACCGAGATTCATTTAACGCATAAAGTCTACGAAAATGTAAAAACAAAAAATGGCTATATGCAAAAGTAGGAAACCACCTGATAAAATTGAACTTTTTTGAGTAGGAGTCGTGTTGTTGGTAAATATAGGAATCGGAGTCGGAGTCGGAGTCGCGTTTTTTTACCGACTCCACAGCCCTGATTTTTAGCGTGTGTGGTTTTATGCTATTTTAGCAATATACCGGCTCGTCATAAAGATAATAACTGCGTTATTATAATCATAGCAGTTTCAAACTAAGTCCGGTGTTATACTTTATAAATCATTTTAAATAGTTGTTTCAGGCGTCATTTCTGTATATTTTCCTGGATTTTCTCGATTGGACGGTGGTGGAATTATTTCTTTGAAAATGTTCGATCGGCAAGTTTTATTCTATAATACACTGACTTAACATGAGCCATAGTGTAATATTCGACACGTAATCATCAGATATGCCAAATATGTTTTAAAAATTACAAAATGCCATTAAAGTATATATTATAAGCTACGAGTAGGTATATATTATCGAGAATTTCGCTATTTCACTTGAAAAAAATCTCATTGAGATGTGATAAAACGGATTTAATAAAGAAATGGTTGAAAAAAAAAATTGTTTAAAAAAATGTAGCAGATTAAAAAAAAGACTTTAAATAATAACACAACTTCGTTTATCACCACATTGTTTTGAGTACTCGAGTGACTAATTTCAATAACAAATTTCTTTCCATAAGATATTTAAGAAAAATAATAATTTAACGTTTACCAACCGTTCGTTTATAAATATCTCTGAGAAAAACACGACGAAATATTTCATGAAAAGAATAGATAAGACTATAAAAATAAAAACGATTCTTTATAAAAATCACCTGTTCATATAATACAAGGAAATATTTATGCATTGTCCCTTTCACGAATAAACCACGCCTCAGAGTTATAATTACCTGCTTCAAAGTTTCATAATATTCTTTTTTAATTAATTATTTCATATTCCAGTGCTTAATTTAAAGATTCGGGTCACAGGGTCAAGAAAATATTGAAAATCGATCTATAAACGATAGCGCCTAGGGTCAAGCACCGGAGGCAAATTAAAATCACACGGCATATAAAAATGTGTTGCAACGGTCCGCGGTAACATTTGCGCGGGATCCTCGCAGTTTAGGCGGGAAAGGGTGCGCTCCGCCCGCCTCCGCGACCTATCACGAGACGAGAGCGAAAATTGAAAATGGAAGTCGAACGTGATTCTCCCGCCCTTGTTTGCCGCCAGTGCTGGGACGGGCGAGAAGAGGTCCACGGCGGCTGTTTCGGCAGGTAGCGCCAGTACTCGCGCAGTGACGGCTCCGCGAACACCACCGCCGAAGGCTCGCTCGCTGGTTGCACCACTTCTTGCAATACCGATTACGAACTGTCAAAACTGTCTGACCACGTGCGATAGCCGAGTCCCCCATACAAAATATCCTATTAAGAATTAAAACCATAAATATACGTAATATTAATTCATATAAACGAACAAAGGTACATTTTAAAAATTGTAATAACTAATTGAAATCAGTTCCTTTTGAGGCAATTTAATAATAATAATAATCTCATTTTAAAATCGATTTGTTTACATCAAAAGCTTCGTTGCTGTGACTACATAAAAAGTACTCTTAGAAAAATTATAAAGTTTTAGTGTATTTATTTACATATCGGTGGGTCAAAAAATATTTAAAAGTGATAAAAAAACACAGGTGAAATTTAATTTTAAAAGTTTGAATTGAACTACTCCAGGAAATTCACGAATGTAAGTTGATTTATATTATTAGTTTAATTTTTAAATTATAATAAAGTTAACCACTGCATTGCGAAGGCGTATAAGAGTAAAGGATCATTATTTTATTAAACAAAAAATATAAATTGCGCGTGCGCGCACCATACACGCGATAGAAGTGAAACTTCTTAAAAAGAATAAGAGATATTTAGTGTGAGAGACACAGAGAGAGAGCGTTTGAAAAGAAATAAAACAATACAAAATTTGCATAAAAAATCTGTTCATATAGTACTTATACTGTGATTGATTGGTGCATCAATTAGTAATACTGATATCAATGGTTTGTGACAAAATATAAAATATATGGTATGTCTGTGATTCGAAAATTTCGAGATAACGAGAAAAGATGCATCTATTGTAATGTAGTTCGGGATTTTGTTGGGTTTGTTAAAATACAATGACAAATATTACTAACACTACGCGTGGTACTTCAACTGTTCATATATATAGCGTCTGACGTTAACATCAACAACGCGCGCATGCGCGACAATAACTTATTCTATTGCTTTGTATATTTGTGTATACGTCACTCTCTTTTTCTCTATTCCCATGGAGTCGGAATGTATATCCTCTCTACGCTATATATTACTTCTCCCTCTCTTGTAACGAAATGTATCTAATAAATGTGACGCGATCTTGAAATTTTACTTTCAATTCATGGACTCTTTTTTGGAGAGGCTCAGCGCAATCAAAATTATAAGATTGTATTAAGTAGAAAAGTATAGAAACAGTATTAAGTTGTATATAAAATGTAATTATATTAAATAAAATAAAAATATAAACTATAAAATAAAAATATAATTGTCGTTTTTCAAATTGCAGCCTAAGAAGTTACACTTCAAAAATCTTTTCAAAGAAATTTAGTTTTGATATATAAAGTACTGTACTCAGTATTTTATTCAAATTTCACATCACATATCATGAAACAAATGTAAATAAATCATATGTGCCTCTCCAAATAGAGTAACAAACCATCGTTCTTTGTCAAATGAAGTAACAAATCTCAAGTAGGTAGGTAAAAATTAAGTGGCACAATAAGTTGTAAGGTCACCTAATATTAGGTAGTGTGTGAAATAAAGTGACAAAATTAAACATTACACAGTCAATGTAGGTACTAAGTACTATGCAGAGACGTGCACTCTATATCGGAAGAAAAGCACGTCTGTCCAAACTTAAAACACAGTAAGGGACATTTTTTGTAGTACGTTTTTTTTTGCATTTTTGGACTAAGTAAAGTCTACTTAGTCCAAAAATGCAAAAAAAACGTGCTACAAAAAAATGTCCCTTACTGTGTTTTGAGTTTGGACAGCCGAGCAGTGCCTACCCTGGATTACTCGCGTTCCATATAGAAACACGACCATTGCCTACTATACCTTATCCTTACCCAACCCTACTGCCTACCTGATTAAAAACTCAGTGCATGCCACTGGTACACATGTCGCTCACTCCTTTCAAGAACGTCATAAATCAAAAAACTTGATTTTTCAGGAGAACGTTTTTAAAGTTTAAAAATATATTACAATGTATTAAAAATAAATATCAAGCCACTTATTGAACTTTTTACTGTGCAACAGATCTTTTTAGGTAAAACCTGAATGTTTTTTCTCCGTGTGAAAAATATTTAGGATATTTTAAAAAAATAATTAAACAATACCCTTTCTTCAAAATGCAAAAACAACACTTTCTGCCCTGTAGCGAGTAAATATTAAGTTAAAAATATGCCTCTTTTGCTGGGTATAGTACATTTTCTGGGCATTTCGAAAACATGCACAACTGAAAATTGACGATTTTTGATTTATGACGTTCTTGAAAGGAGTGAGCGATATGTCTCAGCTTGAGGTGTAGTATCTATCGTTTTTATGCCAGTCTAAGCATTGCGGGCCTTACGACCTGGCATTTGGCTGGCTTAGATGATTACTTTATACACTTGTGTAACGTTAACCATTTATGCCATTATTGAACATCCACATTGCATTAATTTTTGAAGGATGTATTATTCAATGTTTTTTAATTCCTTTCATGTGTTAGTTAATTGATAGATTTGGAATCTATGGCTGACGGTGGTGCACTTAGTTGAGATATTTGTTAAGCGGGTACTTACAAATACACAACTCACTAAGCGATCGGCTGTGCGAGAAACCAGCCATTTTTTAGAAAATATTTAGAAAAAATATTTTTTTAATTTTTTAAAATCCTTACCTTTTGATAACTCTCTGTTTTCAAAACCATATATTTATTACGAAGAAACACTTATTTTTTCAATACAAAAACGGTATTTTAAGAAAAATTCAATTACTTTATATTATATATGGGTATTAAGAAAATTGAGTTGTTGGACTATCGAATATTTTGTCTTAACTATATAGCTTACGAGTATTTTATGCGTAGGGCAAACAATCCGGTATCTTATATATTTTTTTGTTTTTTTCGAAAAAAATGAAGATTAATTCGTTTTAGAGAATATATATGTAGATATGACATACCGAGCACTTCACCATGGAGGCGGATAAACTTATCTTCCTCGTTATGGTTTTGTGAGATAAAATCAATCACGAACTGGATTTCCATTTCTCTTCTCTGCCTCCAGCGACGCTAGAAGGGCGCCATAATTAATTTCTCTATTACATTTTACGTAACGAAGATTATCAACATAGATGAAATGCAATACGCTTAATGAAAGTAACATCCTGCAGACTGCTACAGGATGCGATAAAATACTTGATACTTGCACAAATCGGAAAAAAAACCTTCTCAAACCAAACTTACTATTTATTCTCACGTTTAAAAAATCATATTTCTCAAAGTCTTAATAAAAGTTCACTTGACGTAGACTTGATGAAAAATGGTGGTAAATTATAATAGAATATTTCAAATTTCCGTTGATATCTGATTATTTTGATAAATTTTTGTGTTTTTAAAAAAAATCCTGACTTTTCTTCAGAAATTGACTAACTTTAATCGTTTTAATCAGTAGAGAACTAATAAAATTCCAATGATTGTTTTTTTTTACTATTATAAATTTGAAAATTATATGGTGAAATCAAATTTATAAAGTGTTTGAAAATTATGCGGAATCCATCGAAATATTGTCACACTATATTTTAAGAAATAATGATATTTACCAAGTAAAACTTAAATTCTATCGATTATATCGAATTTCTTCATAGCACATTTTGAAAACTGTGTTAATGTTTTGAAAAAAACCTAATCGAAACGGTTTGTAATATAAGTATGAATACCTAAATTAGTGTTTGATTTTAAATTATGTTGTCCCGAGAAATGCTTTATTTAATTTTTACTGCAAACTCACACTGACTATGTTGTTGAAAAAGAATAATATTGTAGATACAAAATTATATTTTAATGTTCATAATCATTAAAAAAATATCTGCCTGTTTTGGTAAGTACTGTGATTTTTGTCACGCTGTATACATGTTGTATAGGTACGTTGTGAAGCAATGGAAATAATTATTTTATTTTAATAAATAGTGTTATTTTGTAGGAGAGCTTCTGGGCTAATATTACAACACTTTAATGTGGTGAAGCGATGCGATGTTTCAATTTCACTTTAAAAGCAAAATGTAATTAAGGAAACTTTCATAAAAATAATCTGATGCTTCTCATTCATTCTCTCGTGATAAGGTTTTACCGTGTACATATTTTATTAGGAAATAAATAACATTCATGTAAACAATGATCTAGCTTGAAGTTTTTTTCTTCTAATGCATCGTATATTAAATATTTTTTAATTAAATACTATTTCATAAATAAACAAACAAAATACTTGGTACACGTCCACTAAACTTGTTTATCAACCGATGAGTGCTTTCACCCAAAAACTGGCATCTCGAGACTGGTGTACCACTTAGTAGAACTTTTTTATAATTTTTATTTGTATAATTGTACAAACAAATATCATTACAAATTTCAGTAAAAACAATATAATGCATGTTCATAATACGGTCTTTTTAACATTTTTTGTAAAGTGTAGTGAAATTGTTTGACATTATTTTTTGACATCTCATCAAAGATGAAGAAGAATATAGAAGTCTGGGCTTTTACGAGGCTGACGACCGTCATAGGCTGGTTTAAGTTCTAGTGATTCAAGAACAAGGTTTCTAAATTGGTTCATATATATAGAACTTCCAAGAATTTGAGTAGTGTGGTTGTCAATAATGGGTAGAATTGGTGAATGTTACACGTGTGTAAAGTGATCACTTAAACCAGCCTATGACGGTCGTCAGCCCCGTAAATGCCCAGACTTCCATATTCTTCTTCATCTTTGATGAGATGTCAAAAAATAATATGAAAATAACTCCTGTAATTGGAGATAATCCAGATTTTGTGAACAAGTATTTGAACACACTCAAAATGTTGTAAATTGTTTGACTTCTCAATATTTTTACCTGCCAATATTCGAATATGACAACTCTTCTTCTTCTTCTTCATGAGCCTTCTGTCCTCGGCTGCTGGATATAGGCAGTTTCTAACCCCACAGCGAGGATGTCGTCAAACCATTTCTTTGGGGTCTTCCGACGCCTCTTTTGTTATCTCAAGGTCTCAATCATAAATTTTTCGGGGTCCATCTTGTGGGGTCACATTTGGCAAAATATTGTGTTTTTTTATATCCTTCCTCATACTCTAATGATAGAAACGGCATCGTATCATATTGACGCAGTCTTTAATCATATGAATTTCTAGATCAGATAAAGCAGCGGAATATATTTGAAGGAATACAGAAGAAGTAAGTGAAAGACTTTATCGCTATATGGGAAAGGAAATGGAGAGGTAATAGCAGGAACAAATTGATAAAATTAGCAATGATAGGGCTCTCAAAGCTGCATACCTATATTCATTTAACTTGTATTACTTGGAGACTGCTTATACGTACAAGTTAATTGAGGTAAAAAATGTTGTCATAGATAATTATCTTTTTAACAATATTTATATCTAAATCATTGCATACTACTACTGGATTCAATCCCCGAGGTCTTTTATATAGGACTGTTATCAAAATTGCTCAAAAATGTTTTTTTTTTAATATTCAGAATTTATGAATATCTGGACATTAAGAGGACAAAGATTACGACCTTTCACTGAAGGAAACTTTACACTTTGACACATTGTAAAATTCACCTTTCAATCCAATAATTACAAATATAAATGCTCACACTTGGAACAATTCCATATTTCCAACCTCAAAAAAAGCTTTTTCTTCTTTGTTAAGACATCTATAATATACATATTTCAGTAGCCATTAGTTGACACTTCGTGTAATTAATACAAAATAAGTAAACCCAAAACAAAATTGTTGATACGTTATGGGAAATTACAGGAAACACAAAATATTTTACAGGAAACACAAAATAACTATTGCATGTTTATTTTAGTAAAATAAACATGCAATAGTTATTTTACAACAAATATCAGTTACAAGTTGCCATCTTACGGTAATATATATCCTATGTTTAGTTACATTTATTTTGTTTTATTAAATGCCATTTAATATGCATCATTCCGATAGTACTAAGTGAAAAGAGGTCAGTATTGCAAGGTTAGATTTATTATCAAAGGACCTTTTAATGATATAGTATGTCTATTTCACCTATCTATTCACGTATAACATCGAATTACTAATTGTTATTATAGGTTGTATAGTAAGAAAATAATCGGCTGTTTTGTTTTATGGTAGTATTATACCAAGGAAATCGATTCACGATTTAGAATCCATAAATAAACTTGTCTTACACATGCGATGTGTTTTAATTGTTTGGATTGTTAATTAAGGCAATTATTATTTGTTGTATGAATCAATCGTATATTTTCGAAGGAGAACAAGGAGATTTAGATTTATTATAGGAATTAAAATGAAAATTAGACGTGCATATTGTATTCTCAATGTACCTATATTAATTAGTTAGGCTGTAACATTTTAGTGAGTTTAAAACATTTATTAAAAATAAATTTTAAAACTGAAAAGCGTAGTGGTTAGCGCATTAGACTTCCTTCCACGAGGCTACGGGTTCGATTCTCAAGAATTAAATATTACCTTGGACTTTTACCTGAAACGGGTGACTGTTCACATTGCTTTCGTGAGATTAAAAATCAAGTAAACTGAAAAAAATGCAATGATGAAATAATAATAAAAAGCATTTTAATTATAACACTTAAGTTTTTCGTGGGTATAAGATAGAAAAAAATATATGATTTAAAAACATATATTTTTTATTAATTTTTGCGAAGTAATGAGCCATTGTAGTAGAATTGGTACAACAGAGAGATCCAGATATTTATTTTTATATTTATATATATTAATATGGAATTTAAAACTAAATTTTCTATAACCGGGTGAGTTGCAATCTTGTTATCATAATAAATAACAATTTATGTTATTCAGACGTAAAATTTGCAAGAAACAGATCCAAATAACGTCATTTTATTATGGATTGTGTTAGACTATTTTTACAATCAGATTGGTAAAATTTCATTATTATTCCAAACGTTTTATTATTGATTGCATAAATTATTTTGAAATCCAATCCGTCATAGATGTATTTTTAGAATCAATTTATTAAAAAAAGGATTGCAAATTTAAAACAAGCGCCTGACGAGATAATTAAAATAAACAATAGAGTATTAAATGCATATATTAAGATTTTTTTAAGGACAAATATTTATGTTTTATTATTTACACAAATCTTTCAATTTCATACTATTTCTGTGAGCCTAAGCGGCTCGTTATTAGAAATAGGTGTCAAATTGTAGAGTAGGTTCGAACCGAGAAACTCTAACTTAAAAGTCCGCGACACTAACCACTGGACCACAACCCGTTTTCAATTTTGTCAATAACAAAATCATCTTACAAAAATAAGGCACTGAATACATTGCGCGCATGCAGTAGAGCGATTATTTGGATAAATATCTGCCTTCGTAATGTCGTGGTCAGCACGTTTGTCTACAGTGGTGGACATCCAAGGTTTGATTCTCAAGGGACGTCAGAATAAATATTAGCAATTTTTCTTTATAATATTTATTTTATATTACCTTCCACTGGTACCTGAAGCGCAGGACTGATCACCTATTTATCGTGTATGATATTTAGCGCTTGGGATAACGCGGCTTATGTGCCGTGCAGTGCCCTTAACACTATCGGGTGCGAATAACGGTTAGAAGAAGAAAAAGAACATAAATATTGTGATTTTCAAAAAAAAATTCAATAACAACTTTATTTATTATTTTTACTTACATATATAATAATAAAATAATAAAACCCTTATCCGCACCCCAATGGTGCATAGGGCACTGCGTCATATAAACGCAGTGTTATCTTGATCGTTTACACATGAAGGAAAGGTGATCAGCCCTCCGCTTCAGGTACCAGTCCAGGGTAATATTGAATAAATATGACAGTGAAAAAATCACTTATATTTATTTTACCCCCCTTGGGAATCGAACCCGGGACCTCCAGAGCGGTAGCCGAGCGTGCTGACCATTACACTACGGAGGCGGACTTACATATATGCATACATAATATTATCATTCATTAACAGTACTAATAATAAATTAGTAATTTTCCCATAGATATTTGCTCTGGTTTTGAGCGTGGGTAGAAAACGGCATATCGGATTTCTATTTACCTTGACAGGAAATAGAAATTAACTAATTAATTTTGTAAAATAATTATCATATTATGAATTAGAAGCTACGTAATATTTTATCAACATCCTATGACAAGTATTTACATAATACATATTGATTACATTACTAAATTGTAATTATAATATCGTTACCAGTAAACTTCATCGTTTGGGTTTTTCATATTATTTTTTGACATCTCATCAAAGATGAAGAAGAATATGGAAGTCTGGGCATTTAAGGGGCTGACGACCGTCATAGGCTGGTTTAAGTGATCACTTTACACACGTGTAACATTCACCAATTCTACCCATTATTGACAACCACACTACTCAAATTCTTGGAAGTTCTATATATATGAACCAATTTAGAAACCTTGTTCTTGAATCACTAGAACTTCACTAGAGTCATCTATTGGTGAGATGTAAAGAAGCTTTTTATTAAGCAGAAACTCTTATATTAGTATGTGAGATCCGAATCCTAGATTATAATCACACACATGAGAATTGGAGATAATCCAGATTTTGTGAACAAGTATTTGGACACACTAGGGTTTTTCTCTTATCCGCCCGTTCAAGTTTCAGAGGTACGTATGAGAATATAATATGTAATAAAAAATTACCAAACTCAAAGCTGAAAGTAATATTTTCAATGATACTAAAATAACTGTTATTAATATGCGTATAAATATCTACTTAAAAAATATACTTTTTTTAGTTTTGCAGCACGTAAAAAAATATATAATTGAATAATTAATAAATAATTGAATTTATGTAAGACGTAACGAAAAATATTTAATTGTGTTTTTTCCTATATTATACATTTAAATGTAACTGGGTAAGCTAGAAATGTTGTTTTTCAGATTGTTCATCATAGTTTCACGTTATAAGAAAATTAATGAATTGCATTTTTTGTTAGTTGGAATGTTAAAATAATTGAAAAAAAAAACAAAAAAAACTAACCATCACGCCGCTTCCCCGCAGGGGTAGGCAGAGAGAATAGAGCGCCACACCACTCTGTCCTTGCAAACATTCTTAGCCTCTTCCACGTTCATGCATCTCCTCATACATACCCGCCGATTGTTAGGACTCCTAACCTGACCACTTTTAAGTATTTGGCATACCTGATCGTGCCATGTTTTTATAAACATATAATACATATTATATGTTTATAAATATACAAAATAATTGTACATTTAAAAACATATAATACGTATTATGTAATAATTATAGGTTTTTTTAACTCAAAATGCTCGATTTTTTGCAAAAGTTAATGTATTAAAAACCTGTGTTGGAAAAGTTCGGGTTAGCCGAAAAATTTGTAATATAGTACACACATTTAGTATTTTACACGATAAGTGAAAACATGTAGTGTAGTATTTAGGTATGTTCCATTTGTGTTTTATCTTATTAATTCCGCTATAATGTTATAACGTTGTTTCTTTTAAGGTATATACACATTGTTTGTATTTTTTTACATTTCAATCTAATATAGCAGTACTTGAGTAGCCATAGAGGTAAAGTATTGTATACTTTATTAAATTTTCATAATTTTTGTATACAATTAACGTGTTATTCAATCTTTGCGTGTTTTTAAAATGTTTTTCTTCAAAATCTTGTTCCGATTTCCCGGGATTTCCGATTTACAGAGTTCCACTGTAAACTAATATTTATTTTCATTCTTTCGGAAATCAAACCCAAGATCATTTTAAACACGGTAGATGAACCCTTTTAACAATGCGTCATATTTTTGAATAATTGTGTCATATTGTGAACAAATTTTTCGTGTACATGCTAAATGTAATACATATATGCATATTTGCAAACAAATATGTACATGGAACCATATAACTCCATCGATTGTATGCGCCGTAATACCAATACATTGTACATCACATTAATACTGTGTTACCAGTTCCAGTTCCACGCTCCAGAGGCTAGTTTAGAGTAGTTTAAGAGAATACTATAATATATTCAGGTGAAAACACTTTTTATTATCTTCAACCAACCGTGAATCAAAGCTATAACCCCGAGTACGCATAGTATTCAGTATGGCGAATCTTAACTTTCGCAGTAATATAATTGACTGAGTTTTACACCAATGTCAGACTGCTGTCGCACTTCTTAGGATAATATTTGCGGAGCATTTATTTATAATTTGACGAAATATAATGCATAATTGAATCTAATTGGTTAAATACATGTAGGTAAAAAGTATTCTTCTTCTCCAGTTTTCTGTTCTCCACTGTTGGATAAAGGCATCTTCCGTATCCTTCCATTTTCTTAGGTCGGTTACTGTTTGCAGCCAGTTTTTACCCCCCACAGCGGCTATGTCGTCGGACCATCTTTTTTCGGGTCTTCCGATGAATCATTTATTCTCCCAAGGTCTCCATCTCAAAAATTTTGCGGTCCATCTTGTGAGGTCCTGTTTTGTAATATTTACCCATTGTCACTTGAGTATTGCCACGTGATCCATGATTTCTTCTATATAAATTCTGTTCCCGATTTCTTCATTTATTACTTTATCCCTCATGTTTAAACCAAGCATGGATCATTCCATGGATTGTTGTGTAGATTTGAGCTTTTCTGCGTTCTTTTTGTCAAAGCCATAGTCTCAGAATGCAGGATTTATACGTTTTTCTCTTTAGACATGTCGGAATCTCTTTACTCTGTAGAATTTGTTTGGGCTTTTTTTGGTAAATACCACTATAGTAGTATTTACTAAGAAAACACTTATATTTATTTTGGATACCCTGGGTATCGTTCTTGAGACTTCCAGTATGGTACCCAAACACGACAACCAATACACTATGAAAGCGAAAACCACCACACTTAAATATGTACATATTTAACAACGTAAACACCAAAAATAAACCAATTCCGAATTTTGTTGATACTCGTAACAGCAGAAAATAATGGTTTGACACGTTCAATGTAAATTGTAAATTAATTAAAAAAGAAATACTCCAATCAGTAGTTATATGAATAGTACATTCTTGTGGTGTATAAAAATAGCGCTTTGGAAAATGGTGAATGTACATCGGTATGTTTCATGTGTTTGCATGAAATATAGAATGTATACGCAATGTATGTGTACGTGATAAATGGTGAGCTGACCTTGCATCCGCATGTTTTACTTAACCGGTCTGCTGCGTCCCGAAGCAAGTGATATTAAAACAAAACCCATCTTAACAACTCGCTTGAATGCAGAATACCATACCTACATTGTCGGCTTTGTGCCAGGCTTATTAGTAAGCTGTAAAAAATCAAAGCTCTCTCTCTGTAACATACGAGTACTTGCAGGATTCCTGATTGTATCACAAAGAAATATGTATAATATATCTCAACTAGTTATCACATTCTATTCTCTATAAAATATATACATACATCGTAAATTATTTATTGAGTACAAATATGCAAATTGTAGAAAAATACTTATAATTGAACTATTTACATTTAAGGATAAGGTCGGTAGGTAGATGTTTTGATTTTTTTCCTATCTGGAAAGATGGGGATGTTTTGTTTTTTTTTTCTGGATATCATTATTGCATATTAATACTGTGAGAAAAGAAAAAAAAAATTGAAAATAAGTAAAAACATTTCAACAATCACATTTTACATAACGCAATTTTAGTACCATAGCATCTTGAAGATGACCCCAAAAGTAAAGCCTCTAAAGTGCTAAGAAAACACGGCATAATATCTCTGTCAAAAAAATAAACACTAGCAATGTATGAATGATGTTGAAATCTAAGATATTAAATTATGTTTCATTTATGTTATTTAATTTCAAACAACGCTCTGTATACAGAAAAAATATATGTATATGACAAACTAAACAATGAACTTGATTTATACCATCATACCTTTTTCATCATTATATTATTTATTTATTTAGTATTTATTATTTCTTGTTTTTTTTTTTTTGGTGTTAAAATTTTAAAGTTCAATAGATTTAGAGTTCACTTCTTTAATATAAGAAATAAATATAAACACGAATGAGATTTTTAATAAATATGAATACAGACAATCCTTTATATTAAAGGTGCATGAAAAAGGGAAAGGGAAGAAAGATAAGAATAATACACAGATTGCAAAATAGCAAATTGGCTAGCATCTGAGTAAATGAAAGAAAATTTTAAATTAAACATCATAACACAAGTTTTGATTGGGATGTTATTGTGACATTAATTAATATCACTTCCAGTTTGGTCGGAAATATGCATATTTCCGATACTTGTAGGTATATAAAACACGATGCTACCGACATTCTTAATGTCTCTATCAAAATACCACACATTTTATCTCACTTCATATCATTCTAAAGGCATGTGAATAAATACTTGTTACTTCTCTGTTGCTAAGCATATATCAATATATGCAGATATCCTAATGCCTAATATAACTTTTTTTTAACGAAACCAGAATAGATCTTATAGAAAAATGATGAATGCACTGATAAAAGTATTATCTTCTTTCTACTTCGACAAATCTGCAACTCAATTAACCCCTAAAATGAGATTAGAATATATTACGTTCTCGTCTTAGAAATTATAATTGTGGAATTCAAATTGCAATACTTTCTTAAGAAAATAAAAAGTGTTTTATAAGTCATAAAAAAATAAGATTTGAATATAATTATTTAATTTAGGATACTATTTTATTATCTAAGTCATAATAAAAAAATAATAATAACAGTAAGCTAGAACTGAGAATTGAATTCAACTTAGGAGTATTATATAAAATGTTATACGTAGAACGTAAAATACGTAGTACGTACTGGCTAATTCATTAGTCGAAAATGTGACTTAGTTTTGCATAATATATTGCGTGATACAATATTGAGTTTCATGGGTTTTTCATAAGTTATATTAAGTTCTTAGATCACTAAACCATAACCTAATTTTAGTAATATATTTGTAATAGGCGCTGTTTAGTAGAGTACTTTATCAATATCGTGACGTGTCTCACTTCAATGATTTTTATTAGGGAAAACCTTTATTAATAATACATAATGAATTCGGTATTATAGTGAATTATGCTGTCGTTCACAATTTTGAAGTATTCTAGTAGGCATTGGGTTTTCGTTCTTAGTATGATAAATCAAGATATATATATATATATATATATATATATATATATATATATATATATATATATATATATATATATCATAGGTGCCACAACAGAGACTAAGTAACAATTTTTCTTGGCACCTGGTGAACTGCCACTGGCTAGACTTAAGCTAAGCTGAGACTTCTATATTTTCTTCATGTAAATAAAAAGGAAATATGGTTTTCTATTATTTCTACTCATTTATGTTGACACCCTGTATAAAAACGTTGCCGTTTTGTTATTAAAAGCATACAACTTCTCTGCGAAAATGCCTATGAATGAAACCTTGTTTTTTAACAAAATTGCTAATTTGGATTCCCTGATTTCAAATTATTTAATTTTCATATTAATAAGAAAACAGAAAAAAACTATAGATGATGTTCGTTCATCCATGTCCACTGTCTATGTGGAGTAGATGGAGTCCACTGGAGGGGTTTCTGTCGGCTACCAGCCTTACGGCTCCATCCAAGTCTGTGGAAGTCCTGAAATACCTGATACCTTGTAAAAGAGTAAGCTGGATTAAGGCAGACATCATGCTTAACCATCTTAGAATAATTATTAATATTTTTAAAAAATCTAAGACTTTTTCTGTTAACATATCTCTTAAATCATTATCAAGTTGATATCTAAGAGAAGTAAAAATGCGCCACTTAAAATGTTACAAACGTATTCAGTGAAAAGTAATAAAAAATAAATTTATTATAAAGAGCTCATCAAAAATAAAAACTCAACACAATAAATAATCCAACAGGAAGTTTTTTGTTCAGTTAACGAATGACTAAGAAATCAATAATATAAAAATTTAAACACTTCATATTTTAAGGATTGCGTAATTTGAATAAATAGCAATCCTATAGAGAACCTATAAGAAAAAGAAAAAACTAAATAACTTGAATGAAAACGATCCTTGAAAAATCATCAGTTGTATTTATAATAAATTATATTTACCAAACAACACACAACAATTTAGATATGCTTTATGTATGTTTAAAAATAAATACAATTTGAAGATATCTGAATAATATGGAAACATTATATTATCGAATTCCGGTTTGGTAAAATTAAAATTCTCTACCTGACATATTTTAAAAAACAAATTAATTGTTAACGTTCTCGCATTCTTTTTCATATTTATTAATATGGCCTTACTTCTAGAGGTAAGCGCCATTTTTTAAAACTTAATGCAACCAATAGGCAGTAAAACATTTTTTATTTATAGATTCGGCGTTCAATTTGCAGAACTCCATTTTAATTTATATTTTTATTAAATGTTAAAATAAAACACTGATTTTTAGAGTCTACTAAATTGTATTTTATTGTTAAAAACACATAAAAATTATATATGTGACTATTGTTTTGCCTTGTTATGGCATTTTCAAACGAATGAAGTTTAAAAATGCCATAGCAAGGCGAAACAATTGCCACAAATAGAATTTTTATGGATTTTTAACAATAAAATACAATTTAGTAGACTCAAAAAATCTGTACTTGATTTTAGCATTTAATATATAAAAGGTAGCGATACATTTTTTTTTGTATTTTAAAAGCATTGTTAACATTGCGGTATAGTAATATAACACACTCCTTATCATTCATCGTTCACCTTGTGTAATACCACTTTAATAGTAATACAGTTGACAGCACTTAGTTAATGTTAAAAATGCCTTAAAATATAGTTATTAATTGGTGTTTAATTTGTAAAACTCCATTTTAATTTATATATTAATTTTAAAAACAAGCACAGATTTTTTTAGTCTACTAAGTTGTATTTTATTAACAAAAACACAAAAAAATAATGTTGCGACAATTGTTTCGCCTAGTTATGGTTACGTTGACATTCTTTATAAAATTAGAAGACTTTGTTTTCACCACTTTTTTTATTCATATATTTCAACCTACCGGTTTCAACAATACATTGTCATCATCAGGGTTTATTTTAAATATAAAAAATAAACATAAAAAACATTAAAATATTAGAATACTTTCACAAAAAAACTTCCACACACTCCATAAAAATCCTAAATGTTATTTAAAAAAAATAACATTTAGGATTTTTTGGAGTGTGTGGAAGTTTTTTTGTGAAGTTTTCTAATATTTTTAATGTTTTTTTTTCTTTCTTTTTTTTATATTGAAAATTAACCCTGATGATGACAATGTATTGTTGAAACCGGTAGGTTGAATTATATGAATAAAAAAAGTGGTGAAAACATTTTTTTTAAATTTTATAAAGATATTTTAAAATGTACCACGAAGTATCTGCGGAAAACATTTAAGAAAAGTTGACATTCGTTTGAAAATGCCATAACTAGGCGAAACAACTGTCACAATGTAATTTTTTTATGTGTTATTGTTAGTAAAATACAACTTAGTAGACTCGAAAAATTTGTGTTTGATTTAAAAATGAAAACATAAATTCTTTAAAATCACTATGCATGGTACGGAATAGCCACGCAAAAGTAGAAAGGAATAATAATAATCTCACGAATAGATGTCTCTAGTGAAGTTCTAGTGATTCAAGAACAAAGTTTCTAAATTGGTTCATATATATAGAACTTCCAAGAATTTGAGTAGTGTGGTTGTCAATAATGGGTAGAATTGGTGAATGTTACACGTGTGTAAAGTGATCACTTAAACCAGCCTATGACGGTCGTAAGCCCCGTAAATGCCCAGACTTCCATATTCTTCTTCATCTTTGATGAGATGTCAAAAAATAATAGAAAGGAACTAATTTATGATCGGCTAATCTGTTAAATATATAAATGATGCAACTTTTTATATCCCGTGATTAATGTGAGTCATAATAAAATGGTAATAATACTTTAATCTCACGACCTTACAGAGGTGTAGGTAGAAATTCCCCACAACGATTTATTTAGTGAGTTGTCGAATTGTTAGACTGGCGCCTCGGACTGCTAATGCTAGGTCAAGTTTGTCATGTTTAGCAGCAAGTCAAAGTCTGACACCCGGTATTCTCCGACTTCTATATGAGTAATGATCATAATAACCAACATTTTGAGTGTATCCAAATACTTATTCACAAATCTGGACTACCTCCAATTATAGGAGTTATTTTTGACATCTCATCAAAGAAGAATATG
This sequence comes from Brachycentrus maculatus, assembly GCF_059751285.1. Taxonomy (NCBI): domain Eukaryota; kingdom Metazoa; phylum Arthropoda; class Insecta; order Trichoptera; family Brachycentridae; genus Brachycentrus; species Brachycentrus maculatus. The sequence continues at coordinate 2,627,631 of NW_028280950.1, forward strand.
GATTTATGGGCATTTACGTAATAATATGAAAAATAACACCTATTTTTGGAGGTAATCTAGATTTGTGAACAAGTATTTGGACACACTCAAAATATTGTAAATGAATTAACTGGTCAAGTAATGAGCTAAAATAATAAAAATGAAAATGATGTTTTCTGGCGTTTCTCATGTGTGTGATTATTATCAAGGATTCGGACCTCACATATTAGTAAAAGAGTTTCTGCTAAAAAAAAGCTTCTTTTCATCTCACCAATAGATGTCTCTAGTAAAGTTCTAGTGATTCAAGAACAAGGTTTCTTAATTGGTTCATATATATATAGAACTTCCAAGAATTTGAGTAGTGTGGTTGTCAATAATGGGTAGAATTGGTGAATGTTACACGTGTGTAAAGTAATCACTTAAACCAGCCTATGACGGTCGTCAGCCCCGTAAATGCCCAGATTTCCATATTCTTCTTCATCTTTGATGAGATAGATGTCTCTAGTGAAGTTCTAGTGATTCAAGAACAATGTTTCAAAATTGGTTCATATATATATAAATATATAGAACTTCCAAGAATTTGAGTAGTTGGTTGTCAATAATGGGTAGAATTGGTAAATGTTGTTTTATTCTGCATTAACTTTGTGGAATGACATATTGATTATTTTAAAAATTAAACACTTGTTGAATATCACTTATTAAGTTTTATTTCATTACACACGACTAGTTTTGAAAACTACAGTTGTAATAGTTTTAGTAATCACCTGTCGATAATAGACAAAATATATTTTTTAAAACAAGAACGTTTATGGCGGGATAATCGATGGCCCGCAACTTAATTTTTTTAAACCCAGGTAACATTTAACGCAATTCAATTTTTTGTTCAAAACATTGTTTTTGTATCTAAAAAATGCGTTTTTCTTCGAAATAAATATATGGTTTTCATTTAAAAGAGTTATTGAAAGGTTAAAATTTAAAAAAATAATAAAATCTAATAAGTATTCTTTGTTTATTAAAAAATTGTGCTCAGACAACACGTCAGGCTTCTCATGTAGCCGGTTGGTTCTGAACTAACTTACTTACTGTACTTATTTTTCTTTTTTTAGAATTTAAGGCAGTGAAGAAATAGTTCAAAGTTCGCAACATTCTAAATTTGCTGACTTCTTTGTATAGTTTAATATATATCTGCATAATAATTTTTAGCACAGGATACAAAAACAATTATTAAGGTTTATTGTAACCGTTGGAACCGGTATAAAAGGCGGCGGTAACGTATGAAAAATGTTGAAATAAAAATGTGAACGACCTTGATAGCTGTTGCGCGAACGTCTTCTTACTGAATTACCTGGTTTTACGGTTATGCATATAAATAACAATTGCATAAGCAATTTTACTTTTTCACTGATAATAATTTACCATAATTTCCATATCAGAATAAGAATTTCATATTTTCGAGTAAGATATAATTTGTTCGTTTCTCGTTTTTCGCAAACAATTCATGTATTTTAAAATTTCGGCAATATTTATTGTTGTGATGAGAAAATCAATATTTTTTTAGTTTTCATAACTTGTGTTATCTTTTAAATTGTGTTATCGTTCATACACGTTTTCATAAATTGTTTTATCTTTAAAAAAATAAGTAGAAAGAAAACTTTCTGTTCTGCTCCTTTATCCAAATATTGACCATTTATGTAAAGGGAAATTATTTTTCTAAATTTATAGTCTAGATATTGTTTATAATTTAGCTATGAATCGATATATCGACTCTGGTCTACTTAGACAAAAGCGTGGCCGTCGATATACCGACGATTGCGCCAGTGTATTTTAGTGGTCGAGCCAAGTCATGATTCGTCAATAATATTCACATATAAACAAATTTGACTTATTTTTAATGAGTAAAAGAAAAAACATTTTTTCAAATCTATTATTTTCGCCTTTACAATGTTCACTAAATTTAAACTAGACCGTTTTTTAAGAAAAAGTAATCAGCAATTTTAGCATACATATAAGAAAAAAATCTCAGCACCAAAGCGGTTAATATAATGATGAATTATTTTTGTTATATAAACGAAATAATTTTTATATTACTACATAAATATTAACTTTATTCCAAGTTTTGATAAAATGTATTGTTGTTAAGTATATTTTGTTAGAATAACATACATAGCTTCTATTTTAGAAGCTTGACCGTATGAGAGAGCAAAGAGAAAGGATAGAAAACGAAAATAAAACAATACAAAATGTTATTTTATGGACGTATAGGTTTTGAAGCTCCCAATATTGAGTAGTAAAATCGATTTTTTTATTCTTATATTTCTCTTTTCGCTTTTTAGATATTCGTTTCCAACTGAAATTTTTTTCTCACAATGTTACAGAACATAAATTTGATGGCAAAACTATGTAAAATATAATTTTATACGTAAAAAACACGTTATGAAGAAAAAACATTCAATAAATAATCGAATTATACTCATATATATGCAAGCATACATACTTGTTATCCGTATGCATTATAAATATTAACAAGTCAATCTGGCACGTTTTTAATTTAATCTGATTTTATAAGAAAATTCATTTGGATATCAATATTTCGATTTCGACTGTATCTTCTCTTCAAATTTGTACAATATTTTGCAACATTTCTGTTAACTGTTTTTATAATATGAATATAGAATATTTAGAAATTTTATCTTTTGAATAATTCTTGAATATTGCACAGAGAAGCTATCGCTGTTTTTTGTGCAGTCTATATATAAATAAAAAACACAACAGTCTGATTTGAAAAGTTATTTCAGACTGAAGAATGTGCAACAAAACGATGTATGATAGATGTGCGAATAGTGAAATAAGGAAGGAATGCAAAGCTGAAATAAGCATTATCGATAAAATTAAGAAAGGTGTGTTGAGATGGTTTGGACATGTAGAACGAATGAGTGGGGAAAGAACGGTAAAACAAATTTATGAGGCGAATGTTAGTGGGAAAAGAAGCAGAGGAAGACCGAGAAAAACATGCCACGATCAGGTATGCCAAATACTTGAAAGTGGTCAGGTTAGGAGTCGTAACAATCGGCGGGTATGTATGAGGGGATACATGAACGTGGAAGAGGCGAAGAATGTTTGCAAGGACAGAGTGGTGTGGCGCTCTATTCTCTCTGCCTACCCCTGCGGGGAAGCGGCGTGATGGTTAGTTAGTTAGTTTTTTTTAGTCTGATTTGGTAATGGCAATTAACGAATGAATATGATCGGGTGGGAATATAAATAAATAAATACAGTTAATTTAAACATTTAAGCAAGAAATGACGTGCCATTTGCTTTTTTTCTATAAGTATGTGCTAATCGTGAGATAGATACCATCGAATGATTTGACGAAAAACAGTTTTTTATGCAATGCTTCACGCTAAAACAAATTGTGATTGTCTTCTTTTTCATTTTTTCGTTTTGATTAAACAGCCAAACAAACAATCGATTTTAAGCAGGATGTTTTTTGGGCTTTCCCAGATCCCATTATTGTATGTCTTTTTTTATTGAGTCTAAGATGTAAAAAATTAAATTAACACGACACCAGTTAACAGAAAGGATACTTGTTTTATTGTGTTCCAATATGCCATGTTTTTTTGTATTAATTAATTGATTTCTCATAAATGAATAGAATTCAAAAATAATAATTCATACATCCTATTTTTTTCTGAGATATTAAAACGTGAAAAATATTTAAATATCCATGTTTATTTAATTAAATTTATTATTATTATTTGAAAATCTGTAACCTTAATTGTAACCATTTATATTTGCAACATTTTGAGTGTGTCCCAATACTTGTTCACAAGCAAGTATTTTGTTGTTGTTGTGAACAAGTATTTGGACACACTCAAAATGTTGTAAATAAATTATCTGGTCAAATTATAAGCTTAATAATAAAAATGAAAATGGTATTTTCTGGCGATTCTCATGTGTGTGAATATAATCCAGGATTCGGATCTCACATACTAATATAAGAGTTTCTGCTTAATAAAAAAGCTACTTTACATCTCACGAATAGATGTCTCTAGTGAAGTTCTAGTGATTCAAAAACAAGGTTTCTAAATTGGTTCATTTATATAGAACTTCCAAGAATTTGAGTAGTGTGGTTGTCAATAATGGGTAGAATTGGTGAATGTTACACGTGTGTAAAGTGATCACTTAAACCAGCCTATGACGGTAGTCAGCCCCGTAAATTCCCAGACTTCCATATTCTTCTTCATCTTTGATGAGATGTCAAAAAATAACATTTATATTTAATTTTAACAATTAGGAAATAATCTCAAAATGTGTAATTTATGCCAAATTCATGTAAGACAATAACGAACAGATAATCCAGATTCGTGAACAAGTATTTGGACACATTCAAAATGTTGTAAATATATATTTCATCCATGCATAATATTTTCTCACTGAAAATCCGGTTCACTTCTAACCGTTTTTCTACTAGTAACGCAACTTTATTTGCTTTTTGATCACGTTAAAATATAAAAAAAATAATTGAATTTAGCAACTGGCAACTTTGAACGTCATGCATTAAATTAATGTTATGCATTACTTTTCTAAAAAAAGTTAGCGGATTGATTTCTCTTCGAATACTTGTTAATATACGAATTTTTTGTTTGAATTAAACAATCTTTTATTCATTGTTGCTATTGTTAGCACTAAAAGTTGCCGAATGTAACAAAAAATAATGAAAATATAACGTGTCATCCTGAGTGTGTATTTTAATTTATAAAAATTCAAAAAGTTGGGACCATTCAATAGACAATACTGGCTTGTAAATCTATGTATCTCTTTTAGAGCCGATTGTGTAAAAATAAGAAGAGAAAACTTTTTCTAAATGTTGAGACATAATGTTTCAAGTGTGTTATGCCAAAAAAGTTTAAGTACCGCGTTGAAGTAATTGACCACTCAAAACCATTGAATTGAAATAGGTAATGCGGTCGTATCGTATAAGAATTGGCTTTTACTTGGGGAATATCTTAAATTCCTAAGAACATTATTTTCTGTTCATGGTAGAGGTCTATTCTATAAACCAATTTTTAGCATAGGTACTCCTATTATATACAACATTTTAAATGTGTCCAAATACTTATTCACAAATCAGGATTATCTCCAATTATAGGAGTTTTTTTTTGACATCTCATCAAAGATGAAGAAGAATATGGAAGTCTGGGCATTTACGGGGCTGACGACCGTCAATGGTTGGTTTAAGTGAACATTACACATGTGTAACATTAACCAATTCTTCCCATTGTTGACAACCACACCACTCAAATTCTTATTATATAATCATATATTTAGGAGGTCAGGTTGAAGGATATAACTTTTATAAGGAAAAGAAACGGAGGATGAAAAATAGGCAACATAACTTGTTATTTCTTATTTTATTTTATTTTTCGTTATTTTTTATCGTAATTACTCTTTTGACGACCAATTTTTTTTTAATATTATTTATTTAACCTGTGCTTTTACTTGTTTCCTTAAGTTTGTTGTCTTCTCATCTGATTGATGAAAAACATTTTAAAGATTTGTACTGCGTTGTATTTCATTTCATGTTATGTGTTTTATTTATTGTTTATGAATCATAAATAAATGAATAAATAAATAAAGAAATGACAAAGAAGAACATCAGCAACAAGTAAACTTGTGTATTTGAACTTGTGATGTTGTGTACGTTAAACAAATTTGAATCCCTTTAAAGCTTAAAGACACTCCATTAAAGCTTAAAGACGCTATTACCGAAGGATTAACGTATTTTCTGAATCACGTGGGACCTAAAACATAACTGATTATTTAAATACATTACATCAGCTTTTGAGAAGTATGTATCAAAGTAATCTATGTATAAAAAAGAGGTCTGCTCCATATATTTCTTAAGCGTACATTACTCAGTAACACGTTCGTGATGATTTTAACCTTCTTTGTAGAATATAGACACAAGCATCTGTCAAAATGGATTGCACGCGAACCTACAATACTATCGGCTGCTATATGTCGGAGGTCGGTGGAGGAATGCGGACTGAAGTGGATCATAGATCGGACGTCCATTTAATTAACAATACAACATACTGTTTTGCAATTATTAATGGAATCGAAAAAGTGAAGCAGTGCGCTATGTAACTTTAACCCTTGCATAAATATTATAAATATCATAAATACATATATATACATATATATATATATATATATATATATATATATATATATATATATATATATATATATATATATATATATATATATATATATATATATATATATATATATATATAATTTATTATTAGATTAAAACCAATATTTTTAGCTTTTCCACTTTTTTATTTGACCAGCGACCGGGTTTCGTCGTTACCGACATCATCAGACCAGTCTGATGATGTCGGTAACGACGAAACCCGGTCGCTGGTCAAATAAAAAAGTGGAAAAGCTAAAAATATTGGTTTTAATCTAATAATAAATTAAAAATGTAATTCCATCACGAAGTGTCAGTGGATAATATAAATCTATATATATATATATATATATATATATATATATATATATATATATATATATATATATACAAATATATATATTGTATATATATATATATATATATATATATATATATATATATATATATATATATATATATATATATATATATATATATATATATATATATATATATATATATATATATGATTTTTTTCAAATGTTGTGTTTCACTGTTTTTCTTCGTTTCTTTGTTCACAAAAAATATTATTAACTTTAGGCCCAACATGCGATAAATAGCAACTTAATGTATTTTAATCTCAGGTAACATTTCACGTAATTGAATATTTTGTTTGAAATACCGTTTTTGTAATGAAAAAATGATTTATCTTCGAATTCAGTATATGGATTTGAAAAAAAAAGGAGCTATTAGGTAAGAAGTTAAAAAAAAAATCTTGAAAAATAGTCGATTTCAAATCTCTATTTTACAATATTTAAAAGAAAATCGATGACAATCAAACGCGCTAACGCAAATGATGCCACTTTGTTCCATGAAGAAAAAAATCACCCATAGAAGTTACGTAATAAAGTAGAAGGGTCTGTTTTCAAGTATCAACGTGCCCCGGTTTTAATTCAAATGTCTTTTAAGAGTTTTCAAAAGACGCCATCTTTAAAATTATGCGGCGAAGGAGGAAGGGAAGGGAATGACGACGTCAGTAAAAAAACTAATTTAATTCATTGATTCGGCAGTCTATTTGTGGTAAAATCTATCCATTTAAATTGAAGTTTTAATAAGTAAATATTACCATATTTTTTTTCTAGAAATAGGGGTATAAAGTAAAATTTAGTACTAATAGCTAGTGCTGTACTACTGTAGCTGGCGCTACACTACAAAATACATGGCAGTCGAGGGTTAACTAGGTGTTTACGCGATCATTCACTTAGCGGTTTTATTGACGAAGACCTTAATCGTACTAAGTAGTCCATCACCACTAAAGCCCGGTGTATTCGTTAATTGCAAACAATCTAGTTCAATACGAAGTGAGAGAAATACATAGTTGCGTAGTGGATCGTGATGTATGTATTTTTTACACTTAAAATCATATTTAATACGTGTCTGAATAAAATAAATAGCACGAAAGCGGCCAAAGAATCAACTAATTCAAATAATAAAATAAGTACTACGAATGTTATTTAATGCCTTGAAAATCATACATTTGTTCAATCTTGTAAGCGAACAAAGAATAAGGAATATCGAGAATTACTATACAAACTATATTGTTGTTATTTTATTATATAAAATGCAGTTCCACCAAAGAATGATAGTACAAAACTTAAATCTAATTTATTTGTTTATTAAACTGGATATACAATTATTTATCTTAATAATAATTAACCAAGTATTTTCAATGAAATTAAACAAAGAAAAATTCAAAAATATTCACACATGCAATATTTTTTCCCGATGTATTTATTTTACATAACAAAGAAAATCATTGAGTATTGAAGTTAACGTAACCTTAAACAAATATTTTATCTCATTATTAGTTTTGTTGTGTGAGATGGTTTTATTTATATTTCTATTGTTTTCTCCGTGTCTGCCTTGACTCACAAAATATTATGGTCATACGTTTATTTATTTTGTGATTTGATTATTAACGACATGTTTAATGATTTGATTAGTTAATCAGCTTAAATCATTGATTTTTATAACATACATGTTTACTGTCAGCACGGCAATAATTACACTGACCAACAATTTACAACTTTTATTTTGTAACTGGCATGAAAATACCTCATCTTTATGCACTTTGCATAGCTAAATTCAAAAACGAAAGCAAAAAAATGTAGAACGTATATTTTTTTAGTTATGGATATTTTTAATTCTGATATTGACTGAAGTTTATATTATTATTTATGTATTTATATATATAAACATATATTGTTATCGTATTCAATATTAGTAAGTTAATATATTTCCACTGTTACTCCATAATTATCAATACTTTTTTTAATCCCCTAGACCTTAGACTAAAACATGTCTAGATACCAACTACTATTACGGTTTTAACGTATGGGTTCCATACAAACAATAATATGACTGTAACATCAACATTTGACGTGATACAAGCTTGTCACCATATAGATTTTGAATAAGAAGGAATAACTAAGTCCAAATCAGTCATCAAAATTTAGTTACAAAATCATTGTTGGCCAGTGTTATAAGATTGATATTTCAACAGAAATGTTGTATGGAAGTCTGGAAGTTTACAGAGCTTACGACCTATCGGCTATTCGCTCGATTAGAGTGATAATTTTTATAATTTGTCGTATTCTGGCGTTTGGTGTTAACTCTAAAAATTTGTGATATGATCATTTAATCAATTACAACATATTAAATAAAAAGATTTAGGTAAAAAAACACCAATATTTGTATAGTCACTTGAATCTACACTTTTCAGTTTTTGATTGGTAAAGATTAGTAGTGAGTGTGCTTGTATTTGGTTACATAATTATTAGATAAGTATTTTTAACTTAAGAGATATTACACGAGTACTTGTACTTGTCTGAGTGGATTACTTTTGTTTGTTTAAATTAAATATGATATATATATATATATATATATATATATACATATATAATTTTGTATATATATATATATGTATATATATATATATATATATATATATATATATATATATATATATATATATATATATATATATATATATATATATATATATATATAATTATTAACGTATATATTATATAATGATGGATGTATGGAGAATATGTGTCGCTTATAAAATCATAAAAACGATGACAATTCGTAATTATAACTTTCACCAGAAAGTATATCACAAAAAGAAACTAAGTATGTAATTCTGAATTTCCTCATCAGCATAATGAGCACTTGTGTCATTCGGTATAACATTTATTCCTTTACAATTTTTGAATGTATTTAGGTATGTTATGAATATTATATAATATGACAATTTACTAATCATGAATCGTCTCAATTATGCATTTTTTTAAGGTAATCAAAATTAAAATTCTATCGTGAATGAATAAATAATATTGCAAGACTCATTACTGTTGGCCAACGACAGTTTTCCGACTTGTTGAATAATTTCAGCATTCGCAAATAATTACAAATTATAAATAACTGGAAATACTTGCACAAATTTCGATATTGAATTTGAATATTGCAAAAATATGTCAAATTAAAAATTGAGTTGATCAGTTGTGCTGTAATATGTATGGCATAATTAACTGAGGTTTTATGCCGAATTTCAAGGTTCTAGACAACGTAATACAGTCCTATTTGAACTGTTCAGAAATACTTATCAATTCACCCATAATTACAACTCAAGTGAGCTACGAATTATTATAAGAGTCTTAAATATGCTAAATATAATATTTAAATTTCCTGACAAAATAAACTATTCAAGTGTTAAGAGAAAAAAGGAAGAAATCGGCTACAGCGTAAAAATTATCAATTTTTAAGATACCTCAACATTGATGAAAAGGAATATGGATGTCTAGGTATTTACAGGGCCTGTCAAAGGCTGGTTGAGTAATCACTTTACACACGTGCAAAATTTCCCCATTCTACCCTATAATTGACAACCATACTACCAAAATTTTAAGAACTCCTACATATATAATTAATTTTATGATACCGTACATTAAAGTTCACTGGAGCAATATATGGTGGGAAGAGGAAACCTTTTTTTAGCAGAGACCCTATTACTTATATATATGCATGATCCCAACCCTGTATTACTTTTTCATACGCCTGAAAACATGATTTTCATTTTTTTATGCAGCTGATAATTTGAACGGTTATTTTTACACTCAAAATTTTGAGTGCGTCCAAATACTGTTCTTCAATTCTGTGTTTTCTCCATTTTGTAGTAATTTTTTAAAATCTCAACATAGATGAAGAAGAATATGGAAGTCTGAGTATTTATAGAGCTTATGATTTTTCACAAGCTAGTAAAATGATCACTTTACACACTTTAAACCTAGATTTTAACAAGTATTAGGACACACTCAAAATGTTGTGAATAAAAATAACTAGTCAAATTATCAGCTGCATAAAAATATAAAATGATTTTTTTTGTAGAGAAATATTTGTGCTCTTATTATTTTTACAAATATTTCAATTTCATACTATTTCTGTGAACCTAAGCGGCTCATTATTAGAAATAGGTAGGAATCAAATTGTAGTAGAGTGGGTTCGAACCGACAAACTCTGACTAAAGATTCCGCGACACTAACCACGGGACCACAACCCGACACAATATAGGTTCTTTGAGATTACCATTGATTTTTACCATAGCGATAGCTTAGTGGTTGCTGTACATGTATTTAACATCAAAAGTTTATATTTAAATAATTAACCGAAAAATCTCATTTGATTTAAATATTTCAACAGTATTAAGGTTTTGATTGAACCTTGAGAAGCATGACGAGGCTATTGAACTTATATACAATAAAACAAGTTATTTTATTTTCTTTAACAAATACACATTTTCTTTTTTACAGATCGCAACACATCAGTGGCCAAGAAAGTCAAGTTTGCAGAAGAAAAGATAGAACAATTGAAAAAAGTAACGGCTTCAAGCTGGCTTTCAAGATGATGAACAAGTGTAAAGTGGCGTTCACGGTAAGTTTATTTTTTTTTATTAACATGAATTGTATATTATTTTTTGACATCTAATCAAAGATGAAGAAGAATATGGAAATCTGAGAATTTACGGGGCCGACGACCGTCATAGGTTGGTTTAAGCGATCAATTTACACACGTGTAACATTCACCAATTCTACCCAGAAACGCCAGAAAATATCATTTTCATTTTAAATATTTTAGCTTATAATTTGACCAGTTAATTTTTATTTACAACATTTTGAGTGTGTCCAAATACTTAAGTATTTGGACACACTCAAAATGTTGTAAATAAATTGTATTCATTTATTATAAAACATTTTTTTTTAAATTGCAGAGACCAACCAAGCCACTTTGTGTGTCTTGTCGGTGGAGTTCTTTTTGCATACATTTTTTATTGTTTTTAACCATTTTAACCTAATATACACAAGTAAGAATGCCAAAATAAGAAGGTTGGGGAGAGTGTAATAATTCCCATCATCGATCTTATACTATATCAACTCCAAAACCGCGTTTCGAATGGATTTCATGATCTAAATATTTATAAGGTATCTATATCTTTTATGCACATACATTTATATACTGAGGCACTTTTTTCAAAGCAAACTTTCATTAGACATACTACAATTCCTCTGGATTTCAGTCAATACCTGCCTGTAATATTTTTTACTCCGTAAGAGCGTTTGTCCACTACACGGGATTTCACCGTCCAGCAGTCCGGTTTTGAAAAATGAAAACGACTACGATAGTTTAGCGTGATCGAATTTACGCGCAACGTGTTCACGCACCGATCCGAAGAAATATGGGTAAAAGCACAAGCCAATGCAAGCCAATCATCGACGTGCCGGACGGTAAAATTCCGTGTAATTCCGGGTAGTGGACAAACACCCTAAGTCAGAGTTTTATTACCGTATTTATGGGTCACTAAATAGGTCCAAAAAAAATTCGTCACTGAATAGGCACTTTTTTTAGTATATCATCTTTAATAAGTGTTGTTTAATAATTTGGAATACTGGAAGTCCTAAAGAGGAGAAGGTGCACATGGTTGGGACATGTCCTAAGAATGCCACCTGAGTGCATCAACCCCTCATGTCTCTTCTACCAACCCCGAGCATTCCGGCGCCCCGGAAGGCCGCTGACGACCATTCACCGACTATACTCAGCGGAACTTCGAGACGCCGACTGACCTGGGAGGAAGCCAAGGAGATGGCGCGTGACAGAGTGACTTGGAGACGTCTCGTGTCGGCCATATGCTCCACCTAGGGACCGAACGTGGAAAGAAGAAGAAGAATAATAATAATTTGGTTTTGCTTTCAAGAAATCACAACAACAAAAATCTTTTTAAAAAAATGACATTTTCAGTCTGGAAATATTTGTTTAATATTATATATATATATATATATATATATATATATATATATATATATATATATATATATATATATATATATATATATATATATATATATATATATATATATATATATATATATATATATATATATATATATATATATATATATATATTAAGGAACCGAGTCCTTGAAAACATTTTCATAGTTAAACCCAACAATATAATGTAGAGGCCTAATGCACATATATCCATTCAAATATTCTTTATTTTACTTTCCTATCTACCGATCACTTTCCAAAAATTTCGAAATACATTTTATGGCTTGAAACAGGAATGCAACATTGATTCTTGATCGCGAACTTTTGACCCCTGGAAAGAAATTTGTTACTATCCCAACACCTTCCGTCATTCCGTTCTCCTGAGAGCAAGATTAGCAGTCGTCAACCAGTGGCCAGATGCTCTGAACAACATTTTTTTTAAAATTTATATTATGTATTCCTTTTTTTTCTTTATCATTTCTTTATCATTCTTTTTCTTTTTATTAATAAACAAAAACTATGAAAAGTACGTGTTTCCTTGAATATACACACCATCACGTAAAAATTGGTAGATGTCCATTTTGAGGATAAAAATAAATGGTCACGTTATGTTTAACCCAAATCTTGTTGATATAGTCTAAGATCGATGATGGGAATTATTACGCTCTCCCCTGCCTTCTTTTGTTTTCTTATTTCGGCATTCTTACATATATTTAACATGTTTGTAACACATTCGTCAGAAGGATCCCATTTTTATTGCGTTTAATCTACTTTCACCTTTCTTTGCCAGCTTCATGCTTCGCATCCAATATGTCTTCTGCATTGATACATGTACTATATGTATATCAGCATAGCATATTTTTAGAATCAAACTATGTAACTGTTTTTTTTAAATTACACCAATAACATGATCTTTTTTTCAATATTTTTTTTCCGCCAAGAACTTAACAGTAACATACGCAACACTAAACCTTATTCATACCGGAAAGCGTACTTCTTGAAAGTTGCTATCACTAAGCATTTAACATATTAATCTGTGTTTGATACGTGTCATTTTATATATGATATAATGCATTGTTAATAGATTTAGACTCGTAATATTTTCGTAACTTCAAAAAAATTGAGAAATCAAACATATTCAAAATGTATGCTGTCTATTTGATTTCTTTTTCATTTAATCAGACTGAGCCACGCATGGGGTGACTGGGTATCTAGTTTAAAAATAATACGTTTGATACACCAGTACCAAAATATGGTACAGCACGGGAAAATTCAGTGAGGGCATATTACTGTAATCTGTAATTTGTGTATGAAGAAAATAAATAATTAAATTAAAAATATGTGTATATGTTGCCAAATTTTAGATAGCTATGTGTAAAGTAATATTTTATAAGTGAACCGTTGTAAAGCATGAACTATTTGCAACATTGTATAAAAATAAACATGGGTTTTTTTATACACTAGTAGCTACTGTGGTTTTTATAATTTACAAATTCATTACCCGCGTGTAATAAAAACGTTTGAAATTCGTTTTATATCTATCCGATTTGCCTTTTTTATGCATTATGAAATTTGGATACGCTGTTTTCTTATTCGTTCTTAATAAATAACATTATGTAATATATTATCAGATTAAAAATAAGAAAAAAACGTTTCCCAAAACTCTGGTCCGGAGCATACTTTTATATGGAAGTGAAACGTGTACTATCGGGCAGGCGGGACGGGGTCGGCTGGAGGTGTTTGAGATGTGGTGCTACAGGCGCATGTTGGGGATTCATTGGTTGGAACATGTAGGGGAACAACGAGGTATTAAGCAGGGCTTAGGAGTCTAGATGCTTACTAAATAAAGTAGCGCAACAGCGAACCAAATTGATAGGCCATAATATAAGACATTCAGGCCTGCTTCTTACGATTGTGGAAGGCATGTGCAAAGGCAGAAACTACAGAGGATGACCCCGCTTAGTCTAAATGGGCGATATTATCTCCGACTTGCGTTGTAGCAGGTACCTTCGCCGAGTTCAAGAGACGAGCGAAGGATAGAAACGAGTGGAGGCTAACCATGAAGATGCTAAGAAATCATCACAAAGATGATAACCACGAGTAATAAATAAAAATTTAATTATTTTCAACACTTTTTATTTTTTAGTACATTTACATATTTGACATATATGTAGGTACAATAATAGTATTTATAGATTTGGGGTATAATTTGTAGAATTACATTTTGATTTATATTTAATTTATTTTATGAAAATTGTAAAATGTTTATATTCTTAATTTTTTTTCTCTTTTTGTGTCTATATTAAGTTAAAATAGTTAAAAACAACAAAATGTATTAAAAAAGAACTCCACCGACAAGATACTTAAAATATAGTTAAAAATAATTAAAAGATAGTTAAAAATATGTATCAATTGTGATTGAAATAAATGTATACAAATAAAAAAAATAATACAGTAAAAAAACATATGTATATATATATATATATATATATATATATATATATATATATATATATATATATATATATATATATATATATATATATATATATATATATATATATATATATATATATATATATATATATATATTTATATATATATATATATATATATATATATATATATATATATATATATATATATAATATAATAAATATTAAACAACAAAATGTATTAAAAAAGAACTCCACCGACAAGATACTTAAAATATAGTTAAAAATAATTAAAACATAGTTAAAAATATGTATCAATTGTGATTGAAATAAATGTATACAAATAAAAAAAATAATACAGTAAAAAAACATATGTATATATATATATATATATATATATATATATATATATATATATATATATATTTATATATATATATATATATATATATATATATATATATATATATATATATATATATATATATATATATATATATATATATATATTTATATATATATATATATATATATATATAAATATATATATTTATATATATATATATATATATATATATATATATATATATATATATATATATATATATATATATTTATATATATATATATATATATATATATATATATATATATATATATATATATATATATATATATATATATATATATATATATATATATATATATATATATATATATATATATATATATATATATATATATATATATATATATATATATATATATATATATATATATATATAATATAATAAATATTAAAATCAAATACTGATTATTTAGTACACAAAAATGTATTTTATCGTTAAAAAACACATTAAAATAAATTTTGTGACAATTGTTTCGACTTGTTATGGCATTTTCAAACGAATGTGAAGATTGTTACAAAAATTGTATTTTATGTTTTTTTTTTTGACAGTGAAATATAATTTAGTAGACTCAAAGAATATGTGTTTAATTTTAACATTTAATATAAAATACAAAAATAGTACTTAAATCTATTGCGTAACAACAAGAGATCATTATTTATTGGTACACTAACTTTTCAAGTAATTGTAGTTTGTCATATTATACCAATTAAGCTAAGTACACTGTTGACTTGATTATTTTATATACAGCAGCAAAGCATCCATCAGCTTAATGTATGTAATCATAAATTAATATATTATGTTAATATTAAGATCAGGAAATGAGTTCTCGTCGTTGCCTCTGGGTTTTTGATAGAGGCGATAGATTTACGAGTAGGTATCTAGGGTCTGTAAATACTGGTTCATCAAGTTGTTTGATTGATAGACATCTTTTTTATGATTGAGATTTTTTCCAAAGCATCGCGGAAAAGGAAACCAAGCGATAAATTTACAATAATTAACATTGTGTACTAATATCATCCACTCACGCATTCCTTATAATATTTTTGTACTTGTTTTTCAGTCGTGGTAATCATGTTTTGAAATATATTGCATGAACTGTTGACAATACAATGAATAAAATTACTTTGTCGCGTGTTTGTGTACATTCTTATCGGCAATTAATCGGTTGATTAACCTATGTTTTAAAAGCTATGGAATGTGATAGTCACCTATGGTGATTTCGAGGTATGTACTACCTTTTATGTATGGTGCGGTATTTTTAGCATGAGTGCTAGTACGCATTATAATTAAAATGTAATTAACATTTATAAATAATTGCTTACGTTCATTATATAACGCTTTAATGATTTTTTTTCGTTTTCAACTCCAAACTCAAATTTACGTGTTTGAGACGTATATGTAACCTTAATTAGTATATTTTATTGTTGGCAGAATAAAACGGTTATTGGTATCGATATGTCTACAAAATGTGCGTTAAATACTGTATTTACATTTTTTTTTATTATTAGATTAAAACCAATATTTTTAGCTTTTCCACTTTTTTATTTGACCAGCGACCGGGTTTCGTCGTTACCGACATCATCAGACTGGTGAGAGGCTATACAAATTGTTATGTTATATATAAAAGAAGGCAGGAGTTGATAACCATGATTTGATATAATTTTATTGAGAAATTAATTATTATTATATCAAATCATGGTTATCAACTCCTGCCTTCTATTATATATAACATAACAATTTGAATAGCCTCTCACCAGTCTGATGATGTCGGTAACGACGAAACCCGGTCGCTGGTCAAATAAAAAAGTGGAAAAGCTAAAAATATTGGTTTTAATCTAATAATAAATTAAAAATGCAATTCCATCACGAAGTGTCGGTGGATAATATAAATCTATTACTGTATTTACGTTATACTGGTTTTTCACTTCAAATTGCACGTTTTATAAATCGAATTTGACGTTTAACAAACTAAATTAAACGATTCACAAAACAAATTGGACTTTATATCGTATTTTATAAAAAGTTAGAATTAAAAAAATACATTTTCCAAGTAGTATTAATAACTCAAAGCATTATTGAAAATCTTGTCTGAAAACTTCAGTACACATCGCGCGCGCAGACTATGACAGCGCGCCGTGTAGGCCTGCCAACTTGACGATTTACGTTACACAGGTGTATAAAGTGATCGCTTAAGTCAGCCAAATGCCAGGTCGTAAGACCTGGTACGCTCGGACTTACATCTTCTTTCATTAAAAGAGGAACGATAGATATTTCATATAAGGTAGGGTTACTTATAACACTTAAATATCCTATTCAATTCATAAATACATAACATTGCCTTTTTTATTTCTTCAGTTAGCTTGTTTTACATTTAATACAAACTATTATTTACACTTAATACACATCATATATATTTACATATTCTCATAGTACAAAAAACATTCCTTTTTAATTTCTATCAGACCATTTCATTCTTCATACATTCAGGCATCTTATCATAAATTAAATAACCCTTATACATATCACAATTTTGCGATTCCTTTTTTTTTAAATGGCATTCTTCCTTATTTCTAAAAACATTTTTATTCAAACTTCTTTTTTTTAAAAATATTCAGGAATTTTACTTTTCTATGTAATGATATAATGAAGCTCATATTTTTAAATGACCCAAAATAGGTATAGGTTTATGATATTTTGATGCTTACATTTTTGAATAATCCATTATATCTCGGCCCACGTTTTGCGAACGTGAGGGGACACAGTCATAAAATAATACACATACATAATAATGTACGTATTAATAAACGTTTATAATCTCTTTCTGAATGCCACTAAGGCGTTACTTTTTCTCATTATAATGTTGATGCCTCGACCTTGGCAAAAGGAAGAGGTGCGGATTAATATCCCCATTTGAAACATGAACAATACAACATCCGGATTCTGCCATGTTTCCTGAATGCATAAATAAGTCATTTGTTAAAAAATAACGTGTAATTGAGTACAGGAACCTAGATTTGAGCACGCTAGTGAATAAATCTAAGACAATATATCATTATTTTTTAACTAATTTACCGTCACACCGCTTCTCCGCAGGGTTAGGCAGAGAGAATCAAATGCCTCACACTCTGTATTTGCAAACATTATTTGCCTCTTCTACATTCATGCATCTCCTCATACATACATACCCGCCGATTATTTCGACTCATGACCTAAGCGCTTTCAGGTATTTAAAATACTTAATGATGTCATTAATTGATTCGGTAGTCATATTGTGGTAATATCTATCCATTTTTAATTAATGTTTAACTTGGTAAATATTACTATTTCTTAAAATCTATTTTGACACGCGTTTCGATGCATTCCGCATGATTTTCAAACACAATGGATTTTTAAAAAAAGTGGTATTAATCAAGTAAAACTTAAATTTAAAATAGTTGATTACGACTAGTTTTCCTCGGTCTTCCTCTGCTCCTATTTCCAACTACATTCACCTCATAAATTTGTTTTACTGTTCTTTCTTTAGTCATTCATTCCACATGTCCAAACCATCTCAACACACCATTCTTAATTTTATCTATAATGCTTATCTCATTCTTGCATTCTTTCCTTATATCACGATTCGAACATCTATCATACATTCTTTCATCTAGGTCGTCTGGAAGATCGCATATCTACTGCATTCAGTACTTTCATCCTTCTTTCTCCAGCTCCATTCTTCGGTGTTAGATTTGATAGCTGAGCCGTCTCTGTAAGACTTTTATTGGCTATAACTGATTTTAATGCACCATTCACTTTGTTTCCAGCATTCACTCTCCTTTCAACTCTCTTTATCAATCTTTCCGTCCCTAGAACACATACTTTTCAAAAATTCGAAATCATGTACCTGTTCCATAATTTCCCTATTTACGTAATATTTTACACCCAAATCTACATTAAACTACGTTCATTATATTTTTATTTTTTATTAATCATCATTTTTTTATTATCATTTTTCTTCTTACCCAGAAAGGAAGCGTGTCACAAAATTAAAATGATAAGTAAATTAATGGTGTTCAGTGATTTTGTGACTGTTTAACGTTGTTAATTAAAAAAATATATATTTATCTTTATGCAATACACTGTATTGTATTGCAAAAAATACGTATAAATGTCAGTGGGTCGATTCTGAACGCTTATCTATATACATAAATGAAGTATCGTTAAATTTAACATTACTCATATTTCGGAAAAAAATAAATATATATTTAATTTTTTAACGGTACTTACAATAGATTCTAATAATTTAGAATGAAACTCGATTTCAAAGTCCAGAACTAATGTAATGTACGAGTACATCAATATATCACATTTACATTCTGTACTGAGATTTCTTGGTGGACTGCATTTTATAAAATAAAATGATGACATCGGTGACGATACAACTTAGTCCTTCAAATAAAATATATGTGGAAAAAACTATACAGTTGTTAATTTATTGTATTAAATATTTCACATTGTGTTTTTAAATATTTCACATTTTGTTTATCAGTATTGTTTATAATGTATAGTAATTCAAGCTTTCTGAAAAATGTGGATGATTCTTTTAACAAAAAACAAAAATCCAGAAAGGACAGTCAGCAAAAAGTGTAAAATAATGTAACTTTTTAATAGATTTATATTATCCACAGACACTTCGTGATGGAATTGCATTTTAATATTTTATTAGATTAAAACCAATATTTATAGCTTTTCCAATTTATTTTTATTTGACCATCGACCGGGTTTTGTCGTTACCGACATCATCAGACTGGTCTGATGATGTCGGTAACGACGAAACTCGGTCGCTTGTCAAATAAAAATAAAGTGGAAAAGCTAAAAATATTTGGTTTTAATCTAATAATATATTAAATAATGTAACATTTTAAAAAACTTTTACAAATTATTAATTTCTTATTTCAGGGTTTATTTTTCACGGATATTCTTTTATATTTGATATTACTCTATATTTTTCAGCATTAATATGTCAAACGGAAAACGTTCCAGTATAATCATTTAACAGTTATCGTTACAAATTAAAGTTTTTTTTTTACACACGAATCGAAAATATCTCCGCTTTCTTTTGTAGTAGTTCTTAAATAATTGGGTTTGGGTTCTTTTTGGGAATAGTCGAAATAATATTGTGTGCATATTATTTTTTAACATCTCATTAAAGATGAAGAAGAATATGGAAGTCTGGGCATTTACATTCTTCATACATATCATTCTTCTACATTATTCTTCTTCATCTTTGATGAGATGTTAAAAAATAATATGAAAATAACTCCTATAATTGGAGATAATCCAGATTTTGTGAACAAGTATTTGGACACACTCAAAATGTTGTAAATTGTGGGAATACATGTAAAAAATCCCTGTTATTTAAAACTTTTGGCCCAAAAAATACCCGCTATGAAAATTAATGTTGATTTAACTTTTAAAACCACATAATATTACTTTTCAAACTACTTATTGTATTTTGCCAGTTTACAGAACGTTGAAAACTTTATAATACTGCATTATTAAGTCAAAATTGCATATTTTCGCATTAACGTTTTTTTGCCAGTACTCCCACGATATCAAGTAGTTTGTAGTATATAATATTTACATGATCATCATCATCATCATCATCAGCCTGTGTCCGTCCACTGTTGAACGTAGGCCTCCCGCATGAGTCTCCATCCTCTTAGATCCTCCGCCTTCCGCATCCAGGTCACTCCCGCTATTCTTTTTATATCGTCATGATCATCTAAACTTAATGTGCTATAAAAAGACATGTACGTATTTTCAATTATTAAAAAAAAGTTATAATAATAAACTAAGACAATAAAACAACGTGTTGCTTTCGGTTAGGAAACTAATTGCATCTTAGTATATGATTTATGGCTCCACATCACCTGTACTAAATAGAGAAAAATCTCCGGTAGAATTACCGGTATTTTTTTATTTTTCTAACATTGTATTTTTACCGCAGTCAGTATCTAAATTTAGCGTATCATTCACGTTTTCGTACAGTGTGTTACCGCAACTATTTTAAGACATCTATTAAAAGTAAATAATAGTGCAAAACATTTCCTATTCAATTTATCTTTTTTGCAATGGCATGAAATTCCTTGAAGAATAATTTATTAAGGACAGATATTATATGAAAATTAACAGTGGTATTAAACCAACGATGATATCAGATGAGTAAATATGGAATATCATACAATCTGTATGAATTGTGATTGTGAACCTTGAACCAAAATATTTATTCATGTAGTATATTAATTGCATTGATAATTCATGTAAAAACCGATAGTTTTTTTTTAATATTCTCAAACGTATTACTTTTATGAGAACTATTACTTTTACCAGTAAAAATAATTGCATTTAATTGTATTGACTAATGTTTTACTTAAAAAATAATTAGGTCTAAACCTTTGTTCAAAAATAAATAAAAAAATAGGAATTTATTTTGATTAAGTTTTAATTGGTATCTCAACATATGTACATAAATGAAGAAGTGTATTTTTATTAAAATATGGAGGTCTGGGTATTTACATATACGACTATTCATTGGCTGGTGTAAGTGAATATTTTATCATCATTGTACGTATGATGACAACCACATCGCTGAAATTTCGAAATGTTATATATTTACATGTTGATCGACGAGACAGGTTTGTCCAGAACTGTTAAAACACTTACGAGGGCTGTTCAATTAATACGTAGATTGACTTTATAAAACAACATGTAGGTAAAACAAAAGTTAAATGTCTGGGTCTGTCACTTATCCTAACGGTATTCCCACTTTTGGAAACAGTACTGGAATGTTTTTCTCTTTATTTACGGCCGAGCCAATTTGTACATAATCAGGTTCAGTGCTGCAGAACAGCGTTTATTATTTAATATAATTTTGTACTTAAGTTATACATATTTATATATAGACATATATTTATTATAATTTTTTTTATTGGACACTGTCTATCCTCACTAGGTATTTGGAGATACCTGTTCTGAGGTAGGCAGGGTATGCTTATTCTTTTTATAATACAGCTTTATATATATTTTAATGATAATATAAAGGTGGTAAGACTGAAATAATATGAAATAATAATTATAAAAAGAAAGCAAATAGAGAGTTGAACTAAAAGAAAAGTAAAATCTAAAGGAGTAATATTATAAAATTAGAAAATAGGATTAGAAAATAGGATTATATAATTATAAAACACTGATACATAGATTAATCACACACAAACTTTTATTTGCTGCTCCAGCTGGGATCTTCCAATTTTTAGGAGCCATTCTTTTGTGTGCATTTTGAATTTATTTCCAACTGAATAATAAATATAATACGTGTGATAATTGTTGTATAAAATAATAATCTCTTTTCAGTATATTAAACAAAGATGAACAAATTAGGCAAGGAATTATACATCAACCTGAAGTATTGTAATTATTCTTGACTTATAGTTAGCAAGTGACATGTTCCAGATATCGGTGTGGTTCTTTTGTGATATCGTCTCAAATGTTCTTCCTTCCAAAGTTCTTTTGAGTTTGATGAGTAAGAATAATCAGAAGGTTCGAGATCATGTGAGTAGGATATGTGGGGAAGAACAGTGAGTGTTTGGCCAAAAACTCACGAGTTCCGAAACCTGAATGGGCTGAAGATGATAAAACAACGAAAAATGAAGCTGAAAAAAGTCAACACTCCAAGTGTGCGCGTCGAGGAGGTGAATATGTACTTATAACGGGATCCAGACATAACTTCTAAATAAGGTACATTTTATTTTATGACGTCAGTTTACGTATTAAGGGAATATTCACAAAGACAGAACTCATTCGCGGGCAACCACTGGATAGGTAACATGTCTTTCTCTTTAACATGTCTTGAATAAATTGGATATTTTTTTGTTTTTTAGAACATAAATTTTTTAGAACATAATATGAAAAATATTGTTTTATAATTTTTCTAACTCCTTACCTTCAATTACTCTTTTATTTTTAAAACGATATAATTTTGGTTGGTTGGAAGATATTGCTTTATAGCAATAAGCCCGCCAATGTACACACATATTGTACAAAAGTTCAAATAAATAAATAAATAATTATTTTCAAGAAATACAAAAAGGTGTTTTAAGAAAAAAATCAATTACATAAAATGTTCCTGTGTTTAGACAAAATTAAGTTACAACATATCGAATACTAGGTCTTAATGTACAGGACAAGTATTTTTATTTATAAAATAGTATTATTAGTACATTGGTTAATCTGCTCTTCAGTTAATTCGATCTCTGATAATCGATAGTCTGCTACATAGCCTTTTATATTTACATTATACTTACATCATGGGTGATAAAAAATCAAAGAGTTATTATAATAGTGGGTAGCTAGGCGGATTTTGATCGTGAGATACTGAATGTGATTAATCACTTTCGAGTTATATTTTCTGTTACAATAGAATTAGCAAGCTAAAAATAGCTAAAATATTCATGATCGCATTTAAACAAAAATATAAAAATAATCTTAATAAAATCATTACGTTTATTTCTTTTTTATTCTTCAATAATAAAATTTTACTATCGTAAGCCGGTGTTATTTTTATATATTTTTTTTTTAACCATTTCTCGTTTTTATTTTTTTATTATTACTTTGAGTCTTACTCTTGTCTCTGACTTTTTTTGTTATGAACGATATTTTTGCTATAAATAAGTATATAAATTAATTTAACTTTAATAAAACATAAACAACTCACTTCCATGAATTGAATTTCACAAACATACATTCTACATTTTTATTTTTCACATGTCTATAAATAAAAAAGCAGAAGTTTTTTTTTGTTATTTCGGATTTAATTTTACAAATTAAGGTTCAGGTTGCACACACCCGTGATAAAAAATACAAAATCAAATAACAACTATTATGTCACTTATAAGCATAAACAATAAACAATTCATGTAAGTTCCTCTCCAAGCACAACAGCTTAGTCTCTTTAATGGAGAGAACAGCATAACTGATTTTAAGACTGTTAAAAGTAGAAATGTCTATAAAATGAAAAAAAACTCTTTATTATATTCAATAAATTGAAAAAAGGGAAAAATAAATAGGCAGTAAATTACATATTACGATTCGGTAGAATAATTGTGTTAAAAAAATGTATTGTTCTTCTATTTTGGTTGCTGAATTAAAACTATTTTACAAGCCCTAACGTAACGAAATTAGAAAAAAAAACTGTAGCAAACCCTTATATTGCCTTTATAATCTATGAATTTATGAGCCAACTCCATTCTTAAAATTTGATTTAGGAGATAAATTTATACGGAAATGAGAGTTTTCAAATATAAATTCTTCCTTATCTTTGTAGTCTAATAGAATTTGCGCTTAGATAGAATCTGCAAACGGTGAAAGTGGTAAGTATAATACAAAATGTACCATTGATAATTGCGTTTCCCTCCTATCTAAAGATGGACATTTTCCGAACTATTAGTTACCTAGTCATCAGTATGTAATGTACATAGAACTGAAATACATTTAACAATTTTGAACTGAAATACAATTTTGAGTGTGTCCAAATACTTGCTCACAAATCTGGGTTATCTCTAATTAAGAGTTGAGATGTGTTGAGAAGTCAAAAAATAATATTTAAAATAATATAAAATTAAAAAAAATACAACTTATTGGGGATAATCCAGATTTGTGAAAAGGTATTTAGACACACTCAAAATGTTCTTAATAAATTAACTAGTCAAATTATAAGCTAATTTATAGCGTTTTTATGGATGTGAATATAATCCAGGATACGGACCTCATACACAAATGAAAGAGTTTCTGCTCTATAAAAAATTTCTTTCATCTCACCATAGATGTCTCTAGTGAAATTCTAGTCAATTCAAGAACAAGGTTTCGAAATTGGTTCATATATACAGAACTTCCAAGAATTTTAGTAGTGTGTTTGTCAATCATGGGTAGAATTGGTGAATATTACACGTGTGTAAAGTGATCACTTAAACCAGCCTATGACGGTTGTAAGCCCCGTAAATGCTCAGACTTCCATATTCTTCTTCATTTATGTTGATTTATCAAAAATAATATGAAATATAATACATATCCGTTATGATGTAATACTGTTAATACTTTTTGTTTCCTTTTTTGAATATACATACATAATATGAACTAGATTACTATAATTGGTATATATTAAATTTAATGTTTTGTTTTCACAGGTAAGTCGTATGATCATACTTTATCTGTGTATTTTTATTTGTTTCTTAAGCATGTTTTCATTGGGTAAACAAGTATAGGATTTAAAAAAATGTAGCTATTTATAAGTAGGAATTTATATTGGTGTTAATTCATGCTAACTCCATCCAGATTGAAGGTGAATACATAGCAATTATGTAAATATTCCGAGTGTTAAGTGTTTTTTTTTAACCCTAAATAATAGGTTTACCACCCTATCTATTGTCCAGAAATCGGTCGTTATATTCTATGGTATATTATTGATGTGTTACATGTATTGGAATATAATACATATTATTTTTTTGACATCTCATCAAAGATGAAGAAGAATATGGAAGTCTGGGCATTTACGGGGCTGACGATTGTCATAGGCAGGTTTAAGTGATCACTTTACACACGTGTAACATTCACCAATTCTACCCATTATTGACAACCACACAACTCAAATTCTTGGAAGTTCTATATATATATATATATATATATATTTATATATATATATATATATATATATATATATATATATATATATATATATATACATATATATATATATATATATATATATATATATATATATATATATATATATATATATATATATATATATATATATATATATTATATATATATATATATATATATATATATATATAAATTTACGGGGGTGACGATCGTCATAGGCTATATAATATAATCCAGGATTCGGATCTCACATACTAATATAAGAGTTTCTGCTTAATAAAAAAGCTTCTTTACATTTCACCAATAGATGTCTCTAGTGAAGTTCTAGTGATTCAAGAACAAGGTTTCTAAATTGGTTCATATATATATATATATATATATATATATATATATATATATATATATATATATATATATATATATATATATATATATATATATATATATATATATATATATATATATATATATATATATATATATATATATATATATGAACCAATTTAGAAACCTTGTTCTTGAATCACTAGAACTTCACTAGAGACATCTATTGGTGAAATGTAAAGAAGCTTTTTTATTAAGCAGAAACTCTTATATTAGTATGTGAGATCCGAATCCTGGATTATATTATATAGCCTATGACGATCGTCAGCCCCGTAAATGCCCAGACTTCCATTTTTTTCTTCATCTTTGATGAGATGTCAAAAAATAATATGAAAATAACTCCTGTAATTGGAGATAATCCAGATTTTGTGAACAAGTATTTGGACACACTCAAAATGTTGTAAATAATACATATTAATACCAGTGAATAATTATTTTAAATAGAAGTTTATAAAACAAATAAATAAATAAATATTTCCTTTTATTAAAAAAATGATTTACAACACGTTATCATTTTATAACACGTTATCCTTCCCGTTCGAACTTTTTTGTGAATCATCAAGTAATATTCAAGTGTGAGAAAAGTAGATGAGACAGACAAACAAGATTGTATACACGATAATGATTTATCGCATGTGAAAATTATTTTTATGATATAAGGTTATTTCTATTTATTTATCTTTGTTTCAAACCTTGCGGTAAAAAGATATAAAATACAATGAAAAAAGGAGAATACTATGGTATAAAATAAATAATTAAAATAAGTAACGATATACACCAAAGTAAAATGAAGAGAAATTAAATTCACTAAATATATATAAGTGTATATATATATATATATATATATATATATATATATATATATATATATATATATATATATATATATATATATATATATTATATATATATATATATATATTTATATATATATATATATATATATATATATATATACATATATATGTATATATTATATATATATATATATATATATATATATATATATATATATATATATATATATATATATATATATATATATATATATAAATATAAATATATATTTATATATATATATATATATATATATATATATATATATATATATATATATATATATATATATATATATATATATATATATATATATATATATATATATATATATATATATATATATAAATATATATTTATATTTATATATATATATATATATATATATATATATATATATATATAATATATACATATATATGTATATATATATATATATATATATATATATATATATATATATATATATATATATATATATATATATAAATATATACAAAAAAGATAAAGGAAGCAAGCCAAAGGGTGGTCTTTATTATCTCATCTACTTGGCTGTCCAAACTTAAAACACAGTAAGGGACATTTTTTGTAGTACGTTTTATTTTGCATTTTAGGACTAAGTAGAAACTTAGTTCAAAAATGCAAAAAAAAAACTTCTACAAAAAATGTGCCTTACTGTGTTTTGAGTTTGGACAGCCGTACTGGGTCTACATCATTGACTGGATCTATCCTGCTGTGGCCTTAGTTTATAAATAAATGCATAGAGTATTGGCTAAAAAATTAATGTGTTTCGTTTCTCAACCTTTGTTGAAGACCTATATCAAGATGTATATGAACTTTTTTAAAACGTTTTCTTAATTTAACTGTGTCTAATTTTGGATGGCAAGATGATTTAATCACAATAATTAAGTTATTATCAAAAATTATGGCTCTTTGTTGTTTAAGACATTTCATATTTTTAGAAAATCAACGACGATTGACCTTCTATTCAATAAATGTAGAAGGTTATCTCGACTTATGTAGGAATCGAAAACATGCGTTTTAGTTCGATGAATTTATTGAGACAATAAAAATAGCATCTCTATTATAACCCGTTAAAAGGGTTTTCACAAAATAGCTCCGTCAAAACAGCCACGCTTAATCAACTTATCGAAGTAGCTCGAACAAAAAAAGGCAGATCAAAATAGTGTACGGCCTACTACTTTAAAATAAAGAAAATAGGACCTTACAGAATATTTAAGGATAAAATGCAGAGGCGTACATTGACTTTAAAAAAAAGGATACTGACGAAAAAAAAGTGGGTTTTTCACTCGACAGGTACAAAGTGCGTATTCAAAACTCAACGGGGGAGTGTTTTAATGTAGAATTTTTACTCGTGAATTTTATGAAATTATGGTAACTTTAAACAAAAAGAGTTAACCGTTTCATGGATATAAAACTTGGAGCCTTAGGAGGAACATGATAAGCGGTGTTGCATAAGTGGTAAATTGATTTCTGAGTCACTTGGATGTTAGTTGATTTTTAAAACAAACTCAAATTTACCCGCAACAGAGCAGAAAGTGTTGTTTTTGCATTTTGAAGAAAATGTATTGTTTAATTATTTTTTTAAATAAACTAAATATTTTTAAAATGGAGAAAAAATATTCAGGTTGTACCCAAAAAGATCTGTTGCACAATAAAAAGTTCAATAAGTGGCTTGATATTTATTTTTAATACATTTCATTATATTTTTAAACTTTTAAAAACGATCTCCTGAAAAAACTATTTTTTTGATAAATGACGTTGTTGAAAGGAGTGAGCGATATATCAATTTTGTGCACATAACAAACTTCAAGGGACACGGATCATCTACCCTTATCCGCAACGTATGGTGCATAGGGCACTGCATCATATAAACGCAGTGTTATCTTGATCATTTACACTTGAAGGAAAGCTGATCAGCCCTCCGCTTCAGGTACCGGTCCAGGATAGTATTGAATAAATATTAGAGTAAAAAAATCACTTATATTTGTTTAACCCCCCTGGGAATAGAACTCGGGACCTCCAGTAAAGTAGCCGAGCCTGCTGACCAGTACACTACACGTTTGTTAATGTACATACATATATACAATATATATATATATATATATATATATATATATATATATATATATATATATATATATATATATATATATATATTTAAATATATATATATATTTATATATATATAAATATATATATATATATATATATATATATATATATATATATATATATATATATATATATATATATATATATATATATATATATACATTTAAATATATATATATATATATATATATATATATATATATATATATATATATATATATATATATATATATATATATATATATATATATATATATATATATATATATATATATATATATATATATAAATATTTATATTTATAAGGTAGGTTTTTTATCATCAATAGAAATAACAAAGAAATAATTATTAGGTTATTTTAAGATTTTGCCTAGGTACACATGTTCATTCATATTATAAGCATTGTTATATATTATATAATTACTTACTCCATTCTAGCCCTGTACGCAATCAACCTACAATGATAAGTCATTTTTGTATAAATTCCGTTTCAATAAAAATACTGTGGGTTTGATCGACGGATGTAATCTGACGTGATAGGTCACGGCAATTTGGGCGGTTTCAAGAAATTCGGTTAACCTTTGCTTCGCCAAAGTTATCCCAAATACACAATGAAGAGCATTCAGCTACGATGATTTTATAATAATTGCTAGATGAGCAATGTCACTTCCGTGAGATTATTACATCAGTCGAGTGTTCCTTCTTTAGGGCAAACAAAACGTGCGACGGATGTGTAGGAGGCATCCAAAGAATATTCTGATATTGGCTTGCATAACCCATGGAAATATATCGCTCACTCCTTTCAAGAACTTCAGAATAAATCAATGTACTTGATTTTTCAGGAGAACGTTTTTAAAGTTTAAAAATATAATACAATCTATTAAGATAAATATCAACTTTGTACTGTGCAACATATCTTTTTAGGTAAAACCTGAAGGTTTTTTCTCCATTTGAAAAATATTTAGTATATTTAAAAAAATAATTAAACAACACCTTTTCTTCAAAATGCAAAAACAACACTTTCTGCCCTGTAGCGGGTAAATATTAAGTTAGAAATAGTACATTTTTTGGGCATTCCGAAAACATACACAACTGAAAATTGTCGATTTTTGATTTATGACGTTCTTGAAAGGAGTGAGCGATATATACATTCTCGTAGGCAGGGCTTTTTTATAAACCAAAAGGTCCCAGAACTCACTATGGTACATACGAAGTTTTTTTTCTTTAAAAAAAATCTTCTTAAAACCCTTATCCGCACCCAGTGGTGCATAGTATAGAAGCAGTGTTATCTTGATCGTTAAAATACATGAAGGAAAGGTGATCAGACTTGCGCTTCAGGTACCAGTCCAGGGTCATATTAAAATAAGTATTAGACTGAAAAATCACTAATATTTATTTTGACCCGCTTGGGAATCGTACCCGGGACCTCCAGCATAGTAGCCTAGCGCTCTAACCACTATGCTATGGAGGCGGACAAAAAAATCACATATTATTTAAATATTCATAACAATACCATATTTTATCATTTCGACGAATTATATAAATATAGATTGTAATTACGTAAGCGTAAACATTGTTTGGTCTAATTGATTTTGAAAAAAAAAAATAAAAAACATATCTGTGAAATGTTAAATGTTAGAAAGCACAAACTACTTATTAATACTGATATTCTTCTATTCTTTCTCTCTCTAACTTTTCCATCAATACAATAGTTTATGTAAACAAATGACTTGAGAAAAAAAATAAAAATCGTGTAAGTGCGAATTCTCGTAAGTCGAAATCACGTAAGTAGAAGACTTACTGTATTACGGATCATTTTATCAATATCAAAGACGCTTCTGAAAATTGACTGGTAAGGTTGATTACTGTTTGGTGTCACACAGAGGTGACCTCTCTCGATGTGAGCAGGTTACTAAGATTGTTTCGCTGCACGTCTGGAGACGAACAGTGAACAGTGAGTAGCGAGCGGGTGATTGCATCACCGATCACCGGCCATCGGATTACCATCTCGGTAAAATCGGAGACATCTTATTGCCTTGTCGCCCTTGAACTAGTGCACTGCTGGTTCGGAGTTGTATGGTATAACGTATAACGTATATTACATATGGTTAGTGCCCAACATCCATACTACAGATATATTTTTATCATTATGGTACGTAGTTAAGCCCCAATATACGTTAAATTGCAACTTAATTTTCTCTAAACCCATGTAACATTTGACGTAATTGATTTTTTTTTCAAAACACCGTGTTTGTATTGAAAAAAATAGTTTTTCTTCGAAATAATTATATAGTTTTGAAAAGAAAAGCGTAATTGAATAGTAAAGAGTTGAAAAAAATGTAAAAATATTTTTCCATATATTTAAATACATTCTTGAAAAAGTCGGGCATGGAAAGATGTGTCCTCTCTCCGGCGGTCGGCCTGTGAATGAAAATAAAGTAAATATAAACTCAGGTAACATTTGACGTAATGATTTTTTTTCTTTGAACAACGTTTTTATATTATTTATATATATATATATATATATATATATATATATATATATATATATATATATATATATATATATATATATATATATATATATATTTTAAAAATAAGTTGTTCTTCGAAATAAATATATGGTTTTCAATGAAAAGAGTAATTTAAAGTTAAGGAGTAAAAAAATATGAATTTTCTTAAAAAAGGCAAATTCCAATATAAGTAGATATTCTCAAAATAAAATTTGAGCATGAACACACTATAAGACCTCAGAGCGGCCGGTCGCGTTGTGGTTTTAACGCTTGAGATCCTAGATCATTGAAAATTCATTGAAAAATAATTAAATCTTAGTTGATCATATAATATATAATATTATAATGAGTAAAGTTATATAAATATTACAGTGAAAAAAAAAATTCATTCAATATTACCCTGGACTGGTACCTGAAGCGGAGGGCTGATCACCTTTCCTTCATGTGTAAACGATCAAGATAAAACTGCGTTTATATGACGCAGTGCCCTATGCACCATTGGGTGCGGATAAGGGTTTTAAAAAAAAAGTTATATACTTCTTCGATAGAATACCGTATTAGATTTTGACTTAATTATTAAAATAGCAAGACTTGAGCACCAGTTCCTCGTTACCAGTTGATTGTTGATGTAAGTGAAGGAAAGCAGGTTGAACTTTCATATATCGCCTGTAGAGGGGGTAGGTGATACTGTGTAATTTGTTTTTGCTAATTTTTAAAACAGGTAGCGTGTATGTTTTTAATTTACAACTTTATTTGACGATATTTTTTTTAATCTTTCTCGTGTGGTTTTCTCGTAGAAACCAAAATTTTCGATCGATTTTTCCTACTAAAAATGAGTATTTACTTTTTCTCAAATTTCCTAGTTTGAAATATTGTGTTAATAGGTACATTGAGTATAAAGATAATTTCTTTTAATATTTGCTTCTGTCAGGTTTTACTGTTTTCGCCTTCGATTGCATTTTTAAGACATCGGTTACATGATTTCGCATTATTTTATAGATAGTTAATTTTTTTTAATCAAGAAAAACATTAATCAATAATCCAGCAAGTGAAGACTGTTTGGCAAAAGGGTGCATCATGTCATGTTCATGAAAAAGCACGTAGAAAGTTGATTAAACATTTTTATCAATGTGGGTATAATTTAACTGCGGTGTCTCGTATTGACGAGATACAAGGCCGACTGCTTCTTCCACTGGCTGTACAATCGCCTGAGCATCTTTAAATATAAGTGAGGATTAATTTCAAAACTCGCTAAACTCGAAAATGGACTAAAATGATATTAAAATGCTTTTTAAACAAAAAATGATAGAATAATATTTTTAATGTATAAACAGAAAAAAAACAGAAGTTTTTGTATAATTCCTGGCCTCCAATGTCATAAATATCTCTTGAAGTCACTTCAAGCCATATAGTTCTATTGTATGGAAAATGAAAAATAAGTAACAGCTCTTTAAAAAAATTTAAAAAAAGGAGATTTTCATTTTTGAATCACGATGCTACTAATTTTCTCGATTTTTTCATGATTTATATGAAATACCAAAGTTTTGATGTTTTTTTTTAAAGTTCCATATTTATTTACTTTATTTTTGTTTATTTTTAAGGACTAACCCACAAAGCCTCTATTTTTAAAGGCTTGTCTGCAGGTAGGTTAGTAAGGATTGGGATGGTAAATGTGAAAAAATTCATCACAAACACACAGACCAATTGAAAAAAAATCTTTTTTATATTTATTTTGCAACTGTCGGGAATCGAATTTGCGACACCAGTTACGAGTCGCGCGTCTACCCAACTACACCACAGCTCCTGTCATACAACAAAACGCCTGTCATATAACACTTAAAAACATTTCATTTATTGTTTCGGCATTAACTTTGTGGTAAGACATGCTATGTACAATGATTAAAGAAAACACTTGTTTTTTACCACTTGAGTTTTATTATAGACTACATGTTTCAGAAGTTAAACTTCCATCATTCAGGTCTGTATAGTAACTAAAATATAAAATATAAAATTGTTCTATAAATAATCCAAAAAAACCTAAATTCTAATAATAATTGATTAAATAATATATTCAAAATTCTTCACCTTTGCTTTGCATTTTTCCTTTGTTTTCAAACTCCGCCCCTTGACTAACCCCTTCCCCTTACTTTCCCTTCTCCTTATTTATAGAACAATTTTATATTTTATATTTTAGTTACTATACAGACCTGAATGATGGAAGTTTAACTTCTGAAACATGTAGTCTATAATAAAACTCAAGTGGTAAAAAACAAGTGTTTTCTTTATTCATCTTAAAAACATTTAATTGTTGAAAAAAAATCTGTATATTTTGTTTTTCGTAGTTTCAATGCTTGGTTTTAAAAATATTTTAGTTGGATTTCGTATTCAACTTCTCAAGATTAATGTCTGGTTATATATTGAATATATCTATAAAGAAATAAAAATATATAAATTAATCCCCCTTTGTCCATAATGTTTCACAAAACCGTGTCATTACTTTCGATTTTTAATCTGACACCGAATCCTTAAACTATTTTAAAATACGCATAAAAATAAAATTAGTTTTTTTAGTGCCATAGTAAAATTGCCACTTAAGAAATAATATCGTAAAATATCTTTTTGGTAAATTTTACTCCAAATTTTGGCACACGTTTTTTCGTAAAACGTTTTTCATATCATTTACGATATAACACGGTATTTTGCCTTACTATTTTGAGGGGTGAACTTTGACATATCGCTCACTCCTTTCAAGAACATCATAAATTAAAATACTTGATTTTTCAGGAGAACGTTTTTAAAATTTCAAAATATAATACAATGTATTAAAAATAAATATCAAGCCACTTACTGAACTTTTTACTGTGCAACAGATCTTTTTAGGTAAAATCTGAAGGTTTTTTCTGCATTTGAAAAATATTTAGTATATTTAAAAAAAATAATTAAACAATACCTTTTCTTTAAAATGCAAAAACAACACTTTCTACCCTGTAGCGGGTAAATATTAAGTTAAAAATTTACCTCTTTTTCTGGGATATAGTACATTTTCTGGGCATTCCGAAAACATGCACAACTGAAAATTGTCGATTTTTGATATATGACATTCTTGAAAGGAGTGAGCGATATGGTAACACATCATTATTCGGTAATTCCTTCGTTATCTAAGCTGTAATACTCGTAATATGAATTACAGAACTTCGTGCATTTGATTCGATAACCTTCACGAAATATATTGTTTTAACCCTAACTCTCCATCTTATCATCTATTCTATCCTTTTGAATGCTACTATTCTTCTATTACCTCCCACTCCTCATTTAGGCCTTCACACATGTCATTGTACCCCATCAAATATAATACATTACGCTCCTTTATCCAAGAACCTATCGTGCAAGACTGATCACCTCGATTTTATATTATATATTTAGTGATTAAGATAATTGCACCGTTGTTGCTTGTGTCTATTTTACCATTATCCCCATTGATTGCGGATTCCCGTAACCGTAATTATATGTTTTTGTTTTCTGTGTTAAATACACACATGGTATGTGTGTGTTTAATTCTTCTTCTTGAGCCCTCTGTCCTCCACTGCTGGATATAGGCCTCTTCCCCTTCTTTCCATTTCCTCCGGTCGGTTGCTGCTTGCAGCCAGTTTCTACCCCCCACAGCGACTTTGGTCCTGATTTGCAATATGTCCTGCCCATTGCCATTTGAGTTTTGTCACGCGATCCATGATATCCTCTATTTTGGTTCTTTTCCTGGTATTTTTATTTTTTATCGTTTTATCCATTAGACTAAAACCATCCGACGAAAAATAATTGATAGTTTAAAAAAATTGTCTCTAACACTTGCGGGTGAAAGCCAAATCCATGTAAACAAAATGTTAAAATTTGTTTTTAAAAAAATCGTCCTGCATATAATCTGCTTTTGATTTTGGTATTTAAAAAAAAACATTATTTATTGATTCGGCATTAACTTTATGAAATGACATGTTGATTATTAAAAAAAATATTAATCGTACATAAAAATAAAACTCATTAAGTGGTTTATTCAAGTGTTTAACACTTGAATAAAGTTTTATTTTTATGGTATAAACGACTACTTTCGCAAACTTACAAATGTTTTCATCTTCTGATAAAAATTAAAACTAATAAACAAAAAATATTTAGGGGTATATATAGGTTAATAAATATAGGGAAGGGGGTTTAAGGAACAATTTTGTTTGTAAAAGGAAACATAGATAATAATGGTGATGTATTTTGACAGTTTATTATTAATTAACGTTTTATATTATTTTTTTACCTCTATTCTAATCTAATTCTCCCTCTAAAATATAATTAATAATTACGCAGTTTTTAGCAAGTATCATTATCAAACATGAGTCAATACCCATGTGAAAATATCGAACAAACCTGATGAGGAATTAATATATTAATGTTTAAAAAAAACATGTTTCTCTCACGAGCCAAATTCGCAATCGACTTTCACTGCCGCGGAATGCTTCGCATCCAATTGATACATAGCTGATTACCTCAAGGACAGTATTGGGGATCGGTTTTGACCTTCCAACAGAAGTAGATGGTGTCAATGAGGTCATACTGCACAAATAGCCATAATATTGTACATATTTTATTTATTTATTTTTATTTATTGTTTTTTGATGACTTTTAATTATGGTATTTTTTATTGTTTTTTTTTGGATATTGGAAGGTTGTTAGACTGGGCCAAAGTTTATACTTTTTTGTACGATACTATATTTGTTTCCTGCTTTTCGAACTGATTATTTTGTATGTTTTTCAAACAGTTTTATTTCAAACTTTATCTATCAGTAGATAGATATCGAAAATTAGTTGATAGTTTTTTTTTTATATGTCTCTAATATTAGCTGGCGAGATCCAAATCTATATAAATAAAAATGTAAATGGTTGATTTAAAAACAAAATTAAACCTCCTTATGTTACCTATTGCTTAGAAACTGTAACACAACGTTACATTGAAATGCGCTTGTTTTTTATACCTGTAAAGGTAAAAGCGTTTTAAAAAACCGTTTTTTACCACAATGGCAACGTCATCTATTGAACGTAACAGCAATTCACACGATTCTAATCATTGCTTGATGCGGACAGCTTAAAAAATATTGTACACACACAAGCATTATGACATTAAACATATTAGAAATGAAACACTCTCCTTATCATTCATCGTTCACTTTGTGTGCTTTTTCTATTACGTATTTCTTTTCATTTGACCAAACTGAGCCACAGCGACGCGTGGCTGAGTACCTACAGCTAGATTTTAAGTAAAATTAGTGTTTATTTATTTTTGAACTCGCGTCGTTCAAAAATTATCAAATTTATTTCATGCCGAGCGCTTGTGCACTACACGGAATTTTACCGTCCAGCAGTCCGGTTTTGAAAAATAAAAACGACTACGACAGTTAAGCGTGATCGAATTTACGCGCAACGTGTTCACGCACCTATCAAGAGCACCGATCTGAAGAACGATGGACAAAAGCACAAGCCAATCATCGCTTTATCAAGCTAACTGAAGTGCCGAACGGTAAAATTCCGTGAAGTGCACAAACGCCCTATGGCTTTGGGAATGTTACCCATTCTGGAGTCCGGTTTTTTCAAGGTTGTTAGGGATTTTGTCACTCAGGAATATATGCAATGCTATATATAGGCGCCTCTCTAAAATATTTGAATCCAGTTGAAGCATACGTCTGATTGATAAACAATTTTGTGTGTATCGATTTTTTTAATTTTCTGTTTTAAATTTGGGGTCATACGAAACCAGAGTCTGCGACTACATATCATCAAATCTGTGCCCTAATAATGGAATGAATGCCACCAACAGTTTGACATTCAAGATGTCAATCCGGTTTACGAAGTAATAACACAATTATAATTTTATTTGTCCATCACGACTAGGTTTACAATGGCTTATTTCGTTTAGTACGGTGTACGTGTTTATTTTAACCCAATCAGCCCGAGAACGGAAAAGGTATAGAAAATATTTTAGACTTTACGAAATTATGAAATGTGTAACCAATTTTGCAAGCCAAACGATTGCTTTTCCGAGATAAATTCAATTATCTGTATTACATCTGAGAATGCGCCTTTTAATGCAATTTTTGTTTACCAATATAAAATTGGCTTATTCTTGTGATAATTTATTACATGGAATCATTAACTTAAAATAGTTTTTTTTTGTATTTACTATGTAAAATTAATGTTTGAGGTAAAAATCATATTTTGTTGTTTGAAAAAGTAAAAAAAAACTTGACAAAAAATATTCATATTGCGCTTACAGGCTGATCTAGATCCGCTTGGCTTTTAAAAATTTCAAAAAAAATCTTTGTGATATCAACAAAAAATCTTTGTGATGTCAACAAAAAATCTTTGTGATGTCAACAAAAAATCTTTGTGATATCAACAAAAAATCTTTGTAACGTCAACAAAAAATCTTTGTGATATCAACGAAAAATCTTTGTGATATCGACAAAAAATCTTTGTGATATCAACAAAAAACCTTTGTGATGTCAACAAAAAATCTTTGTGATGTCAACAAAAAATCTTTGTGATATCAACAAAAAATCTTTGTGATATCAACAAAAAATCACAAAACTTGTTTGTCTAGTTCTAAATCTTAATTTAGAACTAGACAAACTACTGGATTAGGTATTCCATTATACGGAAAACATCTCAGGCACTGGTTAAACAATTTTATATGGCAAGTAAATATTCTTTTACTTAGTAATAATTATAATTCCTTTAATTTATGTCGCGTAACTGCATTCTGCTTTAGCGGGTTAATGGTAAAATATGTGAATAAATTAT
Organism: Brachycentrus maculatus; assembly: GCF_059751285.1. Classification (NCBI taxonomy): domain Eukaryota; kingdom Metazoa; phylum Arthropoda; class Insecta; order Trichoptera; family Brachycentridae; genus Brachycentrus; species Brachycentrus maculatus. Next base: position 2,666,416 of record NW_028280950.1, read on the forward strand.
ACCTACGTAACCTTTTGGTGGTTTATATTAAAATTACAAAGGTAATGAATTTTGAAAGACATTAAGATGGTATCACAATAAAGTTACGTATAAATGTATAAATAATATAATAATACATAGTATCAAGAATCATTCGGTATTCATGAAAATAATCAATCTTATTTATTTTGAAATCACAGTAAAATTTGGTAAGAGCCTATTATTCTCAGCAAACATGTTTACTTTAATATATGGGTGTAACATAAAAGCCTAAACGTGTTTTTGTTAGAATATAACGATAAGATTATCATATAATGAATTTGGCAATAGTTCCAACCTATTGTCGATGAATCCAATTTTTTGACAAATTTGCAGAGATGTTTCAACCGGTATGTGGTCGTAGTTTGACAATGTGTTTAATTTTTCGCTTTATCTTTGAAAAGTCTTGTATTTTTTTTAAACAGAAATATTTGTATTTTGTACATTAAAAGCATTGTTAACTTTGCGGTATGGTAATATATCACTCTCCTTATCATTCAACGTTTACTTTGTTTAATACCACTTTAAAAAAATACTACTCCCTGACTACCGGTTTCGAACTAATCATTCCATAGTCAGTTCAAATGTAAATAAATCAAATCTAAACTTGACCTGATGGTTAGATATATTTGTGTTTTTATTATTAACAATAATACTTAAATTTCATACTTTTTATGTGAGGCTAATAGGACTCATTATTAGAAATAGGTATATGTCGAGGTCGTATATTGAAAATGTAGAATCGATTTTGATCGAAGAAAAGTTTTGTAAGAAAATGTTCTTTTTTTCAAACTTTCTTAAATCTCCATAACCTTGATTTGAAATTTTGATACAACGTAGCATTTAAATACTCGCGCGTTTTTATATTTATACCCGTGATGGGTAATTTTACCCATGCCATGTTGAAAGCATGTTTTTTTTGTTTTTTTTTCCGCGATGGGACCGCCAGCTATTGACCGTAACAGCAACACACATAATACTAAACATTGCTCATTGCGGACTGCTTGCTTCTTGCCAACTGCTGTCATTTAGCATTGTAAATATTTCCGACTACATTATTGTTTCGTAAATTTTAATGATACAATTTATTCACAAGAACAGTTAAATGAAACAAATAAAAAAGTGTGCTTTGTATTTTTTTTTATCCTTTTCACCAGACTGAGACACTTCAAAGCGTGGCCGGGTAAAGCTAATGTGCATTTTTTTTAAAAGCTAGCTTTTATTTTTTAAAGAATCATTTAATATAAAATAATTAAAAATTGCATTTATTTAATTTGTTACGATTTCCAAGAAATATTTCCGACAAGGCAGTGGATTCAAAGAATAACGAGCCTCAATGACATAACAATATCGAATGCTCAGTGCGCTGAGAGTAATGTTATTCAATGCATTACCTACAAATATTTAATCGTTAAAATGCTTTTGGAACATGCCTTTCCGTATTGGATGCTGTTCGCACGGTTTCGTTTCATAATCACCGCTCGTCCCATCTCCAGCGGCCATCTCGGGTAAATGTCAAGAGTTCCCTCCAAAAGGCTGCGTCTGTTGCAACCGCTGCCGACTTCAGCCCTGTTCGCCGCCATATTGTTCTCCTAATTGGCTGTGTTGAATACGTTCAGAAGCACTTGCAGTCAGAAACACATTCGTGACGTAACTTGAACCCACGGCGAACCTATAAAGTCTGAGACATTCCTACGAATGTGGAACACCCGGCCGCGATATTAATTGGCCGGCTTCGGTTTGCGATACCATCAATTTGGAAAGATGAAATGCGATGTTAAATCATATCGTCAATGAAATTATCAACATCAAGCGAGTATGATGAAAGATTACATTAATAACTGCAAAACCCAAATAACGACTGCTTAAACTGCAAAATGTTGTAAACTCGCCTTTGGTATTTTTATTATTATTTAGTATTGCTTGATTTATCTCTGAGGGATTTGTACAGATTACTACTACTAATACTTCTGACCTTATTAATGAAAAACATCGGTAGCTCTTAAAATCAGTAGTGTTTACATTATCAAACTTAAAAAAAGTGGTCTTATTAAGTGTTTTCTTTATATAAATTTTTATTTTAATAACCAGTACCTAAATAGAATACCACTATTTTTTTTAACTGACTACGCATCTATTACCTACCCAACAAAATGAAAAAAAAAATTCCTTAAAAATTTAAGGAACTACTGAGTGTTCTATCGCAATCAAATATTAAGGAACATGATTAAGTTTTTTTTTATATTTGTAAAAAAAAATACGCAATGAATTTCAATAACCAGTAAATAGAATACCACTATTTTTAAGCTGACTATGCATCTATTACCTACCGAATAAAATAAAATAAAATCCGTAAAATTTTAAGGAACTAGGAAGTATTCTTTCGTCGTAAAAGTTTTAGAAACACTTGCCTAGAAGTTCTGAGTGGTGAAAAAAAATTAACCTTATTGTTATTGTTTAAAAAATAGCGTAACATTTTACCTCCCTCTTAGAGTTCAGATAGCCGCGGGGGACTGTACCGCCCTTTAAAAAATCTAGTCTATTTAACATGATTTCAACAGTGAAATCGATAATGCAAGCAGGTAAATAATATTACTCAATAATAATAAATCACTATTGTCAGGTTTTGCAGTGATGTCAGGAAATAATGCAATTTTGGGATATTTTAAAATTGGATAAAGCTGATTTCGTTTTGAAATGTTAATAACCGTTCGCAAATAATAATAAACCAATAAAACAAATAAGTGTAGCGAGTGTTTTTTCACGTTTCAAACGAGCCCTCGGCCTTTGACCCGCAACAAATTGCTTCTAAATAAACGCATCGTAAAGACACAAAATAGGTGTAGAGTCAAGATTTGTACATAGTAAAATAATATAGCGATATTGCTATAAATCGAGCTATAAAAATACACCTTTTATTGAACTGCAATCTCGGGAGGATTGCGTAAATTCGGAAATATCAGGTGGGAGACGAGGCCATATCGTGATGGATTAAAATACACAAATCCGAGTGAAAAATGGCGTACAAGCATCTGGGAACATTATGAACTTACCATAGATGTTTAACTCTTTCAAGTCATGCATTCCTTTTTAAAATACTATTGGTGAAAACGCGTTAATCAAAATGCCATTTTACTATCGATGCGAATCAATTTGTGCACACGACATTGCAAAGAAAATGGTTGATTACTATTTTTTTTTTAATTTTCAATATTAAAATCATAATCTGATTTAGGTCTACGAAGTTGATATGTATATATATATATTTTTTTTTTAAACGTAAAAAAACTTCGTGAGAATTGTTAGGGCATTATCAAACTACTGGTCATACCAACAATTGTCACGATCTTTAATTTTTTTAAAGTTTTTAAAAATAAAATAAACCCAAATCAATATTTGATTAAAATTTTAAAGTATAAAATATGAAACTCAACCAATAAAACACCGAATCAAGTTTTTTGTTATTATTGTTTATCCTACGGATGATTGATAATCTTTTAAAATAACTACTAACGTACGTAAAACAATTCGTGTCGGGTTGTGGTCCCGTGGTTAATGTCGCAGACTCTTAAGAGTTTCTCGGTTCGAGCCCACTCTATAACAATTTTATACCTATTTCTAATAATGAGCCGCTTAGGCTCATAGAAATAGTATGAAATTGAAATATTTGCTTAAATAATAAAAACACAAATATTTATCCTTATAAAATGGATGATTTAATAATGGGCAGATGGTGAACGTAACATAAGTGTTTTAAGTGATCGCTTAAGTCAGCCAAATGCCAAGTGGTAGTGTAAGCCCTAGAATAGTCAGAGTTAAATCTTATTTCGTATAAAGCCGATAGATGCGTCGTCTTAAGTTGAGGCACCTAAAATAAAAAATGCTTTATGTTAAATAATAAGAACAACTTTTGATATTAAGTAAATATTACACAGTGAATAAAGTGATCTTTACAACAGCTAATGATGGGTCGTAGGCCCTGTTAATTTCTAGGCTTCTTCAATGCTTTTTATAAAGAGTATATATTTACTTTATATTAATTATGCTAAATACTGGCCTTAGTGGGTTAAAATCTGACCTTCCCTACCGAGTCTACGATATTACCTTGTGTTAAAATAAAACTATCGTTCTCATCAACGTGCCTCGAACTAGAAATTGTAGTTTTTTGTTTATACATTAAGATAGCACTCAATGATGAACGCATATCATTAATGCTATTCTTTTTAGAATTTTTGACATTGGCAATGGCATTAAACGGTCAGAGACGTTTTGAAGAGTATATGCATAAAAAAACGCACTTATAAACCTTCCATTATATTTTACCATTGAATACGGAATAATTTTTATTATTATTTATGATCGTCGCATATTGATGAATTTCGTACTTCTATTTGTTATTATGGCGAAGGTTTTTTTAAGTTAAATTATTTAATTTTTTTGAGCAGAACAATTTTTGATGATGCCTTTACAAGTGTAAATCGAATCTTATCTAATTTATGCGAAAAAACTATATATCTTTGATTACTATGACTTAAAACGAAAATATATTTTTTTTCTTGAATTTGAGACACAACTTCAGTTGTCAGGTATTTAACTTTTATAACACAAAAAATTAACACTTCAAAGCAAAAGGCTTTAAGTGAAATTGTTTACCAAAAAAAATGATTTTAAAGAATTCTTGTGTTTTTTGTCCTACACTCGAAAAGTTTACTGTTTAAATCCGGTTTACATTGTTGATCGAATGACGGTCAAATGTATGTTTCCAGGAGCATCTCAAATCATCAGAAAATTAGATGACTTTAGCACAGGTAAAAAATCTGATAAAAACTGTCAAAATAAGTCATTGTTTAAAAAAAATGCCGCTTATTTAAAAAAAATAAACACATGTATAATACCACTTAATGAGTTTTATTTCATTTCATATGAATTACTTCAAAAACTACCTATGTTTTCATCTACAGGTGATAAGTAAAACTCTAGTCTTTTGTAATGAAATAAAACTCATTAAAACTCATTATAAAAGTGTTTAATGATAAAAAATCAACATTCATTCATCACACAAAGTTAATGCCGAATAAGTAAATCGCTCACTCCTTTCAACAACGTCATATATCAAAAAACTTGATTTTTCAAGATATCGTTTTTAAAATTTAAAATATAATACAATGTATTAAAAATAAACATCAAGCCACTTATTGAACTTTTTACTGTGCTACAGATCTTTTTAGGTAAAACCTGAATGTTTTTTCTCCGTTTGAAAAATATTTAGTAGGTATATTTAAAAAAATAATTAAACAATACCTTTTCATCAAAATGCAAAAACAACACTTTTTGCCCTGTAGCGGGTAAATATTAAGTCAAAAATATGCCGTTTTCGCTGGGATATATAACATTTTCTGGGCATTCCGAAAACACAACTGAAAATTGACGATTTTTGATGTATGACGTTGTTGAAAGAAGTGAGCGAAATAATATAAGTGTCGCTTATCTATTATCGATTAGAGAGAGCGTCGATACTAAAATCAAATTATTATTAGAGTATTCAATACATATCGATATATAATATTATGATTACATATATCAGAGTATTGTTTATATAATACAATATAATAATAGGATGTACACTTTACATTGATTGCAGCAGCCTTGTTTGGTTACCCACTTGTAACAATGGAGAGGAAAGGTCTCGGGTCCTACATTCCTGTTGTCTAGATGTTATGAAATGATTTATTATATTGTTCTACTCTTTGCATCAACAAAAAACTCATTATGTCGAACTAATTCGATATAACACTGCCGCATTTCTACACTTTACTCACATTTCAGGCATAATAATATTATCGGTAAGTATTGTATTATTCGGCATCAATTTTATTCTACAAAACTGTAATCGCCAAGATTCATCGAATGGTAATTTAAAAACATGAATACTCACAACATTATGAGTACCTACCGTAGAACGGTGGTATTTGAACTTTGATGAGTTACTTGAGCCCAGTACATTTTTTTATTTATTTAGATCTGTATTTGCTCTACAATAATGAACGTATCGACATGATTAATCGTTTCCCTGGCAGGTGATACTTATTGTCACGATACGTTCATTATTGTAGACCAAATACAGATTTAATTTTTCTCAAGTAACACATCAAAGCTCAAGTAGCCCCGTTCTACGGAACCTATATCCAAATACTTGTTCACAAATCTGGGCTTCTACTAAGGAGTTATTTTACATTTTTGATATCTCAACACAGATAAAGAAGAATATAAAAGTCTAGGTATTTACAGGACTTACGACCTATCACAGCTCTGTTGTGAACTCAATCAAATGTAGAATGGTGAATGTTACACATGTGTAAAGTCATCACTCTATGTTTGTGATGTGTTATTCACATTTACCTTTTTTAATTAATGTTTTACTTATTACATACCACAAAGTGACTGCCGAATCAATTCATGAAATCACATTTACCTTCCCTATCCTTACTATCCTACCTGCAGACAAGCCTCTTAAAGTAGGTGCTTTGCAAGTAATTCCATAAAAAAAACTCAAAAACAAACTTAACCAGACTTCCATATTCTTCTTCATCTTTATCGAGATGTCAAGAAATTTACTTTAGACTAGTAATGGAAATATAAGTGCAGTCTTTACTACTCAAAACAAAAAATAGCGGATATACTAGTACTCGTATCAAGAAATTGATGTAAAAAAAACAACGTTTATAAAATAAAAATACCATGTGTATATAATAACATATGTCTAACATAATTGTTAAATCGGTCGACCGCACCATTTTGATTTCTAAATATTTCAAATGAACGAGCTTTAAAATTGTAACCACAACATCTAGGAACTACTGTTATTGATATTTTATTTTAACAAGCATAAAAAACTAACCTCGCCTAAATCTTTTTCTAAAAAACCAAATATGTTTTACATTCCATATAAGTAAAAATAATTATCATCCTTCAATCAATATAATTTTTTACTTGGCCATATTTAATTGATTTTTTTGTTGTTGTTAAATATCCGTAATATATTAGTAAATATAATAATAAAAATATAATAAAACCCTTATCAGCACCCAATGGTGCATAGGGCACTGTGTCATATAAACTATTAGTAAACATATGTAAATAAAATTTTTCTTTTTCCTAAGCTAACGATTGCAACTAATTATATTCCTACATAATACTTAATAGTGTGAAAATAATAATACTAAAGTGTTATTAATATACTTTTTATATTTTATAAGCCCTTAGTGCATGTTGTTCTGCAATCCTAAGTGCATGTTGATCCTCGGGTGGACTAAAATCGCAAGTGATCATCATTTTATGTAGTTGAATAGTGAATGCTACGGTAGTGACGTGTAGTATTGTTTGCATGTAGTGATTTTCCTGACGAAGAGACAGGTGCGACTCGAAACCGATAAATAAAATAATTCGGTGAGTGGTTATATACACTAAAATTACTAGCATTTACGTAAAAAAAATATGTAATTAATTTGTATTTTATCGAATCAATTTTGTGTCAATGAAACTGCCAAATTAATTATAAATAATTAAAAAGTATTTTACGCGAAAGTATTTAATCGATACATCTCTCAATTATAAAAAGAAAATTGTCTTGTTACATTTCAATCATCCAAATTAAATTTAGTGACGTAATAATCGTTTTTTGTCGGAAATGAGAGAAATGTTAATTTATTTCCGACGCCAACGTATCTGTTTTAGTAAATCACATCGCAATGTTTTGAAGCAACACAAATCAGTTTCCTTTCGATCAACTAGAAATGATCGATTTCACTGGTCGAACTATCTCACGGACCGTATTCTGACATTCATCGTCTAGAAATATCGCACGTAAAACTGTCAACAAAAGTGATGGGATACACGGATGAGCCGGGTTAAAACAAAGCCGTTTATTAAACTCGTATTTGCAAAATTGAAACAAAAGGTCTATGAACTACTCATATTTGGCTATAGGGTCATTTGAATACTACACACGATAAAAGATGACTAAATTTCAAAATATAAAGGATGATAAAAGATGACTAAATTTTAAAAGATCTCAAACTCTAAATTTTCTCTTAAAGCCCAGTGTTCGTTACGTACTTAATTTTCTCTAAATCCAGATAATATTTTACGAAATTGATTATTTTTCTCAAACAACCTTTTTGCATTAAATAAATAAATTATCTTCGAAATAATTATATGGTTTTGAAAAGGAACGAGCCATTGAAAGGTGAGGAGTCAAAAAAACATATTTCTTCTAAAAAACAAAAAAATATCTTAAATATTATACTTTCTTTGAAAACATCGGGTGTGAGCAGACAAGTGACCTCTGGATCTTGGACAAGGTGGAATGAATACGACTTAACAAATACTGGCTTAATCTTGGCGATGCGAATTTTCGGTAAGTCAAAATATATTTTTTATTTGCACATACGGAAATCAGGCTAAATTCGTTAGTATGCATTGAAAATTTAAATGGTAATGCATTTGTTTTTCTCTTCACATGAATTTTAAAATTTCTTCAGGAACCTTTTATAGGAAATTTGATATCTCCTTTTACTTGAACCTATATTGAGCTAAAAAATTGAGAATTAAAAAAAATATTTACACGGATTATTTCTCGAAACTATATTCATCTTCCTCTAAACCTTTCATACCCAGTGGTGCTTAGGGCACTGCATAGTATACAATTAAATACATGAAGGAATCAGCCCTGCTGTTCAAATACCTATCCAGGGTAATTTAAGTAAATATTCGAGATAAATCTTTATTTTATTAAATATATATAATTTTTGTATGGTGTGCCATATACTGTGTAATGTGCACCATAATAAAAATAAATGAAAGAAAAAATAAGAATAAAGAAAGTGATTCCCTTGTATACTTTGTATGCAGTTAACACGAATTCAGAATAGACTCTTATTTTAAACCGATGTACGAGAACTGAATGGAGATTTCGTCTATAAAGAGCAACCATTGTACCGAGACCGTCGCGTTACTAATGCCTCCGATCCGCAAAGAGATAGCAATACGTGCATTTCAATCAATCAGCCCATGGAAGTAATGTATGTATTATACTTATATGTGTATCACGATTCAAACACAAATAATATTTTAAAAGATTTCTCCTCAAATTTAAATGAATCGTGCTCCTGTAGCAACTACTAATTCTATTTTATAGATGCCTAATTTCTGAAGAAAATTTAGCGAAATTATATTGATTCAATTAGATTCTGAAGTGAAAATTAAAAGACGTGATCTAACTTAAAAAGGCTCATACTCCAGTAAAAAAAAAACACAGTTACTTTCAATTCTACACAATGTAATGAAATTACATATAAAAGAGTTGAATTGTATCAATTATTTTATTTTTTAAGTCTTCAATGGTATGAATACAATGAAATTGCATCATGGAGTATAAGTAAAGAAATAAAAGGAAATGTAACAGCGTGTAAATTTTTAACAACTTTTCTGTTAGGTAAGTAAAGTACTAAACAGGTTACCTACCTATGTACATACTTTTACATGGAATACACAACATTTTAATGATCTCTAATTCGTTCGGCGATCAGTCGTCCGCTTTAGTAATCATTTCATTCTTTATCAATCGTCTCTCCACTGGTGGATGTAGGGCTTGTCTAATGACTTCCAAACTTCTCTAAATCGGGCATTTTCGACCCATTCATTATTCGCTATGGAGATTCTAGCCCTGGAGTCATAAAATCTAAAAAGGTCCCTAAGAAGCTACAATAGTAATCAGTAACAAAGAGAAAAATATTGTAGGAATTTATCTTGAATGAAGTACTAATGAATTTCAATAAATATATATCTCTCTCTAACCCTTATCCGCACCCCAATGGTGCATAGGGCACTGCATCATATAAATGAAGTGTTATCTTGATCGCAAACACATGTAGGAAAGGTGATCAGCCCTCCGCTTTAGGTACCAGTCCTGGGTAATATTCAATAAATATTAGAGTGAAAAAATCACTTATATTTATTTGACCCCCCCCCCTGGGAATCGAACCCGGGACCTCCAGAACGGTAGCCGAGCGTGCTGACTATTACACTACGGAGGTGAAAATATATACTTAAGTATTATTTTCGAAACCATCTCACGGAAGCAGAAAATTATAATGTAGTTAGTTATCAGTATGTGCGATATATGCATGCAATTTATTAAACCTGTTACATTACACTATAATTCTCTGCGAGTATTATATTTAATAGATTGATGATTAAATAAATCACGAAATAATAAGGAAAGTACGATGATCATCCGTAATCGTGATGTAATGGAATAATCGTTAGATTTGTACTTTCATGGCAGATTCATTCCCCATAATTACCATTCTCAGATCGTAAATTTCGACAACCCTCTCAAAGTCTTGAATGAAATATTTGTAATTAATATCTCTGCAATCTTAAAATTTGAAATAAGCTAATATTTGATAAACTATAGGTATCAACTTAATTAATCAAGAAGAAAAAAACTTTGAAATTTGGTATTTTTATTTATTTATTAATAAAATATTATTAACGTTACATTATTTTTTTAAATTTATTTTAATACTTAATAATAATAATAATATAATAAAACCCTTATCCGCACCCCAATGGTGCATAGGGCACTGCGTCATATAAACGCAGTGTTATCTTGATCGTTTACACATGAAGGAAAGGTGATCAGCCCTCCGCTTCAGGTAACAGTCCAGGGTAATATTGAATAAATATGACAGTAAAAAAATCACTTATATTTATTTTACCCCCCTTAGGAATCGAACCCGGGACCTCCAGAACGGTAGCCAAGCGTGCTGACTATTACACTACGGAGGCGGACATTTTAATACTTACTTATATATTATTTTATTTGTCGATTTTAAATGTGTTTCAACTTGATATGAAACATGTATCGTTCTTCGTGTGTCGGATATAATAAATACTATTAATATTCAGAATATTTTATTAATAAATATAAAAAAATATATATTGCCTCAGATATGATACGTTTTGGTATTCCCAACTTCAAATGAAGAGAGTGTAAAAAACGAAAATTTGTGTTGAAATAAGAGTGAACTACATATTGTAACTTTTTATTTATTTATATCAGCGTGGGAATCTTCAATGAGGATTCTAATTTAAAACATAGGAAACTCTTTTGTTACATCCATTATACTCGTACTTAATTTAGCCTATATTTTATAAATTTAAAATATTATCTATGATATTATTTGTGCTCAATAAAATGTTGATACAGCAAATATCATGATACTATTTACATACTAATAAAAAAATTGAAAATTTGTAATGTTCATAAAATTACCCATAATAATAATTTCATAAAATACCACCAGAGTTAACTGAGTATATTTAGAAAACAAAGTATTTTTTGTTTGTTTTATCATTAAAACATACTGACTTTTAGATAGTTTAGCAATGTTTAATTTATTATTATTTTTTGACATCTCATCAAAGATGAAGAAGAATATGGAAGTCTGGGCATCATTAAAACATACTGACTTTTAGATAGTTTAGCAATGTTTAATTTATTATTATTTTTTGACATCTCATCAAAGATGAAGAAGAATATGGAAGTCTGGGCATTTACATGCCCAGACTTCCATATTCTTCTTCATCTTTGATGAGATGTCAAAAAATAATATGAAAATAACTCCTGTAATTGGAGAAAATCCAGATTTTGTGAACAAGTATTTGGACACACTCAAAATGTTTTAATTTATTAAATGAAAATAAATGTGTGGGCTGCAAATAGTATGTGTTATAAGTTATTATTGCGAAATATCTACTTAAAGTAATATCAGAAATAACTACATAATGTTATTGTTGTGGTAAATTTAAATCATATCTTGTTTATTATATTTTGTATTCGATCTTTTGCAGGGGAGTTCACTTATAAATTGTTTTGAAAATTCTCACCAATACATGCCTCTAGTGAACATTCTAGTGATTCAAGTACTATGTTTCGAAATTGTATCATATATATATATATATATATATATATATATATATATATATATATATATATATATATATATATATATATATATATATATATATATATAATATATATATATATATATATATATATATATATATATATATATATATATATATATATATATATATATATATATATATATATATATATATATATATATATATATATATGTATAAATATATACATATATATATATATATATATATATATATATATATATATATATATATATATGTCAATCATGGATAGAATTGGTGAATGTTAAACGTGTATAAAGTGATCACTTAAACCAGCCTATGACGGTCGTAAGCCTCGTAAATGCCCAGACTTTTATATTCTTCTTAATTGGTGTTAAGATGTCAAAAAAATTATATTATAAAATTTCGTTTAACATAACGAACGACCTTATTGAAATGTATCTTCTACGGTTCCTTAACCCATGAGGTACAGAGCAAGAGTAATTGAATGGAGACAATTATGGTTAAAGATGCATAAGTGCAACAAACATGAGATGACGATTTACATAATTTATTTTTTTGAATGAATTTTTGTGAAACAGGTATACCTTTAATAGATTTTTTAAATACAACATTTTGAGTGTGTCCAAATACTTGTTCACAAAATGTGGATTATCTCCAATTACAGGAGTTATTTTCATATTATTTTTTGACATCTCATCAAAGATGAAGAAGAATATGGAAGTCTGGGCATTTACGGGGCTGACGACCTACTAATATAAGAGTTTCTGCTTAGTAAAAAGCTTCTTTACATCTCACCAATAGATGTCTCTAGTGAAGTTCTAGTGATTCAAGAACAAGGTTTCTAAATTGGTTCATATATATAGAATTTCCAAGAATTTGAGTAGTGTGGTTGTCAATAATGGGTGGAATTGGTGAATGTTACACGTGTGTAAAGTGATCACTTAAACCAGCCGATGACGTTCGTCAGCCCCGTAAATGCCCAGACTTCCATATTCTTCTTCATCTTTGATGAGATGTCAAAAAATAAGATTTTTTAAATATGAATATAATGCGTTTTTATGTATATATTGTTTTATATTTTAAATCTGAACACATGTATTAAATCAAAAACACTGATTTTTCGATTCTACTAAGCTTTATTTTATTGTTAAAAAAAATGTCACAATTTATTCTCCCTGTTATACCATTTTCAATCGACATTCGTTTGAAAGTGCCATAACAAAGCGAAACAATCGTCACAAATTTATTTTTATGTGTTTTTTAAACATTAAAATACAGTATATTAGACTAAAAAAATCAGTGTTTTATTTTAACATTTAACATATACATTAAAATGGAGTTCTACAAATTAAACGCCAAATCTATAAATATTTTTTTTTATTAATAAAAATTATAAACATAATTTCCAAAATATATCGGAACAATGTTATTTGTGACGCTGAAGGGTATAGTAATGACTTCATCTCGATATTTTGTGGGATCATTCCACGTGGGAGACAACCTTACTTGCTATTCATACAGCATTCATCATCTCATTTTGTGAGAAGTTATCATCAATTTTTTCATGGGCCTTTGTCAGGGCATGACATCCCGATGATTTATTGAAGAGAAAATTGCGCTGAAACTCATCAACTTCCGCCTCCGAGGTTCGACAGCATCTGTGTATGTAGGAAGACAAGAAGCATAATACTTACCTTTATATATATATATATATATATATATATATATATATATATATATATATATGTATATATATATATATTTAAAAAATATATATATATATAAACTTTGTATTACCGTGTTAGTATTCGGCTCAACACAGGCCATGCCTAAAGAGCCGTAATACGTATAATAAATGTGTATATAAAATGAATATGTATATTGAATGTATCTATGTATTATGAAAATAAATAAATAAATATGTATATATATATCTTGACAACTTGTGTGTCAGTTTTGCTCCACCAGTTTCAAAATTTCATCGACTTTTTCGATGACTAGCCGACCAGAGTGAGATACATCTTTGACTTCGAAATTTCCGGAACAGAATCGAGCAAACAGCTCCTGGGTTCTTCGTTCACTCACTGCATTCTCATAGTACACTTCACAATTTTTTGCCGTTAATATTCTTTATTATTTATTTTTCACTTATTCTAAATCAATATCGCTTTTTACACAAGCAATTAATTTAGAAACTTTGTTCATAAAAATATAAATTGTCACCTTTTAAGCACATTTTTATTTGAGACAATCGGGTGAGTATTGCCCGAAATATGATATAGGCATTGACACCATCTACACTTCCTGGTATTTTGTTATCAATTCCTAATATTTCATGAAAAAATGTTATGAAATTTAACAAATGACGTTTTTTTCAACACTATAAAGCGATATGACCGCGTTTAAAAGAGATAAGCACGCATGTCGATTTCTTACCCATACATATTTTAAGTTATTAATTTATAAACATTTAAGTATTTCTTTAATAGAAGTCTCTGAAAAACTTAAAAATGTAATGGATTCTAGGCCCACGGCTTATCATTGAAGCATAAACAGTGATAAAATACTGTAAAATATTTGGAAAGAATTTCAAAGTGATTCTAGATTTTTGCTGCACTAGAAAACAATCGAAGTATGAATAAAAGTGATTTCACAGCAGTTGGTGTCGCTACCAAATACTTTTTAGGTGCAATCACTCAGTCAAGGATGGGAACAGGGCTTGGCATCGTTACAATCGCTACAAAAAATTACGCAAATACAATCTCGTATCGCACAGAAGGTGACTGCGAACATTATATCGTACTTTCCTCTTCCTACAGCAATTCAAGCCAAGGATATTGATGAAACTAACAGAAATACTGCTTTAATAACTATCACATTAAATTTAATAATTTTAATGATTATTAATCAAATTCCGCACTTTTAATAAGCTAATAAACTTTTTATACTCCCTGTTGTTTCATTGTTGCCCTTCCATTGCATTTCCTTTCTCTCTTGTAGTTGAAATTATTATTTGTCGGTTTATTTATAATGGTATAAAACAATTATTAGAACCAAATATATAATTTAATTATTTTGCAAGTTGTTAAATAAATTTCAAGTTATTAAAGCCATAATTGGAAGACGATAATCATCCAATAAAACTAAGCATAATACTAGTACAGTCATATTGCACAGGTCGACAAAGTGCAACTTTGAGAACATATTTTGCAATATTTTAAAGTTATTTTTTTTGCATATGTTTTAGCTTTTACATTATATTTTTCAGTAAAATGAGTAAAAAGTGTATAGGGTCAGTAAAATGAGTAAAAAGTGATATTGAAATACGTAATGTGATTTTTTTATGATTGCATCAATTGCGGAAAATTCCGACAAAACAGTCTAGACCCAAATCAGAATTGGTGAACAACTAATTTAAATTAGGTAAGAACTTAATTATTGGTATCAGAGAAAATAACTTTTATTCAAACAATATTTTTTTCTATCTGATTCTTAATTTTTAAAAAAGCGGGAAAGGTTAGAGCAAATACAAATGTTTAAATATAAACAACATGTAAATTAACACTGTCGGTAATCATGAATTAGTATTTTTAAGTTGAATTACATAAAGTTCACGATGAATGATAAGGACAGTGTTATATTACTTTAACGCAAAATTAACAACGCTTTTTTAATAAACAAAATAACGTGTATATTTTTACGATATTATCATTTTAATTGTTTCTTCAAATTCATCTATAAAAATAAATGCTTAAAGTTTTGTCTTTTTTGAGATAAATTTTAAAAACATATATTTATTAGTAAAATTATTTTACTGACATATGAAACGATATTATGTATTTCCTTTCAATAATACTTTCCAATACGGGATTTGTTTTAATATTCAGATATGTGTGGGTCCCAATTGAGAATGAATATGTTCTCAGATGTTTTTATAATCAACGTGTAATGTTTATAACCTTTAGAAAGAAAAACTGCTGTAATTTTAAAATAACTCGGGTATTATAATCATATAAGTCTTGTCTGTGGTAAGTTCTGTTTGCAATCTGCGTGACCGGTGAAAAGTTCAAATATAATACAATAACTACGAGTACAATTATTACAGCAACCAGACGCTTGTTTCAGCAAGGTATTTGATCCACAACATTTTGAGTCTGTCCAAATACTTCACAAATTTGAATTTCCCCACTTCGGGACTAAATTAACATTTGGACATGTCCAAATTTTATTTTATTTTACATCATGGATCGGCAACCTTTTTTAGTAAAAGGGCCAAATATTTTTCGTGGGGATTAGTGCGGGCCGCACTTAGGCAACATGTTATTTCAATATACCTACACCTACAATAGTTGTGTACAAATATTTTAATTAAAAAAACCTTAATTGTATAATTTTGCAACATTAATTGTAATTAATAAAATCAATGAGATTTTTGCGGTTTCATTTGACTTTGCAAGTTTTTTATATTAGCTTGCATTTTTGTATTTATATATTTGTGCAACTAGATACGCGTAGTATTGTACTAGTAATGTGGATCCGATAACCGCGCATAGTCTTTTTTTAAAAATAATTCAGAATCGAACAATTTTGCTCACAAATATACATACGTAGTTACTACCAAACATAGTAATCAAAGATGAAGAAAAATAAACAAGTCTGGGCAGTTACGGGGCTGACGACCGTCATGGGCTGGTTTAAGTTATCACTTTCACCACGTATAACGTTCACCAATTCTACCCATTATAGACAACCACACTACTCAAATTCTATATATATATATATATATATATATTATATATATATATATATATATATATATATATATATATATATATATATATATATATATATATATATATATATATATATATATATATATATATATATATATATATATATATGTATATATATATATATATATATATATATATATAACGTGGTAATATTTTCCTTTTGAAAATTAAGTGTAAATAATATGTAAAGTGGGTGTATAATAATAAAATAAACAATGTGTTGCTTTGTAATTAAAGTTTATTCTTAATTTATCTTTATAATCATTTTTATATCTATCTATCTATCTATCTATCTGATTCTGACAGTTAATAATATTATCGGAAGTCTTTTGTTTAATTCTGAGCGACGCATGCGGCATCTGGTGGTAGAACTGTTTTATGTAGGTACTTTTTGTAAGTACTTAATAAAATGTATAGGTAGGTACCTAGTTATTTTATTACATCTCCCCCCTTGGGGATGAAAATTCATAGTAAAATTTTCACTCGTCCTCCGGATCATCTTCTTGTAGTGAAGGGACTGGTATAAGTTTAGTGATATGATAAAGTTTTTTTTTTTTTTTTCTTTCTTTCTTTTTTTCCTTCTTTTTTTTCTTTTTTTTTTTCTTTCTTGTTTTTTTTTCTTTCTTTCTTTTTTTTCCGTTCTTTTTTCTTTCTTTCTTTTTTTTGGTATTTTTTTTTTCTTGACCCTTTTAAAGTAGACACAGTTTTTTTCAATCCATTTGTTTTTTTCTTTTGAATTCCTTCATTTTTATTCAGATCTCTTAAAGTATCTTCTAATATAACCAAATGTACAACTTTTAATTGTTCATCTGCATTTTCATTCGATTCTAAAACTGGATTCCTGCTTAGACAATCTACTTCTAAATTCTTCTTTCCTGGAGTATATTTTGTTTTATATTTTGTAGTATTTTTTTCTACTTTATTTTTATTTTCATTCTTCAAGCTGTTTCTGTGTTATTTGTATGTCTTCATTTTTATTCTGATCTTTTGAAATATCTTCTAATTTAACCAAATTTACAACTTTTAATTGTTCATTTGCATTTTCCTTCGATTCTAATACTGGATTCCTGCCCACACAATCTGCTTCGAAATTCTTCTTTCCTGGAGTATATTTTATTTTATATTTTGTAGAAATTTTTTCCACATTATTTTTATTTTCATTCTTCAAGCACTGTTTCTGTGTAATTTGTAAATCTTCATTTTTATTATTAATCTTATCATCCTCCTTTGTTTTAAACCAGCACGTTGCTTCAGAGTGATATCGAGTTCCCTTATTTAAATTTTCACAAATCTTACATGGACTTTTATCTTTAATTTTATCACTAGTTCTTAGATTTCCACGTCTTCTTTGATTATCTTTTAATCGTTTTCTTTGATCATCTTCTAATTTTTCTCTCTCACTCCGAACATATTGTAGTAATTGTTTTAATACATCTAATGTTTCATAATCCATTTCCAATAAACAAAATTGTCGTTTTATAACGTGGTAATATTTTCCTTTTGAAAATTAAGTGTAAATAATATGTAAAGTGGGTGTATAATAATAAAATAAACAATGTGTTGCTTTGTAATTAAAGTTTATTCTTAATTTATCTTTATAATCATTTTTATATCTATCTATCTATCTATCTATCTGATTCTGACAGTTAATAATATTATCGGAAGTCTTTTGTTTAATTCTGAGCGACGCATGCGGCATCTGGTGGTAGAACTGTTTTATGTAGGTACTTTTTGTAAGTACTTAATAAAATGTATAGGTAGGTACCTAGTTATTTTATTACATATATATATATATATATATATATATATATATATTTATATATATGTATATATATATATATATATATATATATATATATATATATATATATATATATATATATATATATATATATATATATATATATATATATATATATATATATATATATATATATATATAAAGAGGCTTTTTATTGAGCAGAAACTTTTTTATTAGTATGTGAGGTTCGAATTCTAGATTATAATCACGTACAGAAAATATCATTGACATTTTTTAAATTTTATTTTAGCTTATAATTTGACCAGTTAATTTATTCACAACATTTTGAGTCTGTTTAAATACTTGTTAACTGTATTGTGTCCAAATATAGGAGTTATTTTTCATATTATTTTTGGACTTCAAATTTTGAATGTCAAAAAATAATATGAAAAATAACTCCTATAATTGGAGATAATCCAGATTTGTGAACAAGTATTTGGACACACTCAAAATGGTGGCTATTGTTTTAATCAAGGTGCGGAGCTTATATTTTTGTATAAATTTTGACCCTACATAGTATTAAAATTAGGTACCTACGTAAGTTAGATGCATGTATTTTTTGAGGTTAGAGATCGGGTCAATTTAATGCGGTAAAGTCAAAGCATAACCATTAACACATCATGATTGTAGAGTAATATGAGATAACTGACAGATAAAAATCACATATGCAGCTAATTTAGAAAACATTTCAACTTTTTTGTTTGACTCGAATATCTAATTTTAAATCTGGAGGCCGTAAAAAACCCGATTGTTTCCATTCTACAACATGGAATCGTTTTACGTAACTAATAAAGGCTGATTTGATCACCGGTTTGCGAATGGAGATTGAGGTTTCACATCTCGGTAAGGTAGATAACTTTGAAAAGTAAAAAAATAACTGTCATTATACGTATGCACTTTACAGCTTCATTTTCTTCTTCTTTTTCTTCTTCTTTCTCTTCTTTGTGTAGGCATTGTGGCCTGTTTTTAAGAGGGATTAGCTTCCTGCAATATCGATTCCCAGCGGTCAATCAATCTCTTTGGTGGTCTGCCTGGGAGTCTATTTCGGGGTTGGCCATGCAGTGCAGTGTGGGGGAGTCTTTTCATATGATTTACAAGAACGAAAGTGACTCATTTTATACAAGTATGTGCATAAACAAATATCGCTCACTCCTTTCAACAACGTCATATACCAAAAATCGACAATTTTCAGTTGTGTATGTTTCCTGAATGCCCAGAAAATGTACTTTTTACCAGTAAAAGCGACATATTTTAAACTAAATATTTACCCACTACAGGGCAGAAAGTGTTATTTTTACATTTTGAAGAAAAGGTATTGCTTAATCTTTTTTTTTATTTAATGGAAAATTAATTATGTTTTAGAACCTAAATATTTACTCAGTGTCTGGATCTGATAACCTATCTCTGAATTTGTAGTAAACAAAAAAAACACGTGGTTAAAGTAAATGTGTCACTTAACTCGCTTTAAACGGAAGATTGGATAAATCTTGTTGATTTTGTTCTTTGTATTCTTATTTATATTTTTAAATAACAACATTTTGTATTTAGTAAACGTTCGCCTGTTCACATTTTTATCTATTACAACCTGTACTCGGCCATACGTATCTGTGACTCAGTCTGGTTAAACGGAACAGAAAAAAAGTTACTACACATTTCTCATATGTTTCATTTCGTAATGCATGGGGTATAAAATATTTTAGCAGCATATAAAATATTTTCATAAAACACGTCGGCAATGTCAAGTGCATATATATATGTAAGTGCATATATATATATATATATATATATATATATATATATATATATATATATATATATATATATATATATATATATATATATATATATATATATATATATATATATATATATATATATATATATATATATATATATATATATATATATATATATATATATATATATATATATATATATATATATATATATATATATATATATATATATATATATATATATATATATATAACGTGGTAATATTTTCCTTTTGAAAATTAAGTGTAAATAATATGTAAAGTGGGTGTATAATAATAAAATAAACAATGTGTTGCTTTGTAATTAAAGTTTATTCTTAATTTATCTTTATAATAATTTTTATATCTATCTATCTATCTATCTATCTGATTCTGACAGTTAATCATATTATCGGAAGTCTTTTGTTTAATTCTGTGCGACGCATGCGACATCTGGTGGTAGAACTGTTTTATGTAGGTACTATTTATAAGTACTTAATAAAATGTATAGGTAGCTACCTAGGTATTTTATTACATATATATATATATATATATATATATATATATATATATATATATATATATATATATATATATATATGCACACAACTGCACACTACACAATGGATCATTCTCATGATGTGTTATTATTGGCTAATAAATTCATATGAAGAATCACAAGACTATCGGTAACATTCTTATTGATATCTGTAGATAGGTAAGGGAGAAATGAAGGTTTAAACTTATTTTAATAAAATGAAAAACGGACACCGCTATACGTCATCAATTTTAACATCATATTGGTGTATTATGGGGCGTATCCCTTTATGTATCTGCTTTATAGAGCTGTAATAGTAGTAGTGTGGATACGTTTCTATGACGTCATTCGTTACCAACTTACGCAAACAACGATTTTACGAAGGCGAATTTAGCAAAAGAAAATGATGGAAGAAAATATTGAAAACATCGACTGTTTTAAACACAAAACGAACCTTACACAATCCTTTATAGGTTGAGCATGTTAAATTAGAATATTCCTCCCGAGTGATAATACCCTATTAAGACAATTAATGTTGTTGATGTACTCAAAAAAACGTTTTTCGATTGATCCGTATATAATGAAGCTGGTTTAGTAAGAATATATTGTAAATATGTTGTAGGAGATATCAAAACAGATATTAAAATTAATTATTGCGAAAATCCACCTTTGAACATATCGCCCACTCCTTTCAAGAACGTCATAAATCAAAAATCGTCAATTTTCAGTTGTGCATGTTTCCGGAATGCCCAGAAAATGTACCATATCCCAGCAAAAGAGGCATATTTTTAACTCAATGTTTACCCTCTACAGGGCAGAAAGTGTTGTTTTTGCATTTTGAGAAAAATGTATTATTTAATTATTTTTTTCAATATACTAAATATTTTTCAAATGCAGAAAAAATCTTCAGGTTTTACCTAAAAAGATCTGTCGCGCAGTAAAAAGTTTAATAAGTGGCTTGATATTTATTTTTAATACATTGTATTGTATTTTTAAACTTTAAAAACGTTCTCCTGAAAAATCAAGTTTTTTGATTTATGACGTTCTTGAAAGGAGTGAGCGATATGTAAATGAACCTATAATTCTTCTTGTTTAAAGTTTGTTTACCACAATTAGAGACAATTCAGAACATAAAAAACAGAAACTGCGTTTTATTTCCTTATTTAAAAGTGCTCATTAGATCATCGATTAATTTTGATGTCACTTCAAGTCAATTTTTAAGATATCGATAAAAGATTACGTCAGAATTGGCAGAAAATAATAATATAATAAACAAAATGTTCTTCTTCTCTCAGAAAAAAACGTATGAGTCTTCTTATCTTAAAACGTTAGTTAAACTTATATGTAAATCCTGTATTTAAAGTGGAAAATCCATATATTAGTATTAAAACATATCCGCTTCCTAGAGTCCACAATCTGTCTCCAGGCTTTTCTGAAGGCTGCCAGCTTCCTTGCATCCTCCCAAGTCAGATCCGCGTCCTTAAGTTCTGACGAGAACTGCCGACGAATTGTCAGCAGTGGCCGTCCTGGGCGGCGCGAACCTGATGCCTTGTAAAAGAGGCAAGCTTGATGAAGGCTCTCAGGAGGCATGCGGAGTACATGGCCAAGCCAACTGAATTGCCTTTTCTTAAAAACAGTTGTGACCAAGATTTGCTGCGTCCAACGCCTTATCTCTTTTATATCATAGTTGTTGTTATGTTATATAAAATGCAGTTCCACCAAGAAACGACAATATAAAACATAAATATATGGTCATTAATTTATATCGAAAATATATCCAATAATTGCATGTAATTTTCTTCCAATGGAATCAGTTTCAATCGCTTTAGAAATACGTTTCGAAATTACATAGATTTTAAATTTTCTTTATCTTTTTATGTGGAATACAATATTCGACTGTTATGTAATGTCCACTCTCGTAAAGTGAATACATGATTATTATTTACTTAACCCATTATAACCTTTAGTTATTTTTTTCAATACATTAAAAATATCAAGTGAAAAGACTAAAAACATTAAATATAAGCATCTTTATACCCTGACGTTCATCCCAGTAAATCTACCTCATCTTTATTAATATATCAATCAAAAAAAATCTTGATGTAAATCTACAGTTTCACAGGTATAATTTCAAATGCGTTTTCTTAATAAGCTACTGTAATTTTTTTATTAATATAAAATTATACTTTGAATCCTTATTATTCGATTCTAAAAATCATTCGATTAATTCTTCTTCTTCTCCTTCTTTTTGTACATCCTAAGGATCTGTTTGTGCCTCCGCCTGTCGCTCTTGGGATGTTGACTCTCAGCTATCTCTCCACCTTTATGGAGGTCTGCCTGGGGGTCTGCGTCCTTCAGGGTTCCCTTGAAGGGCGGTACGTGGAAGTCTGTCTTCTGACATTCTGTTTATATGCTCATTCCAGTATCGCCTCCGTTGTCGTCCCCACCTCACGATATCTTCCGTCTTACACACGCTCTGGATATCGATGTTTTTTACGCGATCTCGCAATGTGTTATAGATCGGAGAGTTTTCATCTCAGAGATTCGAAGCCGAGATTTTGTTCTAGAAGTATCTGCTCTTGCCTCAATCCCATAAGCGGCTATTGGTCGAACACATGATTAATTCCATCATTACAAATAATCTATGTACATGTGTATGTGTGTATGAATATTTCTATGCACGTACATACAATTATATATTTTCTGATGATTTATAATAATAAAAAAAAACATGATATCAACGTTTATTCATGATTTAAACATGAATATTTTTGCTTCAATATATTTTCTAAAGAATATGAATTAATGTTAATTGAATCGTTCATATAACTGTGTGTGTAAAATTATGATTATCCAGAAAATCTCCGGCATGGAAGGGTTCAATTGACATACATACATGCAAAAAAATACAAGTGCAGAATACGAAATCTCTTCTTGAAATATGTCATGTCTACTGCAAGCTTGTATTTAGAAATCTAAAAGTAAGTGGCACTAAGTTTAAAAATCCTGATTTAATTGTTATTTACGTAGAAACCTATTTAAAAACAATTTGATTTTAAAAAACGAGCAAAGAGCTACTAACCGAAGAACGGTATACCTGATTTTGTATTTTTTAAACTGAAATATTAACGGATTGAGTGATTATGAATATTATATTAAGATATCGTGCATTTGTTTAGTAAATTACATGTTAAGTATTAAGATAATAATTTTTTCTTCTCGAATTGGATCATCTTAGTATTTAAAAGCAATATATTTAACGTTGGACTGCCTTGCTAGCTTAATAAAAATATATTGTCAGTCATTGTTATTTAATGCAGGTGTAGTGTTTATTTTTTAAAATATTCAATAAATAATTTTTCCCACAGACTTTGGTATGCCAAAACATTGCGACAAGATAATTATTTTGCCTACATTCACTAACGCACGTAATAATTTTATTATTTAATCAGAGAAAAAATTATCTTGCTTATTTATACCTCCTATTAATCTTCAACAAATTAATTAAGATATTATTTTAGTTTATTACTTCGATTATTCATTTAGTAAACAACAAGTCATCGTTTCTGTCAGACTATTTAATTGAAAAGTCCATCTGTACGTACAAAGGTTGAGTTATTTAATTATATTTTTTCTAATTTAGGAAAAAAACGCCTATTTGAAAATTATTTTGTAATTTCATAAAAAACATTACAATTATGAAGAAGAAAAAATTACTCGCAAAGCAACTTAATTTTTTTTTTAAAAACGAAAAAAAAAATTGTTA
Organism: Brachycentrus maculatus; assembly: GCF_059751285.1. NCBI lineage: Eukaryota > Metazoa > Arthropoda > Insecta > Trichoptera > Brachycentridae > Brachycentrus > Brachycentrus maculatus. The sequence continues at coordinate 2,691,101 of NW_028280950.1, forward strand.
TATGTTTAACTAGCTAACTAGCAGGAATCGAACTCGGGTCTTAAGGCCCGATTTGTATTTTTTTTTGTTTTTAAAAAGAAAAATTTTTGTGTTTTTATTATTTACAAATATTTCAATTTCATACTATTTCTGTGAGCCTAAGCGGCTCAGTATAATACATAGTTATCAAATTGTGGTAGACTGGGTTCGAACCGAGAAATTCTGACTTAAGAATCCGCGACACTAACCACGGGACCACAAACCGAAATATATATTTATATTTAATTGTATTTTTTTCTTTCTTAAAACATCGTTTTTGTATTGAAAAAAAATCGTTTTTATTTGGTATATATATATATATATATATATATATATATATATATATATATATATATATATATATATATATATATATATATATATATATATATATATATATATATATATATATATATATATATATATATATATATATATATATATATATATATATATATATATATATATATATATATATATATATATATATATATATATATATATATATATATATATATATATATAAATATATATATATATATATTTATATATATATATATATATATATATATATATATATATATATATATATATATATATATATATATATATATATAGATATATATATAGATATATATATAGATATATATATATATATATATATATATATATATATATATATATATATATATATATATATATATATATATATATATATATATATATATATATATATATGGTTTTGAAAAGAAATGAGTTATTTAAATGTTAGGAGTTAGAAACATTTTTTTTTTCAATGTATTTAACCAAAAAAACTCAAATCCAAGTATGTATTATTAAAACAAATCTTAGCGTAGAGAGACGTCCAGATCTCAGAGTGGCCGAATGCATTCTAATTTGAGCGTTTGTGATCTCGGCCTTAACAAATAAATGAGTACAGATTATAGACTAAACAATTCTTCTTTTTCGTTCAACCTTTATCCATAACCAATGGTGCACTGTATTGTAAAGAAGAAGTGTAATATTGATCGTAAAATATGTGAACAAAAGCTAATTGGCCTAGTGCCTCAGGTACTAGTCTAGGGTAATATTAAATTAATGTTAGAGTGAAAAATGGCTCATATTTGTTTTTAACCCCCTGGGAATCAAACCCGGGACATCCACGTGGTAACCAAATGCGCTGACCACTACACTGCGGAAGCGGATAATAAAAGGTACCAAAAAATGTTAGTTAATTTAATCATATTTATTGGATATATTGTATATTATTTTAAAGTAGTTTTGTATTTAATTTGTTTTGTTGGGTATATTATAATCAAAAGAGTTAACAAATACATCAAGCTAAGTCGTAAATTCCATTAATTCCACATGAAAAACACATTTTAAAAAAATTGCTAGAATTTATCCCCACCTTGTAAATTAGGGTTATATTGAACACTATTATAAATCAGTTAACGTTTTAAAACATCAGTGCATAAGGATATATGAGATACTTTAGAACGTAAATTATAATATATTTTCTGCCTACCAGAGAAGCTAAAAGCAAAAAAAATATCATGACTAAAATTATCTCTGGAATGGCATTTAACTGTTTTTAAATAATAATTAAATTATTATCAGTAGCATATTTTTCAAATCCGCTAACGAAAAACTTATTACTGAGTTTTATTGTTAAAATATCAGCCTTAAGCGACTCATAGACCATCAAATTTATTGCAGTGTATTTAAGTTTGCACATATACTTAGTCATCTGCAGTTGCCATTGAAGATTATCACATCCGGGAACAATCAGAATTGCTGTAAAATTCTGTTCAAATACATTGGTCATCTAGGGGTTTGTTTGGAGAACGGTTTCTAATTGAACAGTCTAAAGAAAAATACAAATATTTTTATACAATTATATTGTGAAATAATATTGAATTTTGTTTCTCTGCCCGGTATGAATTATGTTAAAACATGTAATCAATAATAATGATGTATTTTTTTATTAATATTTTGATCATCATTGGATCAAAAAAACAACGTTATCTGGTGATTAATTGAAGAATCCCGCGGGCAATTTAAAACTTTCAAAACAAATTAAGTAAATGAGCATTCAAATGGCTAATTGTTCGAATTTTAATATTATTTATATCTTTGGTAATTACATTTTTCGTCATTAAAATGATTCATACAGTATACATATGACTTGCTTCATTATTTCGCCGATTATATTTTATACTTAATGGCTACACTATACTAGTTTGTACGTTTACCGACGAAAAGTGACGAGCATCAAAATACACAAATCAAAAATTATCGTTTTGCTGTCATACAATTATAAAAAAAGAGCTTTGTAATATAAGTTTTATGATATCACCTAGGAATACATAACTTAGAAATAATACATAAATAAGCATGCTACCTACTAAAGTGAACGAAATAGGTATTAAATTATTTTTGGCTAATTTTAGACCATCACGCTTTCCAAGTTATCTTAGAAGAATTGTGTGTATAAACAATTGAATGTTTATAGCTAGGATTTTCAAATAGTTGTAATCCGCTTCAATAGTATAGTGGTTACCGCGTTTGGCTTCCATGTTGAAAGTCCCGCATTAGATTCAAAATAAATATAAATGTTTTGTTCACCTCAATATTTATTTCATATTACACTATTACCTTGAGAGTTAGACTAGTCATCTTTCTTTTTAATTAAAAGTAAAAGTATTGTGTTTTTATTATTTACAAAAATACTTTAATTTAATATTATTTCTGTGAGCCTAAACGGCTCATTATTGGAAATAGGTATCAAATTGTGGTAGAGTGGGCTCGAGCCAAGAAACTCTGACTCAAGAGTCCGCGACACTAACCACGGGACCACAACCCGACACATCTTGGTATCATTTATTTAACGACCAATTTAAAATTGCATTTTGCATGTAGTGCCTTATTCACACTAGAGTGCGGATAAGGGTAAAAAAGAAAATAAGAATAGTTAAATTCAATTATTGAAATTTTATTGGCAACTTCTCTATTTTCCTTATTTAATAAAATTACTAAATTGTACAAATGTATATATACAGCATTTTTTGTATACAACATTTTGTTTGTATAAATACTTAATCACAAATCGGGATTTTCACCAATTATGACAATTATTCTTTATATTATTTTTTTAATATATCCAGACTTCCAAATTCTTCTTCGTCTATGTTAACATGTAAAAAAAAAACAATTTTTGCGTCCAAAGTTAATGTTCTTAAATCCGTATTTTTCAGTATTTAATATGTGGATTTAATATTATATAAGGTTAAGTTAACCCCTTCCCTTTTTCCAATTCCAAAGGTGACGGATCAGAATGGTTTTACTTTAAATAATAAAAATGCTGTGTAAATACATTGCTTTATTTCGATGCCTTAGCACATAAATATGTGTAAAAATATAATTAAATTTGTGATATACTTTATTTTCGTGTCGATTATTCAAAGAATTGTGGTGAAGTAATACAGTAACTTTGTGCGCGATAATGGTTTTGGTTTCATTGTAATGATATTGGAATTGCACTTCACGAGATGTGCGCGCAAGTAACACTTACGTATAACATCTAAAGAGGGTTTGGTTAGTTGTGAAATCCTCAACCAAACTAAACACAACAATCTCTAAGTATACTTCATTCATCGCATCGGCTCCACTAAAAGGACTAAAAATATTAATTAACTTTAGAAATATCAGATTTTAAACAAATAAGGTCTCTGATTAACATTGGAAGTGGCACAACTCAAAAATAGAATTTTTACAGAAAAGAATTCCAATACTTTTGAAATAATTAATAAAAATTAATTTAATACATAATAAAACTAATAATTTATATACTTCTTCTAACCCTTATCCGCACCCAATGGTGCATAGAGCACTGCATCGTATTGACGCAGTGGTATCTTGATCGTTACTTACATAAAGGCAAGGAGATCACCCCTGAGAATCGAACCCGGGACCTCCAGCACAGTTACTAAACACTAACCATTACACCACGGAGGCGGACAGTTAATACACATACAGTATAGGTAAACTGGTTATTAAAAAATAAATCAATATACTTAGTATAAAATAGATCTTTGGTTCCTGTCTCTACTCTTTAACTCCATATCTGATCCTATTCCCTATTCCTAATCCATACATTTAAATATAATCTTATCTTATAGTCATTCAACGCTAATTAATTTTCCCGTAATTGGAATCTTTAATGACAATAATATAGTTACTCGTTTCTTTGAAAAAAAATTGGATTATCGACCAAAATCAATGCTAAAATAAGTTACCATTTATACGAACGTTTAAAAGGACTCAAACATTTGGTTGCAGAAAGAAAAAAATAATCATGGATATCTCAAAAACTATTTTGTTGGAAATCTATAATTTGATAGCTATTTACATTATATAATATTAAATGCACATATTAAATAGTACTTCCACATATCGCAGGCGTACAGGAGAAAGTGTCCAACTACCAAAACGTAAAACGTTCAGGAGGGCCATTTAAGTCACTTTTGCTTGGCAAGAAAATAAACATCAATGCTGTTAGTCATTTTGAACAAGTCAATATATTATACTTCCAAGTTTAAAACCTTTTGGGATTTTTTAAGGGCAATATTAAGCTAGTCAGATATCAAATAGTCAATGATCACGGTTTTGTAAAAAACGCACTTGGTCACTTTCTCCTGTATGACTACGATATTTGGATTGCAATCAATTTTCAAAAGATCTAAACTAGTCCTAATGCAATTCAAAATAAACAACATTCATATGAATACATATTTAGGTATTAATATTTATTTTTTGGTAGTGAAAATAAATCAAATAAAAAAATATGTTATTATGATTGTGACCATCATTTGGGGGAAATTTTGATGACAAATAAAACAGTTTTTGAAATGGTTGTGACACGAAAAGGCCTAAGCAGATTATACTTTCTGTTTAATGGAGATAGATGTAGACAGATATAATTTCTTTAGACGGGTCTATTTATATTTAATCTTTATTAAGCAGATACATAAATCAGCGATTTGTAATGTGGACAATATCGCCCCTCTGTGGGTAGCTTAAGAGGTAAATAGATAGATAAAACATCACGAAAAACAGTCGAAATACAAATTTAAAAAAACAACAACAACAAAGTTATGTTCGAGTTCTTTGTTCAAATCAATTTACTATATAAACACGCGAATAATAATTTGTTATCGGTAGGAACTACAAAGGAATTCGGTTCGTAAATAGGTACTCGTTATTACTTCATTCCGCTACTCATCTGTGGAATATCAATTTCAATATTGGCCAACTTTAACTGAAGCTGTAGGCAAGGTATGAATTTATTTGGGTGTTACTGCGGGTGGAACTGCTTGCATCATATTCACAGCATTGCCAACATCCATGACACAGCGCCAGGGCGGACATGCTGTTCTTCAATTGAATACAAATTAATATCAAGAGTTATCAGCATGATTATCCAAATTTTATTGTTTAATTATGGTAAACAGCTCCGATTTGTAAGGTTCTTGTAGGGATATGACAATTACACACACACACACACACACACACACACACACACACACACACATACACACACGCGCGCGCGCGCGCGCGCGGTAGGGAGATAGTTATATCGTAGTCGTACAGGAGAAAATGACCAACTGCCAAAACGTAAAATGCTCAGGAGGGCCATTTAAGTCACTTTTGCTTGGCAAGAAAATAAACACCAATGCAGTTAGTCATTTTTACCAAGTCAAAATATTATACTTACAAGTTTAAAATCCTTTGGGATGTTTTCAGGGCAATATTAAGCTAGTAAGATATTAAATAGTCAATGATCACGGTTATGTAAAAAAATACACTTGGTCACTTTCTCCTGTATGACTACTATATTTCCATACCACAAAGTTAAATATGCTTTTGATATACAAAATACATTTATACTTACTTTCGTTATTTAATGACTATATAGATAATGGAAGCATGTTTAGAATGCGGCTTTGTTGCGTAATTTTCAAAGCTTTTTTGATCATAGGAATATAGAAATCTGGGTATATACAGATGCTCGCTACCTGTCATTGGCTAGTTTTAGTAATCACTTTATACTTCTTCTTCATTCTTCAAATCCTTATCCAAACCCCAATAGTGCATAGGGCACTGCATCATATAAATTCAGTGTTATTTTGATCGTTAACACATGTATAAAAGGTGATCAGCGCTCCGCTTCCGATACCAGCCTTGAATAAATATTAGAGTGAAAAATCACTTATATTTATTTGACCCCCCTCTCTAGGAATCAAACCCGAGACCTCCAGCCGAACGTGCTGACCATTTCACTACGGAGGCGGACAAAAATTACTTTATACACTGTGAACTATGTACGATTCTACGTCTTAGTTACAATCACATTTTTATACAGCTTGTCTAACAGCTTAGATTGAAAATGATCGTTATTTATTTGAAAACCAATGATAAGTTTTTGCTAAACCTACAGATATTTCTTTTCCTATTGTGCATTGTTTGCCAGTTTAGCATAATAATACCTGAAAGTTTGCTGCACCCACAGTATTTGCGTTGCAACATCACCTACAGAACGCCATAACACATGTGGACATACTTAAATGTACCTCATCTGCTTCATTACTATATAAGCTGAACCATTACAATAAAATCTAGCAGTATGATTTATACCAGTTATATTAAACTCGAGAAAATGTATAAAATTATACCCCAAACCCTAACCACGAGTTTTAAGGAATTGACGAAATTCGAATTTGAATCGTGTCGGGTTGTGGTCCCGTGGTTAGTGTCGCGGACTCTTAAGTCAGAGTTTCTCGGTTCGAACCCACTCTACTACAATTTGTTACTTATTTCTAATAATGAGCCGCTTAGGTTCACAGGAATAGTATCAAATTGAAATATTTTGAGTATTAAAAGCATTAACTTTGTGGATCATAGTGATATATTGTTTTAAAAAATTAAAAATACTTTGTTTTTTGATCGAAATAATGTGAGTGGATTAAAAAACAAAATCTTTTTATTTCTCAAAACAATATGAAATTGAAATATTTATGTGAATAATAAAAAAGTTAATATTTCTCTTTTTTCAATAATTTTTTTTTTTTTAAAGATAGTAGAATTTATTTTCATTCTTCAAACCCTTATCTAGGCCCGATGGTTCATAGAGCACTGCATCATATAAACGTTATCTTGATCGTTAACATACGAAGGAAAGGTGATTAGCCCTCCCCTTCGGGTAATATTGAATAAATGTTGGAGTGAAAAAAATCACTTTTATTCATTTGACCCCTTTGGGAATCGAACCCGGGACGTCCAGTACGATACCCAAGCGCGCTGACCATTACATTACGGAGTCGGACATGACTTATAACAGTTATATTAAACTCGAGAAAATAAATAAAATGATACCGCAACGCCCACACCATGAGCCTCAAGGAACTGACCAAAGAAATAATATTTAAAGATGAATGTACATTCATATACATTATATTGTATTTGTTATCTTGGAGCTACAAATTTGGGAAAATCATAACGAAAAAAAAACAAACACTGTCTATTTTGAGAATTTAAAAATAAGTCCTGGAAAGAGGCATCTGCAGGCGATTTCATGCATATCGGTATTGCCAAGAGTTTATTCCTTAGAAGGTGCCCATCATATCTCTCACTCCTTTCAAGAACGCCACAAATAAAAAAAACTTATTTTTTTAGGAGAATGTTTTAAAGTTTAAAAATATAATACAATGTATTAAAAATAAATACTAAGCCACTCATTGAACTTTTTACTATGCAACAGATCTTTTTAGGTAAAACCTGAAGAATTTTTCTCCATTTGAAAAATATTTAGTATATTTAAAAAAATAATTAAGCAATACCTTTTCTTCAAAATGCAAAAACAACACTTTCTGCTCTGTAGCGGGTAAATATTAAGTTTAAAATATGCCTCTTTTGCTTGGATATAGTACATTTTCTGGGCATTCCGAAAACATGCTCAACTGAAAGTTGAAGTTTTTGATTTATGACGTTCTTGAAAGGAGTGAGCTATATGTGTTAATGATTTTTTTTTAAATACAAATGTGGTACCCTCTAAAGATCTTCCGATATTCCGATCGTGCTTTGAGAAACGTTCCTCAGAAGGTACATGTATGTTGTATGACATTGAGTAAGATTGGAGGCTGCATATAGAGATCGCTTAGAGAATGCACACATGGAAAACGTGCCTTACATTCCTGACATTTGACACACCCAGACTGTTGCGGATCTTTGTGGATATAACAATAATTTGTATATAATGTAAAGGTAAGGGAATGGCATCGATTTATTTTAACTCGCTTCGCCGATATTGTTAATGTATATTAAATAAACCAATTTTTATATGAGAATTCTCTCTCCTTGTCCAAACCCTAAGGGGGTACTCACAAAGATAGAATTCAGTATATACATATCACTCACTCCTTTCAACAACGTCATATATCAAAAAACTTGATTTTTTAATTTTATATTATATTTTACTGGAAATCACAAAAAAGTACAAGTGTCCCTAATAATTTGGCCACCCACTGTATATATATATATATATATATATATATATATATATATATATATATATATATATATATATATATATATATATATATATATATATATATATATATATATATATATATATATATATATATATATATATATATATATATATATATATATATATATATATATATATATATATATATATATTAATAAAAATTCTAAATTAAAATCAGTATTCGTGAACTCGTGCCGGGTTGTGGTCCCCTGGTTGGTGTCGCGGACTCATAAGTCAGAGTTTCTCGATTCTAAACCACTATACCACAATTTGATACCTATTTCTAAAAATGAGCCGCTTAGGCTCACAGAAATAGTATAATAATTGAAATATTTGTGAAAATAATAAAACTCAAATACTTCTCTTTGTATAAAAAAAAATGAAACTCCTCTTAATGTTTCTTGCTCATGGTATATCGCGTAAAGGAACTGATGAAAACACTGTGTATACAGATTTTTGTCCCACATAGCATCTTCTGTAGGTACCTATATTTGCGTCGTTTTATATTACCGCCCTTTGGGCTTAATAAAACTCTCGTATCTAGCGCAGTCATAAGTCATCGGTAAAAATAAGTATGAATAAACAATAATAATTACATATTCACTATGTTATTATAAACTTTGATATTTAACGATTCAACCAATTATAAAACAATAGCAACACACGCATACATGCGAAGCTGAATCATAAATCGTTCCGAATCATGTCGTTCTGTCAATGTGATTGGTATGTTGTGATTTTTTCTTGTGAACTAACATGACACGATCTCCGCGTGTCAAATGATTCGTGATATTTTCTCAACGCATCTGTCGATAGATTCAAATAATAAACCTACAGTGAAGATCAGATAATGCTCATAACATATCCAAAACGTATTTTATCAGTCTTAAATCGTGCCACGACTTCTAAGAGGCGAGTTTTTGTATGCCGAACAAAAAATACGCGTGTTGATAAAAATATCAGTCAAAATACACGACGAATTGACGAGCTAAATGTCTTAACATAAATTTGAAGAGTAAGGCGCAATTTTTTTCACGTAATTTTTTTTTGTTCATTTCGCTCAATCCCCTCAACAACGTCATATATCAATAATCGTCAATTTTCAGTTGTGCATAGTTTCGAAAAATGTCCAGAAAATGTACTATATTTATAGTACAATAAGTATAGTACAGTACATATAATATTAAGTTTAAAATATGCAAAAGTGGCATATTTTAAACTTAATATTTACCCGCTACAGGGCAGAAGAGTTGTTTTTCGATTTTGAAGAAAAGATATAGTTTATATATTTTTTTAAAGCATTAAATATTTTTGAAATGGAGAAAAAACCGTCAGGTTTACCTAAAAAGATCTGTTGAACAGTAAAAAGATCAAAAAGTGGCTTGATATTTATTTTTAAATTTTAATATACTCTTGAAAATTAAAAACGATCTCCTGCAAAAAAAGGTTTTTAATACATGACGTTGTTGAAAGGAGTGAGCAATATGAGTCCCATTTTACAAACCTTGTCATTAATTCACAACATTTTAAGTGTATCCAAATATGTATTTGTTCACAAATCTGGGTTTCTCCACTCAGGAGTTATTTTACATTTTTGACATCTCAACATAGATGAAAAAAATATAGACGTCTGGGTATTTAAAGGGCGTCCAACCTATCATAGGCTGGTTAAGTGACCACCTTACACACGTGTAAGATTTACTATTCTACCCATGATTAGCTACCACACTACTTAATTTTTGGAAGTCATTGCCACTAATGATAAAAATATATGCCACTCACCCTTATACGAAGTCAATGCTGCACTACATTTTACACAAGAGTAATGCAAGTTGATTGTCCAGGGTAATAATAAATAAACATTACCGTTAACAAAATACTTGTATTTATTTTGATCCTCCTAGGAATCGAACCCGGGAACAGTTTTCATTTGTATGTGAAAGGTAATGTAAAAAATAACTCCTAGTTGGTGATAATCCAGATTTGTATTTGGACACATCCAAAATGTTATAAAAATATTGTTTTATTTCATTTTAGAATTTAATTTATATTTAAGGCACTAACTTTGTGATTTTCCATTTTATAATTAAAATGTTACTTTGTTCTAAAATCAGTATAAATATTTTATTATAACTTAATTATAATGTCTACCGGTTTCGAAGCTAACCGCTTCTGAATCAGTCTTGATAAAGAAGCGCTTAGCTTCGAAACCGGTAGACATTATAAATAAGTTTTAATAAAATATTTATAGTGATTCTAAAACAAAGTTACAATTTGATCATAATTTTAGAATATTTATTGAAAAAATATCAATTTGCCATTTTGGGTATGTAAAAGAAAATTCAGTTGCGACTTATCGTATATTGAGTCTTAAGAAACTAATTAAGTGCAAAATTCGAGGGCAGTCTGAATCTTCGTCGACAAGATTCGTTATTCTGATTTCTTGTGTGCTTTCAGTCATACAAAAGGCCTCATCATCCTATTGAATTATGGTTTGAATTAAACAATACGAAGTTAAATACCACCACAGTGACTGCCGAATCTTAATTCGATCAATTGATGAAAATATTAATTTGGTTCATATTATTTTTTGACATATCATCAAAGATGAACAAGAAAATGAAAGTCTGGGCATTTATGAAGCTGACGACCGTCATAGGCTGGTTTAAGTGATCACTTTACACACGTGTAACATTCACCAATTCTACCCATTATTGACAAACGAACTACTCAAATTCTTGGAAGTTGTTTATATATGAACCAATTTTGAAACATTATTCTTGAATCACTAGAACTTCTCTAGAGACATCTATTGGTGAGATGAAAAGAAGCTTTTTAATGTGCAGAAACTCTTTTATTAGTATATGAGGTCCGATCCTGAAAATATCATTTTCATTTTTATTATTTAAGCATATAATTTGACCAGATAATTTATTTGCAACATTTTTTGGACACACTCAAAATGTAATAAAATTGCCTGTTTTATATCATATTTTTCCTTTTCTTTTAGATAGATATTATCACAAAGTTACTGCCAAAGCAATTTATGAAAATACAAATTTGCTTGGTTTTTCTTTCTCTCCCTTCTCTTTTTTGTATTAAAAATATATTTCCATTTTGTTTTTGAGTTTTTGTATATAAAAATAAGTTAAATCACTCTCATGTAAAAGTGCTCCAAATAGCATTCCAGCATTGCTGTATGAATCATGCCCAAGGTACTATCAACTATATGCGAGTTTATAAAATCCGGGTCGTAATGACAAAGACAAGTCAATAGCTCAAATGCACGATTAGCGTTTCATGGATAACGTGGTGTTAACCGTTTTTAAACAATGACTTGTTCAAAACAAATTGCTGTATTAATCATTTAGTGGAAGTCGATAACATTGAGTCTGCAATATTATCATCTTAAGGCATAGTCAATTTCACGCGTTAAAGATATGGTATTCGATATATCAAGGATGTTTAAGTAAATGGTGTTTTTTTTATGTTATTTTAAATTTATGTAAAACACAAAAAGTTTTTTAATGATTTAAAAAGCCTTCAAGACAATTCTTATTCGCTTAAGGATTTGTTTTTGACGATTAATTCATAATCATCAATCATTTGAGGTATCCAACTCTATACATTATGAAGTAATATTGCAAAAACTTAAGGCCCAGTATTCGATAAATCGCAATTAAATTTTCTTTAAACTCAGGCTACATTTGACGTAATTGAACTTCTTTATTAAATTAACGTTTTTATATTGAAAAAATAAATTTTTCTTCGAAATAAATATATAGTTTTGAAAAGAAAAGAGTTATTTAATGGCAAAGACTTAAATTAAAATAAAAAAATCTGATTTTTTTCCATATATATTCTAAAAAAAGTCAAAATCAATACAAAGAACCGGTGTGTGTAAGTGTATGTGTGTAACCTATGTGTGTAAGTTTTTCTTTTTATTCATTAATAAATAAATAATATAAGTAGATTCATTACACTCAAACACCCTAAAACAACCTATGAGGATTTTATATTTTTGTTCATAAATAAATAAATAAATGTGTGTAGATTCATTTCCCGCAATCACCCTCTAATAATAATCTTTGTATGTATTGCATTTTTATTCACAAATAAATATGATTATGTGAGTAGATTTGTTACACTCAAACACCCTCTCATAATCTATGGAAGTTAAATCTTTTTATTCATAAGTAAATAAATAAACATGCGTAGATTCATTTCACTCAATCACTTTCTAATAAATCTTTGGAAGTTTTGTCTTTATACTCATGAATAAGTGTGAGTAGATTCTTCACACTTAAACACCCTCTTATAACCTATGTAAGTTTTTTTTCATAAATAAATAAATAAACATGCGTAGATTCGTTACACTCAAACACCCTCTAATAAATCTTTGGAAGTTTTGTCTTTATACTCATGAAAAAATGTGAGTAGATTCTTTACACTCAAACACCCTCTCATAATCTATGGAAGTTTAATCTTTTTATTCATAAGTAAATAAATAAACATGCGTAGATTCATTTCACTCAAACACCTAATAAATCTTTGGAAGTTTGGTCTTTATACTCATGAATAAGTGTGAGTAGATTTTTTACACTCAAGCACCCTCTTATAACCCATGTAAGTTTTATATTTTTATACATAAATAAATAAATAAACATGCGTAGATTCGTTACACTCAAACACCCTCTAATAAATCTTTGGAAGTTTTGTCTTTAAACTTATGAATAAATGTGAGTAGATTCTTTACACTCATTCACCCTCTAATAATCTTTGTAAATGTTGTATTTTTATTGATAAATAAATATAATAATGTGAGTAGATTCGTTACACTCAAACACCCTCTAATAACCTATGGTATAACCTAAGTATGTAGGTGGTTTATCGGGATTTGCCCTTGACCGCCGCACATATCTAATTCTGTTTGACAATATTACACATTTCATTGTTATGCCATTATGCTTCCTGGTCACGGCTAACATGTGAAAACCATTAGTTTCTTGGCTACCATAGGTTAAAAGATTTATCTCGCTTTGTTTTATTGTCTAACGACTGCCTACTGTTCAATTATAATGCCAACATTATTGATGGTTTAAATATTTTAAAGAAACTTACTAGAGTATAGACGGGAATCAGTGTCTATATCAAAATTTGACATGGTAATGAAAAATCTATCAAAAAACATGTTGATTAGGTTGGGTTTCACCCACTTATCCCGCAGTATTCCGTAAATTATCGGCACCCATGTGTTAAAAACCACTAATGGAAGCAGCTGTTTTTCATTACGTTCAACGAAATTTCTATGAATACCATGTTTCCATGAATTGTCTCCGGCGTATTTATTTTTCTATTAGTCTATTTTAGTTTACGGATATCTAGATATTAATTTATTGGAAATTATGTTGTACTATCAAAATATAAGATAAATCATACAAAAATACATTTAACCCTTATTATTGTACTGATAATAGTGCGACCATTTATTCATTTCTATTTGTTTTTTTATTTTTTATCTATAACATATTTTTAGTTAAAAATTACCATTTTTCGTTAGTTAATAATTAATAGTCTTTATTATGATCGGATCTTTTTATTTTATTTTCATCAATTGGGTTTGACGTTTTGAAGAAAAGGGTTTTAAAATCGGGATGTCTGATTCAAGGAAAGGATGTGGGTGTTAATCGCGAATATTTTAAATAAAATAGCTTTAAATAAATATCATAGTTATATTTTAAATAAAATAGCTTTAAATAAATAATCAACATTTTGTAAACGCATCAAGCTGTAAATCTTCCACACAGTTAAAGGTATCGGTAGATTCAACAACCATTTTTATTTATACCATGCTTCAGATGGCGTACCATTTTAAAATCAATTAATAGAAATGAAATTTTCAAAAGCTTTGGATTTAATTTAATTAAAATTAATTTCAATTTTAAATGTTTTTCACATCAGCATTATATATTTCTAATAAATCTTTCAGAATTCTATACTTGATTGATACTTCTGGAGATTGATAGAAACCATTTTCAATTATTTACAAATATTGCAGAGAAATAAAGAAAAACGAACTTCAAAATTCTATCACTATCACCAATTATTATTTTTATTTTCTTAAGTAAACTAATCGTGATATCAAATAATATGTTGAACATTTCAATAAACTCCCTAAAGAAATAAAAAAAATAGATGATATAAAAATCCTTAAGAAAAAAATTAAAGCTCTATACATTTAAATCTTTAAAAAAATATATAAAAAACTATTATATCTTTTATTATATAACATTAAACCACGAGTGTAAGTCCCTTTCCAAGCACAAGAGCACAGACTCTTTTATGGAGAGGCACAGCGAATCGAAATATAAAAGTTCTCCATGTGTATAAATGATTCAAATGTATTATGTTATAAATAAAAATGTAAATATATTAAATGAATAAAATAAAATGTAATTGTTTTTCGCGAATATCTATTTTTTTGTGGAGAAATCTAGGCTTACATATACAACCTCAGATATTTCCTGTAAATTCATTTTGTATGTTACACTTTTTTTAATAATTAAAATTGCATGATATTAAAAAGTTATTCCAGACTAACTGGACTCTATCATAAATTTATTTGAAAGCGGATAATATTTTTATTGGTCTAGTTTTTTCTTTCATTTAGTGAAATAATTACGCCTTACGTACGTTTCAGTAGTCAGTAATTTATCGATCTCTCGACCAAGAGTTTTAAATGTGATTTTTATGCACTTATTGCTATAATAATAACAGCTATTTATCTCGCAAATTGACACGCCTTGTGAATGAAGTCAAATCTAAAAAAACTTTTCTTTAAAACATAGTATTTTTTTTCTAACGCTACGTTGTTTAGGAAAACGTGTATTATAAGGAGTGTAAAAATTTCGTTTGAGAGGTTTCATTTTAATTTTACAACTATTCGTTAAAAATTTATTCTAATAGTTTTTAAGAAAAAGAGAAATATTTGTGTTATTATTATTTACAAAAATACTTCAATTTCATACTATTTCCGTGAGTCTGTAATCAACTCAATATGGTTAAATGTATATTGTATAATACTTATATGTTTACTTGTATTATTTGAGACATTCGTAAAAATAATTAGAATTTTTAATATTAAAGGAGCTTAATTTAACCATATTATGAAAAGTAGATTCTGTTTAAAATATGGTTGAAAATTTATCTCCGTTCTCAAATCATTAGAGATGATTTTATTTATTTTTTATTTATCTTGTTAAACTAATTTTATTTTATTTTTTTAGCTAATTTTTATTTTTTTGGTTAATTATAAGCACCAGATTTAAATGTTAAGATGTTATTTAAATGTTTTCAGATTTTATGACCTAAAATTAAAGCGAAAATACATTGAAAGCGTAATTTCGATTCAACGAAGTGAGTGTAATCGAGATAATTTTTGGACGTTACAAAGATACCCTATGGGCAAACTAATCAAAAGCGTTAAAACATATTGAAAATCATACCACACATAATCTTAATATTTTTTAACATTATTTTGTTAATTAGAATATAAAAAATATAGAATTGTGCAAAGTAATAATAAAACCCTTATCCGTACCCCAATGGTGCATAGGGCACTGCGTCATATAAACGCAGTGTTATCTTGATCGTTTACACATGAAGGAAAGGTGATCAGGTCTCCGCTTCAGGTACCAGTCCAGGGTAATATTGAATAAATATGACAGTGAAAAAATCACTTTTATTTATTTTACCCCCCTTGGGAATCGAACCCGGGACCTCCAGAACGGTAGCCGAGCGTGCTGACCATTACACTACGGAGGCGGACAAAGCAAAGTAAACACCAAAAATACTAACTTAATTTAAATCAGAAGCAACGATTGTATTAAACTCGTAAGGTTACTTAATTATTTTAAAAAAAAAATAATTAAAATACTAATTTGTTAAAATAAGAACATCTGCATTTTATTTATAATAATTTGAGTCTCGCATCCTTGAATTTAATACATTAAAATAATGTTCAAATTTAACTTTGTTGCTCCTTAATTCATACTGTTGGAATAGATCGTGACAAACCAATAATAATTATAAGTGTAGACAATCTTATGTATGCAATTATTAAGACAGCTTTATTTATTAATAATATCAAGAGTTCCAATAAACAAAGGTGAACTTATGTATATCAGTCAAGGTTGCTATGTCACTTTGTTACACTAAATCAGAGTTCCCCAAACTGTTTTGTGTCGTAGACCCCCTTGCCATGTTTTTCCGTGTTGGGTAGACCCCCTACTTACCTGATATTGATTTCCTGTAAATTTCAAACTGTAGTAAAGTTTAGTGTTAAAAAATTTAAGTGAAAACACATGTTAATTTATACATTTATTAATTGAATTTAAATTAAAACTACTCAAAATAAAATTTTGTATCTTTTATGTAAAATATACGTAACATAAGCAATAAGTCAATGTTTTTAGTGAGAAGGATGAACCTGATGCTTTAATAATAAATTATCAACATTTGGCGTCAATTTTGTAAGGGTTAATCTTAAATCTCCTCGGCTAATGATGTCCAGTCTGTTTCTTTTTTCGTTGGGAGATTGGTAAGATAGTATGATGTAAGTAAATAGGTATTATCGGTGTATGTGTTGAGATCCACTATCGTGGACCCCCATTTCCATTTCATGGACCCCCAATTTTTTTTCGTTGACGTAGACCCCTTGCAGGTTGTCATAGACCCCTAGGGGTCGATATAGACCACTTTGGGAATCACTGCACTAAATCATTTGTTTTACTCGAAACAAAAGTTCAAACGACGGGGAATTTAATTATACTATTTCCATATGGAAACGGTGTAATTAGTTTAGTTCTTACCATCATCTCAAATTCAATTTGAATG
This sequence comes from Brachycentrus maculatus, assembly GCF_059751285.1. Lineage (NCBI taxonomy): Eukaryota > Metazoa > Arthropoda > Insecta > Trichoptera > Brachycentridae > Brachycentrus > Brachycentrus maculatus. The sequence goes on from NW_028280950.1 coordinate 2,708,622, forward strand.
TAATAATGACACCCTATCAAATTTAATCAGTCCAATTTATCAAGTTTTATATTATCCACTGACACTTCGTGATGGAATTACATTTTTAATATATTATTAGATTAAAACCAATATTTTTAGCTTTTCCACTTTATTTTTATTTGACCAGCGACCGGGTTTCGTCGTTACCGACATCAGTCTGATGATGTCGGTAACGACGAAACCCGGTCGCTGGTCAAATAAAAATAAAGTGGAAAAGCTAAAAATATTGGTTTTAATCTAATAATATATCAATTTATCAAGCATATAAATAATTACACACATCTATTTGTTATCCGTGTAATTAAATTTTATTAATTAGAGCAATAAAAGGGAAACCAATTTATCGATTTAGTAATATGGTAGAAACATCATTTTCTCTTAGTTCAATGGAAATTCTCATAGGATCATATGATCAGTTTGTACAAGTTTGAAAGAGTGTTGGTTAAGAGTACTATATAACAGTGATGTCCTTTACCCTGAGCTCTTTACATACATCATCCTTATCTTATTTGATGTATCGTGGGTATAGTGGCAAAAAACCTTAACTCTAAAAACCCTATTTTATTATTCCTTGTTATTTAAAGCTTTTGGCCTGAATAAAATCCCCGCTATTCAACTTAAAGTTAATTTTTTTTAATACATAAGTAAATATGAGATTTTAAATTACTTAGTGAACTTTTCTAGTTAATAAAACATTGAAAACTTTATAATACTGCATCATTAAGTCAATATTACATATTTTCGACTTATGTTTTTTTGCCAATACACCCACGATATTATACTCAGATCCGTATGATCTATCACCGCGCCTAGATCAATATCAGATTTTTAGAAAAAACATTTTTTTCTTCTCTCAAAACATCGAATATAGTTAGGCATCATGAAACATATATAAAGAAATATATATGTGATATATACGTATATATATATATATATATATATATATATATATATATATATATATATATATATATATATATATATATATATATATATATATATATATATATATATATATATATATATATATATATATATATATATATATATATATATATATATATATATATATATATATATATATATATATATCGTAGTCGTACAGGAGAAAGTGACCAACTACCAAAGCGTAAAATGTTCAGGAGGGCGATTTAGGTCACTTTTGCTTGGCAAGAAAATAAACACCAATGCATTTAGTATTTTTTAACAAGTCAACATATTATACTTCCAAGTTTAAAATCCTTTTGGAATTTTTCAGGGCAATATTAAGCTAGTAAGATATCAAATAGTCAATGATCACGTTTTTGTTAAACAATGCACTTGGTCACTTTCTCCTGTATGACTGCGATATATATATATGTATATATATATATATATATATATATATATATATATATATATATATATATATATATATATATATATATATAATATATATATATATATATATATATATATATATATATATATATATATATATATATAATATATATATATATATATATATATATATATATATATATATATATATATATATATATATATATATATATATATATATATATATATATATATATATATATATATATATATATATATATATATATATATATATATATACGGATATAGAAATATATCCGACATATAGGATCAAGTGAGTGAGTGATACTTAAGTACTGTCTTGCTGCGTGTTATTATTATACTACAGAAAAGTTAAATAAATAGCCGATTTCCTTTCATAACAACCAATTTTCTTGAACATTGCCTAAATATAATTTTACATAAAAACTAAATGGAATTACTATACATGTCTCCCTTGGGTCAGTGCGAAAGTTACACGTATGAAAGTGATAGTGATATACAAATGATATTACGTTAGGTACTAATATATTATTTATTAGTCTTCCACCTACGTATCGGAATTTATGAAGATGTAAGGTACATTTTTATTACTTAAACTTGCTTAAAATACACGGTACCACAGAACGATTGCCCCGAAATAAAACCTAGTTACTAACAGTGTCTTAAATTTGTTTTATTTTTCAATTATCTTTGTAATTACATTACTACACATAACTAAATTTTTATCCGTTTTTAAAATTGTCATATGAATGCCTCAGAATTTGCTTCTTCATCTTTGTTAAAACGTCAATAAAAATCTTACCAGCAACTATTATATTCTGAGGTCAAAACCTATAATTTAGCCTAAAACACTTCCATAAAAATATCAAATATTATTTTTTAAAATATCAAATATCAAGTATAATAATAACACGCAGCAAGACAGTACTTAAGTATCACTCACTCACTTGATCCTATATGTCGGATATATTTCTATATCCGTATATATATATATATATATATATATATATATATATATATATATATATATATATATATATATATATATATATATATATATATATATATATATATCATCAAAGATGAAGAAGAATATGGAAGTCTGGGCATTTACGGGGCTGACGACCGTCAAAGGCTGGTTTAAGTGATCACCAATTCTAACATTTACCAATTCTACCCATTATTGACAACCACACTACTCAAATTCTTGGAAGTTCTGTATATATGAACCAATTTAGAAACCTTGTTCTTGAATCACTAGAACTTCACTAGAGACATCTATTTGTGAGATGTAAATAAGCTTTTTACTAAGCAGAAACTCTTATATTAGTATGTGAGGTCCGAATCCTGGATTATAATCACACACATGAGAAACGCAAATAAAACGAAAATAACTCCTGTAATTGGAGATAATCCAGATTTTGTGAACAAGTATTTGGACATACTCAAAATGTACATCAAATATTGATTAAAAAATTAAATTCATAACAAAAAAAATTTAAACATTATCGTTTTCATGAAATTTTAACAGTCAGAAAATGGCACTGGAATTTGTATATAGAATGGATTTTATACATTTACATATTTAGGTAGAAATTTCGAAATTTTAGTAATCTGGTTAAAATTGTGAATATTATTAACTCAATAAAGTGATCACTTAAACTAGTCAATGATAAGTCGTTAGCCCTGCAAATGCTCAGATTACTATTCCATTTCGATCACATTACATTATTTTGATAGATTAGTACAAATATTATTTTAGGTATTACATAAATATTATTTATTTTATTTTATGATGAAATTGTTATTTTTACATTTGATTTACATAATCATTGAATCTCTAATTGATATATTTTATCTGATTTGTATTTTTCACCTCATTCGTACTTTATCAAAAGCAAAAGATTATGAACAAAATTTATCACCAAATGTATTTTTAAATAAATTATTTTTTTTGTCTTCCTCCATGGTGTTGTGGTCAGCACGCTCGGCTACCGTTCTGGAGATCCCGCGTTTTATTCCCAGAGGGGATTCAAATAAATATTTGAGATTTTTTCACTCTAACATTTATTAAATATTACCCTGGACAGTACTTGTAGTGGAGTGCTAATCACCTTTCCTTCATGTGTTAACGATCCAGATAACACTGCGTTTATACGATGCAGTGCCCTATGCACCATTGGGTTGCGAATAAGGGTTTGAAGAAGATATAAATTATCTTATAGCTTCAAAATTTTTCATTATTTAATAAAACTAGTTTTAACAATAGCATATTTGATTCATTAAAATATCCTGAATAGATAAATATTTTTGACTGCGATGAACACCAAGTAATTAATTTTATATACAGGTATTACGTTATTTGATAAGAATTTATTTTAAAGGGTTATCATGTAGCACCGTATACTGAAAACTTGTACTTTATACTTACGTATATATATATTCGATATTTATCGGCGACTTTATGATTCTTGATTATATCAATTTAATAACATACATGATCCAATGACCATTTAACCTTTTCTAATAACCTGCTATTCTAATAACTGTTATCAGAAATCAAAACATTTCGCAACATATTAAGACCGTTACACGCATGTTACAGTAACTACTTATATTCGAATATTTTATCTACGTAGATAACCTATTCTTATCGGCAGTTTATTATTTCAATCTGGGTAATATGAATAGAAGTAAGTTTTTTTACCCGAAAAATTCCATATCTTATGCACAATTGTTTTCAAAGAGGAGAAAATATTTATATTCATATTGAATAGAAGTAAGTTTTTTACCCGAAAAAAATCTATATCTTATTCACAATTGTTTGCAAAGAAGAGATTATATTTATTTTCATATTGAATAGAAGTAAGTTTTTTTACCCGAAAAAAATCATGTCTTATGCACAATTGTTTGCAAAGAAGAGAAAATATCTAACAACATTTTGAGTGTGTTCAAATACTTGTTCACTCTGTTTAATCTGGGTTTCTCTATCTACTAAAGAGTTATTTTTAAATTTTTGACATCTAGATAGAATAGATGAAGAAGATTATGGAAATTTGGGTATTTAGAGGGGTCATATGCCAGATAAGTGGTCAAAGTGACTTCTTATCACGTGTACACACGTGTAACATTAACCATTCTACATGGTATATGTTACACGTCCATGTGCGCGATTGACAACCACACTATTCGAATTTTGGAAGTCGTATAACATCAATCTCATAACGTTTCATGATTAAGTTCACAATAGCCATCTAAAATTATATTAAAAAGCTTTTATTTAGCAGAGACTCTTTAATTTGCATCCAAGATCCGAACCTGGAATATTTTACATAGTAGAAAACGGCTGAAAACCTGATTTTCAATTTTTATGCAGCGTATATTTTGACCAGTTATTATTCAGAACATTTTTTTGTCTGTTTAAATGCTGTGAGAGAAATTTTTATTTTTAATAAGTGAATATGTAATAAGTAATTATTATTTTGGAATAAGTTTTTAGACACACTCGAGTTATTTTACATTTTTGACATTCTTCTTCATCTATGTTGAGATGTCAAAAATATAGAAACTATTTTTTTAGAATTGGAGGTCAAACCCCTACGGTTTTAACATTTAAAAATTAATTTCATTAGTTGATTCGGCAGTCACTTTGTAGTAAATTCTATCCATTTTTAATTTAAGTTTTACTAAATAAATACCACTATTTCTTAAAATCTACTGTGACACGTGTTTCGATGCATTCCGCATCATTTTCAAACACCGTATACGGTGTCTGAAAATGATGCAGAATGCATCGAAACACGTGTCACAGTAGGTTTTAAGTTATAGTGGTATTTACTAAGTAAACTTAAATAAAAAATAAAAAATGAAATAAAATTAAAAAGTGTAAATATTTATTGTATAAAATCAGTATTAAAAGGTTGAGTCTTGCAATTAATAAGGCGTAACAAGCTCAAAACAGCGTGTAGGTAATTTCCATACACTATGTCACATCGTGGCAGTTTTCATAAGAAAATCGTACGAGTAGCCTTATCTGAGTTTATTGTGTTATCTCGCAACGTGTTGCCAAGCTATGTGTAGGAACTCTTGCGTTTCAAAAGTTTAAAGTTATTGATGCATATATTCGTTCATTTATAAATTTTAATGTAATCAAAGCCGTATTATTCACTGTTTCCACTCTTATTGATCAATTAATTTGTACTCCTGCCTGAGATAAATCTCATCAAATTGAAAAAATAGTTTTCGATGAACGTCTGGTTTAATTTTTCTATGATCCTAATACATTTTCATGGCTATTTAGATAACTATTTTCTATTGTAGTTAATGTCATGCGTCGGTTGATTTCTTTTGGTTCAATACTATGTGAATCATCTTAACCACATAATGTATGTAAGAAAGCATTATGCAAGAAAGCAAAATAGTGTCTTTTAATGTACCTATATTAAAGTGGATATTTTTTTTTCAACAAAATTAGGTACAACCACAGTACTCAAATTTAGGAACTCAATACTAAATTACATAAAAACTTTTAAGACCTTTCGAAGTATAAAAGAGATATCTTTTATAATTCGAAAGGTCTTAAAATTTTACCCTATTAAACCCTAAAAAACCAAATACGCTTTATAGAATGGATTTTCTTTTTGAAAATTAAATAAGTACTTATTTTCTAAACGTTTTTAATTCAACGCCATCTTCATCAGTGATCCTCTACCCCGAAAATTTTCTAATGAAAAAAAGGGCACCTCTCCAAACTTATCGAAAACTTGTTGCAGGTATTGGATAAATTTCCTAGTATCTCCTGCACCTTTTGGTCCTTTAACGCTCCTTAGACTGTTTCAGCTTCCAAATTGATGCGACATAATACGAATGAAAAAAAAAACAAAAAACACACAAATCCAGAATATTGGACAATCTCTGTATGAGTATTAAATGTACACGAAAATAAAAATATTCCACTAGATAACAGTTACTAGCTATTTTTTTTAAAGATAAAAATTAGTATAAATAAACTAGATGTTAAACGGAAGTGAACTCGCGACCCTGAAGTGACATCTCTGAGTGCACGTATCTCCATGTGGGGTAATTCCTTCTAATTTCTGTTGATGTAATGACCTTCCCAACCCTTTCAGACCAAATATTCATGTTTAAAAAAATTCTTATCCCTTTGATAATAAAATAGGTAACGATTTAAACCCTTGATATTTATATGTTAATCAATTTAAATAGACAGAATGTTAAGAATGTTAAAAAATTACATTACATAAAAAAATGATGATATTTCTGTTGTCATTTTTATTATTATTACGTATTCATATTGGAGAACTTTAAATTAAATAAAAAAATAGAAGATAAGGTACGTAATAAATTTTGTGCACTTTTTATGGCCTCTTTAATGCCAAATAATACATCGTTGAGTTTTTTTTTTACGTTTTGGTAAGGGAAAGACTAAGACACTAATTTATGGTGATATATATATACAGCAATAGCTACAAGCTTAACAAATGTAAATTTTCAAGTGTTCTATACTTTGACAAAGTTTGACAAAGGTTGACAAACTTTGACAAAGTTTTTCCTTAACACGTTACGTGCGGTCCAACACGCCTGTGTTGGACCGCAGCGCCATGGGGGCACCAGTGACCTCAATCAGGAGCTGTATTCAAAATACTGTTACTATGGAACCCATCATTTGATAAAAAATAAATAAACTTACTACATTATGTTATTCAAATACGTAAATTACCCAAAAGTTTTTTCAACCCAAAAAAATACAAAATTGACCATAATCAATATTGGCTTTATCGTGTTCAATTATTTTTTTTTAAATATTGACGTATTCTAAAGGAAAAATATATATTTAAAAAATCTAGCATGTTTTTTTAAATGTTTTTTTTATGTGATAAATATTATTTAGGTCTCACTGAGTTATATTGATAATAATATACCATATTAACTGAGTTTGTCATCCGTCAAACACGTGCTTATTTCAAGATAAAACTCTCGACAAATATCAATTTAAAACGTCCCATTTTAAATAGTTGCTAAGTGTTTAGTCTGGCAGTGGAATATTTAGAATATTTTTTAATAATCTTATTTGCTTGCCTTGGTGCTTTATTTTTTAATAAGATAAGGTAATAACTTAAAAACATTAAATTTTGTTACCAGGGATCAGATAAATGGATAAAAATATTGCTTTTATTGTTATGCAATTTGTAAAAAGACATGGTTTTTGACCAAAAATAGAAACAAACATAGAAATAAAAGTGAATGCTGGGAACAAAGTGAATGGCGCACTGAAATCAGTTATAGCAAATAAAAACCTATCAGCGAAAGCTAAACTGGCAGTACACAACAGAGTCCTGGTTCCGGCCCTAATGTAAGGAAGTGAAACATTCATTGGCAAAAGACGGATGAAAGTAGACTGAATGCAGTCGAATTGCGATCTCTTAGAAGAAGGTGCGGCAAAACAATGTATGATAGATGTTAGAATAGTGAAATAAGAAAGGAATGCAAAGCTGAGATAAGCATTATCGATGCTTATCTCAGCTCAGCAAAGCTGAGATAAGGTATTTTGAGATTGTTTGGATATGTAGAACGAATGAGTGAGGAAAGAACGGTAAAACAAATGTCCAATTTGAAGTGAATAACCTGCATGTTTTCAGTACTGCGAAGTATTTAAAACAAAACAAAAATATTAATATATTTCATTTAATTTTATGAATGTTTCAGTTATTTCGTAATACATTAAAACAATTCAATATTGATCCAATAGAACATTTCCAAATAAAAGTATCGATAGTATATAAATGATCCATTTAGCGTAGCTGTAAATTTCTTCATTATTTGAGAAATATTAAACGACTGTCCTTGCTAAATCACTCAGTTTCCCTTCACAATCGTGTATTATGTATTTTTTATTCACTAAATCATATTTTTATGTATTTCAGTGGCGATTTCACAGCCTTGAGCCTTCTATTAAAAATATGTCTTACATGGAAACTGTTAAAATTAACCCATTAATAACAAAAATGATTTTATACTTAAAAAATATTGTTATGAGTTAATTTTATTAATAATTATTTATGTATTAATTTTGAAATCAAACACAGATTTTTTGAGTCGACTAAGCTGTATTTTATTAAAAAAAACACATAAAAATTAATATTGTGACAATTGTTTCGCCTAGTTATGGCATTTTTCAACGAATGTGTCATCACTATGCGAAACAATTGTTGTAATGTAAATTTTCATCTTATTTTTTGACATCTCATCAAAGATGAAGAAGAATATGGAAGTCTGGGCATTTACGGGGCTTACGACCGTCATAGGCTGGTTTGAGTGATCACTTTACACACGTGTAACATTCACCAATTCTACCCATTATTGACAACCACACTACTCAAATTCTTAAAAGTTCTATATATATGAACCAATTTAGAAACCTTGTTCATGAATCACTAGAACTTCACTAGAGACATATATTGGTGAGATGTAAAGAAGAAAAAAAAATAATAAAAAAAAGAAAGATGTAAAGAAGCTTTTTTAATAAAAAAGCTTCTTTACATCTCACCAATATATGTCTCTAGTGAAGTTCTAGTGATTCATGAACAAGGTTTCTAAATTGGTTCATATATATAGAACTTCCAAGAATTTGAGTAGTGTGGTTGTCAATAATGGGTAGAATTGGTGAATGTTACACGTGTGTAAAGTGATCACTCAAACCAGCCTATGACGGTCGTAAGCCCCGTAAATGCCCAGACTTCCATATTCTTCTTCATCTTTGATGAGATGTCAAAAAATAATATGAATATAACTCCTGTAATTGGAGATAATCCAGATTTTGTGAACAAGTATTTGGACACACTCAAAATGTTGTAAATTTTCATCTGTTTTTTAATAAAATACAACTAAGTAGACTCAAAAAATCTGTGTTTGATTTAAAAATTAAAACATAAATTAAAATGGAGTTCTACAAATTAAACGCCAAATCAATAAATAGTAAATTTACTTAATTTATTACTAATAAATCATTAACGTAACATTTGTAAACGAATAATAATAAAAATAAATATTTTGTATATATATCACAAATGTTCTAATAAAATTAATCTCTCACTGGTAATGGTAAATACTTAACACGTATGTACATGCTTGTAATGTATTTTTCACATTTACCTTCTATATCCTTGCTATCCTACCTGCGGACAAGCCTCTAAATGAAGAGGCTTGTCCGCAGGTAGGATAATAAGGTAGGCTTTGCGGGTTATTCCTTTTAAAAAAATAACACATTTCATCAGCTTCCTTATCGCTAGTAGGTAGCAGATTTGAATGATATCCAGGGTTCCATTTCCAGCTGGGTCAAAAAAAAGTAAAGTACATATTTCCACCAAATGTTCATTTGATGATTGGAATGTAACCTGTAACGCAGGAGTGAACGCATTGCTTTTATTTTGTTTTATTAAATTCGGTCAAAATAAATATAGGTCATTTTTCAATCTAATATTTATTTCAAGCTAATGAGCCGCTTAGGCTCACAGAAATACAAAGTATGAAATGGAAGTATTTTTGTAAATAATAAAAACTATTCAATATTACCCTGGACTGGTACCTGAGGTGCAAGGCTGATCACCTTTCCATCATGAATTTGACTATCAATATAAGATTGCTAATTTACGACGCAGTGCTCTAAGCACCATTGGGTGAAGCGAAGAGTCATCGAGAGAAACATATAAGTTTTTTTAAAGGCATAACTTAGCCAAGATAATATTTTAGAGCCTTGTCTGCCGGTAGGATAGTAAGGATAGGGACTACAGATGTGAAAAATACATCGCAGATAGCCAAAATAATTTAATATATTTAATTCACTTTTAAATTGGCGGGAATCGAACCCGTAACGCCAGTTTCGCACTCGACCGTCTGCCTAACTATATTTTTTTAGATGGGAATTGCATTTATTATTTACCTTGCTTATTATGTACAAGGTTTAAAGATCATTTAGTGGATATTTGTTTCTTCTAGCTAATTCAATATGTTTTATTTGAATTTGTGTTGGGAACAGGAGGGATAATCTAGTGTGGGCCAAACAGGAACTTCTCTGCATTTGCTCATTGCAACTACATTACGGTGTCTGTCTTCAACTCATAATTAAATTGCTGTTCAAGTTACTTGATCTGATTTATGATCCAAAAATTATAGATAAGGGTCAGAAAAAAGGGAGAAATAAATCCTTAATTTATAAATAAATATGAAATCAATATATTACTCAATGTTCTCACCATTAAAACTTATTTTTTCTCCGTAAAAAATACATAAAATGGCAGCGTAAAAACGGAATGAAAATAATAATAAGATCCATGCGACTCTGATTTCAACACATTGTCTTTCAATCGACGGTTGAAAGAACAAGATAATCTATATTTTTTATGTAAAATATTTTTCAACCTTTCGCCATATAAGTACCGGTTTCGTGTGTAGAATAAGATTATTTGCTATTTGGTAATCTGTTGGTGCCTGACCTGCGTCTGCTTTCACAATCACTGTCTTCCTTACATACATACTTACGGACAGACATGCTCGACGATTGATGTGGTATCTACAAAAAGGCTTGTTTATTGGAGATGGAGATAAACCATATGAGTAGTTAGGTGTGTTCCTCAAAGTTGCTGTATTAAAGGAAAAGTTGTATGTCGGATTTTTTCTTTTCTTAAAGAATAAATCCAAAAAAAAATGAAGTTATTGGCTTTCATTTTTAATAAATGTTTTACTAAGTAAAAACTAATATTTTTTAAAATCTACTGTGACACGCTTTTCGATGCATTCCGAATCATTTTCAAACACCGTATATACAAATACGGTGTTTGAAAATGATGCGGAATCCATCGAAACACGTGTCAAGTAGATTTAAAGAAATAGTGGTATTTTCTGAGTAAAACATTTTTAAAAAAATGGATAGATTTCATCACAAAGTGACTACCGAATCAATTTATGAAATTATTAGCTTTCAATTTAAGTTTGACTTGATAAACGCCTTGATATAACATACCTCTTTTTACGTACGGATTTAACGGACAAAAAATCAGAAAAATGTAAAACAATCCAAAAAGTCCTGATAATATTAACATGCTTAAATTTAAGTGTCGCTGCATGTAAATAATTTATATGAGCCATTATAATCACAAATTATGTTTCAGAACTTCAAAGGTGCAAACAAAACTTGATTCCCTTTTCAAAGCAGGATTACAGAAAGTAAGCACGTCGATATCAAACAGCAACGTCACTTCACGATGAATACTCAAAGACAATAAATATTTTTTTTTGTGTTTTGTATTTTTTATTGATATCTAAATACAGTATTCATATTTTCTAAAAAGTTTTATTTATTTATTTTCAACCTTTTTGAATATAACGGACCATCGGTTTTATTGGACACTCCCTCTCCTCAATTACTTCGTTATCTCGAGGCTTTACTGTACCATTATTAATAGTATTTACCAAGTAAAACTTAATTTAAAATATAAAGATATACACATAAGCAAACACTAAAATTTAATAATAAGAAATCGGTTATTACTCAACGATTTAAATGTTGCAAAACGATACCATTGTGGTAAGTATTTTTTTGATAAAATTTCTAGCTATTTGTAGATTGGACATTATTTGTAGGGCCTGTTGAGACTATGTCAAAGGTCCATTTAAGATTTCAACCATAGTATTGTTCACTTGACCGAATTCTTTCGGTATTATCATTGTATAATGTATAGTACAGACGCGTTATAATTAACTATTTGGTAGTATATTACTTCGCTAGATAAAATATTATTCACTTTGAAATATCGACAAAACCTGGTCACTCGGCAAATAAAATAAGAGTGGAAAAGGCTATATTTGTAGTTATTGTATTGTTATAAAAAATGCAATTCCATCAGAAAATGTCAGTCGAATTTCATAGTAGTGTGTAATTTTATGATGGGTTTTCTTTGTAAGCACAGTACTGATCATCTTGCTTTCGAGTAATTAATGATCAATGTAAAACTGGGTCTTTGAGATACAGTGCTCCATGCAGCTCTATGCAGTATGTATGCTTCTTTTACTGCATACAGCATGCATGCTCCATGCAGTAGAAGAAGGTTTCTTTGTACCTTACGGAAGCAAGCAGGTTTGTTTTATCAAGAGGTTTCTCATAACCCGAGTACACTGTATACTTTTATTATGTCATGTCTTAGTTTGACCGTCTGGTTGGTTTATACAAAAATAGAAGTAACCTCATCCATACAGATAGCTTGTAATATTTTATTAAAGAAATGTTTTGTATTTTTTTGTTATCCTCAATATAACTGTGTTTATGTATGATCTCGACAGTAGTACAGCTTGAAACGGAAGCATACCGAAAGACACGAAAAATGAGGGAAAATTACACAAAAATTCTGTTTTGTTGTCCTGATAATCGATTTTAAAGATTGATAACTTCTGGTATAAAGTCCATGTAAAGATTTACATTATTGGATGACAGTTACTGGCCAATTCAGTTTAGTCACGTAAACATAACGAATGCGGAAACAAAAAATTTTCAACAATTTGTTAGAAAATGCGTTTCCTACGTACAAAATTGTATTATGGTTCCAAAAATTTTTTCAACGATGAATTTTAAATACAACGAAAGAAAAATTGGTTTCGTGTTTTCAATATGTTATTGTCCTGTAAAATGGCATTACTTTTTGTGTAAGTATCGTATGTGCTTAATACTTTCAGAAAGTAATAATTCATGTTTTATTAGTACGAAATCCAAAAACGTGTAATAAATACGCTTTTTGGGTTTGATAACAAAATTCAACTATTTACAGTCTTTTCGTAAAAGAATGAAAGAATAAAGCGAAAAAATGCAGTTTCTTTAATTTTCTATTCAATGTTATTGAAACTCTCGTTATAAACGAATTGGGTGTATTTTTTTCGTCTGGTTATATTCGAGGGTCGTTAAAAATTATGATTTTATGAGGATGAGGGTGAGATAGAAGAATTTCTTTTAGTTCAACTGTCAAAAAATTAACAGATTTACAGAATACGATCCGCTTAGTATAATTTATAAGGTTTTTTCAAGATATTTATTTACTTATGAATTTTTTCGAAAAATTTGCAATAATTGAGTTAAAAATTTCTTTCGAAATCCGAACTGTGTTACATTTATAAGTTGGTATACAAAAAACTAAGGGAAAAAATTAAATAACTGCTCAGAGTTCAGAATGGAAAAAACTGTCATGGATATAAATTCTATATGAGTGTAATGCTCTCTCACAAAAATGTTATGTGAAAGCGTTCCGTCGCGTGACATTCAACTATTAGTAGACGAGCTTCTTCGAAACTCTAAAAGAGACTTTAAGAAAGGATACCTCTAAAAGAGTTGTTTAACTATTAGTAGATATTTTGTTGATCCTCTGCTTAACTTTAACAACTAAAAACGTTTTTCAATCCTTATTTTTTTTGAAGATGGAAAATTCTCATCTAAACATGCTTCTGGTCTTTCTGAAAATATTCTACGGGATTTCAGTCTGTGAAACATGACCCGAAATTTAATTCGCCAAGAATTTGTGTTTATAATCCGAATTATGAGGTCATTTAGAGGTATTAAAGCAATTACTATTTCCCAAAAAAAAATATTTTTACAATATCTGATGAATCGTTTTGACCTTTTTAGTACTTAATAAACCCTAATTCTTTTCTAATGATTTATGTCTTTTTAATTAATTTCACGCTCGACCTTTCGTTCCGTTATTTTAGGACCATAAAGAGTTCACCAACCTATGTACCATAGACCATTGTTCCCCAAAGTGTGTGCCGCGGTACACTGGTGTACCGCGGTGATTAGTTGGTGTGCCGCGGAAAAAGTCACTTACCGATTAACGAGCAATAATTCATGGAGCTAAAAATTGATCGGACATTAAAACTGAAAATTTCCGAAACGGATCTAGCACATTTTTGGCTGCATATAAAAAAATAATATCCACTGCTTTCAAAGCGAGCTATTACAATTCTTTTACAAATTTTCCACGACATACTTGTACGAATTGGGATTTTCGACTTTAACTGCTTAAAAAATATATATCCACTGCTTTCAAAGCGAGCTATTACAATTCTTTTACCATTTGCCACGACATACTTGTACGAATTGGGATTTTCGACTCTAACTGCTTAAAAAATAAATATATCCACCACTTTTAAAGCATGCCATTGCAATTGTTTTACTATTTGCCACGACATACTTGTACGAATTGGGATTTTCGACTCTAACTGCTTAAAAAAATATATCCACTGCTTTTAAAGCATGCCATTGCAATTGTTTTACTATTTGCCACGACATATTTGTACGAATTGGGATTTTCGACTGTAACTGCTTAAAAAAAAGAGAACGCCCGTGGACGATCAACGAAGAGATGAGAGCAGCCTTATCAACGATTGCTCACAACTTTGATAGCCTGTGCTCAGTTAAGCATACTTGAATTTTGCATTAAACATTTTATGTACCATAGAACGGGGCTACTTGAACTTTGATGTGTTACTTGAGCCCAGTACAAAAAAGTATTTAGAGCTGTATTTGGTCTACAATAATGAACGTATCGACATGATTCATTGTTTCCCTGACGGACGACACTTATTGTCACGAAACGTTCATTATTGTAGACCAAATACAGATTTAAATCTCTTTTTTGTACTGGGCTCAAGTAACACATCAAAGTTCAAGTAGCCCCGTTCTACGGTAATGTATATTTTCGTATTTATATTAATTTTAATAATTAATCAATAATAATTAAACTTTGTTTTTATCTTTGGTGTACGTCTAAAATTTCTTGATTTGGCAGATGTACCTTGAATAAAAAAAGTTTGCGGAACACTGCCATAGACTATCATTAGGTCAACTTTTTAATGCGTTTTCTCAGTACTCTCGCGGAATAAATTAATCTATATTTAACCACAACTGTCAGGTAGGCTTAACATTTAACCGTAACAAAACTGTTACTTAACATTTAAAATCGTGCAAGTCGGCCTAGAGGGTTAATCGTGTGCTCGATGCAATTCAGCTCTTAAATAATAAAATTACATACAGCTATACCTTATACAGGGTGGCACAAAATTAATCACCCAATTGGAAGATGTTATAATTTTTGCAAATGGCGTCGTACGACAATCATATATCGCTCACTCCTTTCAAGGACGTCATAAATCAAAAATCGTAAATTTTCAGTTGTGCATGTTTTCAGAATGCCCAGAAAATAAACTATATCCCAGCAAAAGAGGCATATTTTTAACATATCATATTTACCCGCTACAGGACAGAAAGTGTTGTTTTTGCATTTTGAGAAAAGGTATTGTTTAATTATTTTTTTAAATAAACTAAATATTTTTTAATTGGATAAAAAACCTTTAGGTTTACCTAAAAATATCTTTTGCACAGTAAAAAGTTCAGTAAGTGGCTTTTTTAACACGTTGTATTATATTTTTAAATTTTAAAAACGTTCTCCTGAACAATCAAGTTTTTTGATTTATGACGTTCTTGAAAGGAGTGAGCGATATATGACCTTTGTGAACTAGACAGCTGCAGTATACAAACGGATTGATAAAACAGGCACAAATGTGGATCAATACTGGCGGCAGCCACTCGATGGATATCATCTATTCCACTCATTTTTTTATTTAGGAAAAAAGCTATTAAAAAATAAAAAAAAGGGTAATTAATTTTGCGCTATTTTAAATCTGTTTGCATACTGCAGCTGTCTAGTTCACAAATGTCAAATATTATTGACATACGACGCCATTTGCAAAATTTAAAATATCTTGTGATACTATTTTTTGACATCTCATCAAAGATGAAGAAGAATATGGAAGTCTGGGCATTTACGGGGCTGAAGACCGTTATGGGCTAGTTGAATAGATCACTTAACACACGTGTAACATTCACCAATTCTACCCATTATTGACATCCACACTACTAAAAATTTTGGAAGTTTTATATATATTCTTTTTCATCTTTGATGATATGTCAAAAAATAATATGAAAAATAACTCCTATTATTGGAGATCATCCAGATTTGAAACAAGTATTTGGACACACTCAAAATATTGTATATCTTCTGATACAGTGATTAATTTTGTGCCATCCTGTATTATACAAAAGTAACAGTCTTAATAAGACATTACATGTAACAGATCGTGGGAATTTAATATCTAAACCTAACTAAATCATTTAATCAAATTATACATCGGATAACATTTCAGATTTCGCTCTAATACATTTCTCAGTGAAAGATTTTGTACAGAACAACGGTCTAAAAATGGATGTAGATACTCAGTTGTATTATTTACTATTATAGGTCATTTATTTGATCATGTAGAGACGACTGTAAGCTAGTTATATAATTTTTAAATATATGTATCCTTAAAATTATAATAAAATATTTATTCTACCTAGACCATACTTTGTTCATAAAAAAATATCATTTTTTACTTAATAAAATTAAACAACTTTGTTTTAACCACTTTTTTTTATAAGTACACTTTAACCTACCGGTTTCGACAAGAACCTTATCATCATCAGGGTTTATAAATTCCAAAATATTAATATACTCATAATTAATTACATTCCCTTACCAAAAACTAAATCCTAAATGTTATTGTACATTGCGTAGCAACTCCAAATAACAACTAATGGAATCACCCAATAGTATGAAGCTGTGCACAAAAAAATAAGTAAAAAATACAAATAATAATAAAAAATAAAAAAAGTGGTTAAAACAAAGTTGTTTAATTTTATAAAGTTCATAAAATGTGCCCCAAAGTATCTGCGAAAAACATTCAAGAAACTTTTTACTTTATTTATTTTTTCAAACACTGGATTTAAACCGTATGGACGATATAAAAATATATGTACATATATATGTAAATATATATATATATATATATATATATATATATATATATATATATATATATATATATATATATATATATATATGTATATATATATATATATATATATATATATGTTTTAATATATGTATATATATATATATATATATATATATATATATATATATATATATATATATATATATATATATATATATATGTTTTTTTTATGAAGTACCGCCACTGACATATAGTATAGAATTGGTGCATGCCTTCGATCCATAATAACGCTGTAATTTTTATTTTCAGGTAAGTTCAAGCAAGAAAAAAATACTAAGTATTAATACAGTAAGTGCAAAAAGAAGACCAGGGGTGGAAATGGGTATGTTTTTAATTTTTATTCAATATTTTAAGTGGTATTGTTGACCCAGTCAAAATTGATGTTTATGCTCATTTTGTTTTTCGTTTTTCTTGAATAAACTTTAAGGGTCACCATTCGTTCCGCTACATCGGAACGAAAAGAAAGTTTATAAAATCTAAAAATATTAGATCCTTCTATTGTAGTATCAGACCTGAAAATATGAACATATTATTTTACAGAAAATGTTTAACGAGATATCGGGAGAATATTGCACAGAATATTTACAGTACACTTAACTTGAAAGCATTTTCATGATCTTTTAATTTTATAAATATGTAGTAAAAATATACATCCGATGCTTCAACTCTTAATTATTTAGAAGATCCATGATGGTAGAGTTCTGTTTTTTTGGATTTATTCACCAATACATCAAAGAGACCTAGGAGCATTTATAATTTTTTTCACTCCCTTTTTTAATGCTCTACAAACCTATTTTATTGATTAAATATAGGTATAATTTATTATGCAATGTATTAAAAAAGTAATATCTTTATACACATATCGCTCACTCTTTTCAACAACGTCATATATAAAAAAATATGATTTTCAGGAGATCGTTTTTAAAGTTTAAAAATACAATGAAATGTATTAAAAATAAATATCAAGCCACTTATTCAACTTTTTACTATGCAAAAGATCTTTTTAGGTAAAACTTGAAGGTTTTTTCTCCATTTGAAAAATAGTAAGTATATTATAAAAATAAATAAACAATACCTTTTCTTCAAAATGCAAAAACAACATTTTCTGCCCTGTAGCGGGTAAATATTAATTTTAAAATATGCCTCTTTTCCTGGGATATAGTACATTTTCTGGTCACGCAGAAAACATGCACAACTGAAAATAGTCGATTTTTGATATATGACGTTGTTGAAAGGAGTGAGCGATATCTAGTTTATTATGGTCCAACATGATTGGATGTTAAATTAAACGCTTTGCATTCAAAGTCACGTAATTGATTAAATTAAAGGTTTCTAAAATACAGTGTTCTGTTAAATAAAGCATCAAACTTTCACAAACATTGTATCGAATTAACTGGTTATGTTTTTTTTTTTTTTTTTTATCATCCCAACAAAGATGAAGAATAACGTCTTAATAAAAGTCTTACGCTTAGTTAGGTGATCACTTTACACGCGTGTAACATTCACCAATTCTACCCATGATTGACAACCACACTACGCAAATTCTTGAAACTTCTAGATATATTAATCAAACTCGTAACACAGTATGCGCTAGTTCACAATAGCCATCTATGGTGGTATGAGGAAAGCTTTTATTTAGCGGAGACTCTTTCCATTTGTATGAAATAAATATTATATATGCTTTTGAAAAGAAAGGAATTATTGAAATGTAAGGAGTTAAAAAAATATACAAATATTTTTCAATACACATCTGAAAAAGCCCAATATTTATCTTTAAAAAAAATAACTGAACTGACGCTAACTCAATTATATTATTAATACGATTAAGACCTTAAAAAAGTATGGGAGTGATAATCCCTAACATTTATTTTAACCCTCCTTGGAAGCGAACCATAGACCTCCAGCACGGTAGCCAAACGCGCTTACCACTGCACTACGGTGGCGGACTCACATGACACATAGATACATACATAATGTACGATTTAGCATCAGATCAAATTGAGATGAATGGTATGTTTTATGACTGTGGTAAGATATTCATGTTTTTCTGTTTTATTATTGTATTGCTCAAGAAACTCATCTCAGTAAGCGTTTCCCAATCACAAAAAAAAGTATTTTGAAATGGGTATTAGGTAGAGGTATAGAGCGTAATTGTAATTCGTTTTACTGGTTTAAGAATGTAAAAACATTTAACGGTGTTTGCCAAAACAGAAAGTGATATAATTAGTCACTTTGCTTATGGAGGTCTTAGGGCGTTTGTGCACTAAACGGAATAACACGGAATTTCACCGTCCGGCACGTCAGTTAGCGTTTTAAAACGATGATTGACTTGGACTGGCTTGTACTTTTGTCCATCTTTCTTCGGATCGATGCGTGAACACGTTGCGCGTAAATTCGATCACGCTAAACTGTCGCAGTCGCTTTTATTTTTCAAAACCGGACTGCCGGACGGTAAAATTCCCGGTAGTCCACAAGCCTTAGGGTGCTGAACAAGCGCCCTAAGGGGGCTTGTGCACTACTCGGCACTACGACAGTTTACCGACAGTTTAGTTGTTTTTTTTATTCTATCATCTCTATAACCTTTAGGTAATAAAAAATATTAGCACTATGACCCCGTTCCTAATTCCGGTCAGTTGAGATAGCCTCGATCGATTCAATGCAACCTGAAATTGGAAACAATTTAATTATTCCGAACAAAAGTATTATCTTTAAAGAAGTACATAATCATTCAAATCGCTTGTCAAGGTCTTCCATTAGCAATGTTATATTTTAGCGAATCTGCCTTTGTGTTTAAATTTTAGAACAAGAATTGCGATTTATGGTCAATAACATAATTTAGTTCATGAAATATCAGCTTTAAATTATGTTTTTAGTTTCAGTTTTACTCGGTGGATACCACTATTTCATAAAATCTATTACGACACGTGTTTCGGTGCATTCCGCATCATTTTCGGTATAATGTCCCCGTCACAGGTAGTAAGTGTATTGAAAAAGCCCAAACGAGAGAAATCTAGCAAAAATTGAAGAGGCCTACATCCAGCAGTGGAGAAACGGCTTTCAAAAAGAAGAAGACATTAATACCGTTATATTTCAAATGAATCTTACTTTTATCAAAAGACTACTTTTATTTTTTAATCTTGATTATGTTTTAAATAAAGTACACCAGGAAAAACTCTCAATTTATCCCCTTGTTTGCTTCATCTCCCTCAACTTCTTACCTGATCCAAATCCCTTTGTTTTCGTTATTTTTATCGATTTTACAATTAAATAAGTATTTTATATTGTTGTGAACTGATCATTTATATGGCAACTAATAACAATAAAAAACAAAGGAATACTTCCATATGTACAAGCAATATTTTATATAATGTTGTTTAATATTAAATATTTAATATGGTGTTTGAAAATGATACGGAATGCATCGAAACACGTGTCACAATAGATTTTAAGAAATAGTGGTATCTAACAAGTAAAACTTAAATTAAAAATGGATTGAAGTTACCACAAAGTGACTGCCCAATCAATTAATGAAATTTAAATTATGCGTCTACTCTTTTTAAGGATTCACCTATAAAGACCCTATTTGAGAGGTTTGTCTGAATATAGGAAAGAAATAAAGGCATGAAAAGTAGACCAACTTAATAAAAAAAACTTGAAAAAATCGAACTCTGCGATTCACAATAGAGCGTCTATCCAATTACGCGAAGGTGCTTGCTGTAATTTGAATTTCCCGAGTAGTCATTTTTAACTGAAAACTTTCTACATTTTTTAGTGTTAATTTTATCTACCTAGATTTTTTTTTTAATACATCTATTTGACTCTTTTATTATTTTATTTTTATATTTATTTATAAACTTTTTATACGTACGTAACACGTGCAAAAAATTTCAACGTAATTTTGTTTTAATACGTTTCTGAATCTCGTTTTTTATCAAAGAATCCTTGAATAAGAATGTTTGAGGAATATTATAATTGAATTGAATTTAAAAAAAACTGAAAACTCATAGATTTTTTAAACCATTTCAATAAGCTCACATCAAAATTCCACATATTGACTTTGTCACTTTTAACAGAAGGGCTACTTATTAATTCTCCTCTATCCACACCGAATGGTGTATAGGGCATTAAATCGCGTCGGGCAGTGTTATTTTGGGTGTTTATAACGTAAGATTTTAATTATTTCTATGTGTATGAATATAAGGATATTATAAACAAGTATCCTTTATATCTCAATTCAATTAATCGCGTATTTTGTCTCTTCAATTTTATTGTATTTGCTTTTTTATAATAATAATATAACAAAACCCTTATCCGCACCCCAATGGTGCATAGGGCAATGCGTCATATGAACGCAGTGTTATCTTGATCGTTTACACATGAAGGAAAGGTAATCAGCCCTCCGCTTCAGGTACCAGTCCAGGGTAATATTGAATAAATATAACAGTGAAAAAATCACTTACATTTATTTTACACCCCTTGGGAATCGAACCCAGGACCTCCAGAACGGTAGCCGAGCGTGCTAACCATTACACTACGGAGGCGGACAAATATATTGCTTTTTTACTTACATATTATTCTCATGGCCATATTTTACACCACTTACAGCTTCTTGATATTACCTTAGATGGCCAAATCCATTACTTCTGAAGATGCTGTTATGGTATCAACTTTTTTCTCCGTGTTAGATGCTTCATGCTAAACATTGTCCACCTTTATACTCAAGTATAAATAGTAGACCAGTTAGAAGGCATGACACCAATGCAATTCAATGTATCATCAAAACGGGTTCATCACATTTAAAACCATATACGGATGGACTTATGCCATTCACAAAGTGGCATAAATTATTCAAAATCAACCAGTTGACGTTCAAACTTCAATGATAACAACAATTTGTGCATTAATAATACTATCGCTCATCAACGAGGCAAGTGCCAATGCAATCTAAAAAAATTGTAAGGCTTTTTTTTAATTTTATGAAAGCTCCGTAAATAATTCCAATTTGTGAACAAACTACCGATTCTAGGTTGATATAATTATTTTAATTAAAAGCACAATACTAATTAGTTATCAAATATTTTTGTTTGCAAGATTAAGCACATAAGTACGTGTATTAAGGCCTTACTCGCAATCACATAATTCAGTAAGCATCTGGCGTAAGCGCTAGAAACCGCACTTCTCTTCACGCCCTTTTTTTCGAATACATGAAATATTTTTTTAACAAGTATTGTGACGCACTTAAAATGTTGCGATTAAGGATAATTTTTAATTCAATTCATTAAGTCACTCGATACATCCCATCATGACATATAACATTTCATTTTAAGTTTATACTGAATTATGTGAATTATCAAAAGTATAACTATTCGAATCAATTAATTTATCAAGTGACTCGATTATTTTCATCCGATTCATGTCATCGTTAATTATAAAACGGTTCGAAAATATGTGTTGCCTACTTTCAAAATCCGCCAGATCCAATTTTATAAGATTTTAAAATAAAATAAACTCTATAGGAATGCCAATTGTAGGTTTTATTGTTTAAAATATTTATATATATATAAACCCTGCCAAAAAATACTTGAAAACAGCGTTGTATTTTAAATTCCGCTATATTGATGGAACTTGCCTTCTGACCCATATCGGCCAATCAGAGAGCGAGGATAGGTCAAAAATTAAGATGAAGTCATTATCGGTTTGTGTCTCGTGTTTTTTTTAAATACTGAAAAAAATCTGAAAAAGTTTTAAAATTCTCTATTTCATAATATTTTATCAAAAGATAGACAAATCTTTTAAACATAAATGTTACCTGGAGAATTTTGTATGTTTTTGAAAATCGACACACATGGATCTGGCGGATTTTGAAAGTAGGCGACACATATCACCCAAGCGCAAATAAGAGATTTCATACTCAAGCAGAAGTCAATTAATTTCGTAATCAACCGTTTATTATCAAACTTGTAAACAAAAATCAATTTAAAAGACTTTCATTCCTTTTTATCAAACGTGTTCGCAAAAGTTTGACTCGCTTCAAAACACATTAGTTAGAAAGTTATCCAAAAACATACGAACATAATAAAAAAAAGACATGGAATCACTCTCACGACATATTATTTTAAAAGGCTGTCCATTGATAATATTTAAAATGTGAATAAATTTACGGAATACGACAATGGTCAAGTTTTTCTGGTTAGGAGATTATCAAAACCCGATTATATTAACACCATTCCGTGTCATGGAGATTATTCAATTGCCGAATTAGATTATATTAGATACAGAATATATTAACATGTTAAATTACAAATTAGAAAAAATAATAAATTCACATCAAACAAGACGTGTGGCAAAGATAATGTATCACTGTTTATCTCTTCTTTGTAAAAAAATCTTGCCTGTTTTGTTTGTTATTTATACATATATATATATATATATATATATATATATATATATATATATATATATATATATATATATATATATATATATATATATATATATATATATATATATATATATATATATATATATATATATATATATATATATATATATATATATATATATATATATATATATTTAAATATATATATACTTATGTATATATATATATATATATATATATATATATATATATATATATATATATATATATATACATATACTTATATATATATATATATATATATATATATATATATATATATATATATATATATATTATATTTATATATATATATATATATATATATATATATATATACTTATTTATATATATATATATATACATATATACATATATACATAAATATAAATTTCTATTTTTTATTTATTATTTATTCATTCATTAAAACCCTTATCAGCATTCGATGGTGCATAGGGCACTGAATCATATAAACGAAGTTTATAATACCTGGATCGTTAACACGCGAAGGAAAGGTGATCAGCCCTCCGCTTCAGGTCCAGGGTAATATTGAAAAAATATCAGAGTAAAAAAATCACTTGTATTTATTTGACTTCCCCTTGGGAATCGATCCCGGGACCAGTACGGTAGCCGAGCTTGCGGATTATTACACTATGGAGGTGGACATTTTTATATAGCTATGAAATTCTCGAGTCCAGAATACTAGATGATTTGGCAGTGAATTTTTACGAAACAGTTTTTTTGTTGACAATTCAAATTTTACAAAAAAACTTCACACTTCTCCAGAACAAATTTATTTAATAGGCCCCTTAATAAACCTTTTATTAAAAACGGAGGCAAATAAAATATTTTATATACCATATACATAATACTAACAGCAATCAAACCTGTGAGCGATTTTAGCTTTTTTCAACTAACTGAATATTGACACTAGTGCCATCTATGAGAACAAACGCTAAGATTTTTCACTGCTTTGATAAATTTCCACGATTGATGAATTATATTTCCGCTTATAAAAAATATTTAAATGTCAACAATAACAACAACAAAAACACAATTTAATTGTATCTATATTAAAACTTATTTAAATTGAATTGAATTATGTCTTTGTAGGGTAACAGTTTGGCCATTAAAGGAATATTGATAAGTTTATTTAATAGATTTAAGTTTTGTACTGACATTTATTGGTGGAGCTGCATTTTATAGAATAAAATAACAACTAAGTAATTTTTTCCAAATTAATTTTATTTGACCAGCAACCGGGTTTGTCAGACGGTGAATTCCGTCTAGTTCACAAACGCTCTAAGGGCGGTAGATTTAAGTTTTGTACTGACATTTCTTGGTGGAGCTGCATTTTATAAAATAAAATAACAACTTTATATGTAATTTTTCCAATTACATATAAAGTTGTCATCATTTTTTTTTTTACTTATAAATTTTATTACAATTTCACAATTATAAATTTACAATTTTATTTAGCTTATAAAACGGATGATTGGCTTTTCATTTTATCTATCTTTCTTCGGATCGGTGCTCTTGATCGGTGCACGTTGCGCGTAAATTCGATCACGCTAAACTGTCGTAGTCGCTTTCATTTGTCAAAATCGGACAGCTGGATGGTAAAATTCCGTGTCGTGCACAAGCAGCTTAAGGGCGTTTGTCCACTACACGGGATTTCACCTTCCGGCAGTCCGGTTTTGAAAAATTAAAGCGACTACGACAGTTTAGCGTGATCTAATTTACGCGCAACGTGTTCACGCACCGATCCGAAGAAAGATGGACAAAAGCACAAGCCAATCCAAGCCAATCATCGTTTTAAAACGCTAACTGAGGTGCCTGACGGTAAAATTCTGTGCAATTCCGTGTAGTGCACAAACGCCTAATGGGTCTACTTATCAGTTCTGAAACTCAATTGCGTGAGATCGATAATTAATTATGCTAAATCATCAATTCAGTCTATGACACATCATAAACCCTGTAAATACCCAGACTTCCATATTCTTTATCTTTGTTGAGACGTCAAAATGTAAAATTAACATCTTAGAGTTGAGGAAACCATATTTGTGAACAAGGATTAGGACACGCCCAAAATGTTGTGAATAAAATAACTGGTCAAATTATATACATTACTATTTTTTTTAAATTTATAATACTTACTAGGCAAACGCCATTTTGTAAAATAATTCGGTAAGGATCTTGCATACATTTAAAAGGGTCTCCGCTGAATAAGGTTGACTTAAATCGACCATGATACTGCCTCGTGAACTCGCACATGAAGCGACGTATGAATCATGTCATCCACGACATAGTAGATAAAAAATGAAAGAGTATAAAGTGTATGTAAAATGATAAGTGTGTATAAGTTAAATATCTATTAGTGTAGTAAGTTCACCCCAAATTATCATAAATATAAAAACATAAAGAAAAAAAAAGAACACATTTAAAATACAGTATAAAATATCATTTTATTTTTATAACTTATATTTATAATAATAATACTAAACGCTAACTATTAGTGTAGTTAGTTCACCCCAAATTATCATAAATATAAAAATATAAAGAAAAAAAAACACATTAAAAATGCAGTATAAAATATTATTTTATTTTTAGAACTTAACTTTCTAAAATATTTATGAAAAAAACAAGAAGGATATATTTTTTTGATTTGAAAAATAAATATTACCCTAAAATTATAATAGTACTTACATAACTTATTACAAAATTATTAAAAAAATACTTGTTTTAAATACAAAACTTGTTTTTATTTCAATATTTTATTTTACTATTACTGTAATAAATACCTTTACTAGGGTGTTTGTGATATATTTAGAATTATCCGGAAAATGGATTATTGATGCCAAAATAAAAGTAAAAATATAAGCTAGGAACATTCCAACATGCAGTTCAAAGCTGTCTCTAACTTAAAGATACTTTACTATTTTAAGTAGTTAAACTCGTGGATATTTTTCGCGAATATCTCAGTAACTTCTTTGCTGGATAGTTCTAATGGATCTTTGTCAGACGGGATTAATATCTAATTTAACATACTCAACCCATAAAGGATTGTATTGGACTCGTTTTGTGTGTTTATAACAGCCGATATAATTAATATTTAAAAACGTTATTTTCGTAAGTTGGCAATGAATGACATCACAGAAACGGTGGAGTTATTTCATATTAATTTATAAGCCAATAATCATACATAGTGATATTTATCCATTATGCTTCCAAAATTTTCCGGTGCACATTTTTAAATACAGTGTTAATATTCCCGGCTGGCATCACTAGAACTTTGAATAGTGTACTAATAATAACAATAATAAAAAAATACTTCGTATATTTCCAAAATGAACTTTGCCGTTTTTTTGGTGGATCAACGGTGGATTTTAATGGTTCAATCGACGAACTTGGCTCTACGGCTGCGTCGGAAGTTATACCTTTTTTATTTTTCGTTTTGGTTGATATTTTAATTATTTCACGAGATGATAATTCATTCACTTCAAAGTCACACTTATCTATGCTGCCAAAACAATACAAATTTTGCTTCTGAGGTATATGTTCATTACAGTTATGTTTACTCAAGCATATTATATTAAAAACCACAGTATCATTTGAAATGGCAGATAGAAACTCCTCAACATCATCCCGGAAGAACGAGCGGTAAATGAAAACACACGTCACCAGGCCTGGATAGTAGAACTTCGCGATATTAAGTAAGGTGATAATGATTGATTTTTGAGTGAGAATTTTTTTGTTCCGTATATCTAACAGCACAGATATCTTGTTTATTTCCTTCGATGGTAGAATTTTCTCGAACCAGTATATAATAGAGAGTTTGATATTTTCAACAGAACAGTTCAAATCCAATATTTTCTCAATGTCAAAATATAGAATAGGGGTGAATTGTTTATCTACTCCATGGACATGGAGTAACCCTCCGAACACGTATTCTAGATCGACGATAAATTCAATATTCTCAACATTGTTCCTGTATCTCCAGCCCAAACAGCCAAGACATCCATGATATTTAAAATCATTATCGTTACCAAAATTTTGAACAAACTGCTCATTATAACGTTCGTTTACGTTAAAATACTGAATCTTTTTATCACGGAGTTTCAGTGTACTGTTTATTTTATTACACACACTTTTCGCTGTATCGACCATCTTAGAGAAAACACTGCTTTAATCCCTTACGTAACCGAAATCAAACTGTTTAGTTCACAAGTAAAATAAATGAAAATATAAATATCCAACTAGAGGAGAATATGTTCTATAAGATATGACAATAATTCTTATCTGCTTGAACGTAATTTTGTTTGTCTAATAACTGCCAGGGATAATTAAGGCCCAGTATTCGATAAGTCGCATTCGAATTTTCTTTAAACCCAGGTAACATTTGACGTAATTGATTATTTTTTAAAGCACAGTTTTTGTATATAAAAAATAATATT
Source organism: Brachycentrus maculatus (assembly GCF_059751285.1). Taxonomy (NCBI): domain Eukaryota; kingdom Metazoa; phylum Arthropoda; class Insecta; order Trichoptera; family Brachycentridae; genus Brachycentrus; species Brachycentrus maculatus. Next base: position 2,736,831 of record NW_028280950.1, read on the forward strand.
TTCTTAGAAATAAATACTTATTTGTTTTTGTAAAGAAAATGGTTATTGAAAGGTAAAGAGTTAAAACAAATTAAAATAATCTAAAAATATTAAAATATAATTCTATGTCCATTATTTTGTAAAAATGAGCGTGAACTGACGTCCGGCTCTCAGCGCTGCCGGACGCTAAGTGTAATCTATTTCAATGTTAATATTCAAATACCACAAAAAATTATATATATATATATATATATATATATATTATATATATATATATATGTATATATATATATATATATATATATATATATATATATATATATATATATATATATATATATATGTATATATATATATATATATATATTTATATATACACATGCATATAGGTGAAAAAGATTACCTCCTTACCTTTCAAACACTATTTTCTTATCAAAACCATATATTTATTTCGAAGAAGGTCAAATTTTTTCAATACAAAAACTATGTTTTAAGCAAAAAATTGGATTATGTTAAATGTTACCTGGATAAAAAAAATAAGTTGGGGTTAATGATTATCAAGATATTTACAACATTTTGAGTGTGTCCAAATTCTTGTTCACAAAATCTGGATTATCTCCAATTACAGGAGTTATTTTCATATTATTTTTTGACATCTCATCAAAGATGAAGGAGAATATGGAAGTCTGGGCATTTACGGGGCTTACGACCGTCATAGGCTGGTTTAAGTGATCACTTTACACACGTGTAACATTCACCAATTCTACCCATTATTGACAACCACACTACTTAAATTCTTTGAAGTTCTATATATATGAATCAATTTAGAAACCTTGTTCATGAATCACTAGAACTTCACTAGAGACATCTATTGGTGAGATGTAAAGAAGCTATTTTATTAAGCAGAAACTCTTATATCTTTAAACAGCCTATGACGGTCGTAAGCCCCGTAAATGCCCAGACTTCCATATTCTTCTTCATCTTTGATGAGATGTCAAAAAATAAAAAAATAAATAATATCAAGATATTTCATATCGCAGTGACGTAATACCCTTCCTCTCTCTCTCATCTATTATTTTTGTCTTATAAAAGATTTTATTTTATTTTGTTTTTATTTGAGTTCATATGATATGTAATAATTTATCGCTTATTCTTTTCTCAGAAAGTCGATAAATGATAAACGTTTATGATAAGATACCTGTGCCGTATGGATTAAATTTTATTTAATTTAAATACCCGGGAAAAACTTCATTTCGAAGTCTGGTTTATTTGTAATGAGGTACTCCTATGTGGTACTTATTTGTAATGAGGTACTCACTGTTGATACACAATTGTCCCCGCTTTAATCAATTAGTTTATGTACTGCAGCTGTTCACAAATTTCAAATATGATTGCCGTACGACGCCTTTTGCAAAAATTGTAACGTCTTCCGATAAGGTGATTATTTTTGTGCCACCTGTATAATACATAACTTGTCCTACTGAGGGTATCAGTAGAATAAGCCAGATCTTGTAAGTTCACAGGCACAACATTAATCCGCCGGTAAAGCGGTGACGTAAAAAGTCAATTAAATTTGTATTTATTGATTTTGACTACTAGCTAACCATCACCTTCTCCTTCCTGCTAAATCTTTTATTTTATATGATACCCTTTTTTTAATCTTTGAATGTTTTTTAATAGTTTTATAACATAAATGTGGAATTGTTTAATTGTTTTTTTTTTAACGTAACAATTTTTTGTTAATGTAATGTAATGTCTATTATTGTTTATGTAACTATTGTTTATTATATCATTTTTATATGTAAGCTGTACAATTCCCGAATAAATAAAAAAATTAAATAAAATCACGCCGCTTCCCTGCAGGGATAAGCTGAGAGAATAGAATGCCACACCACTCTGTCTTTGCAAATATTCTTCGCTTCTTTCACGTTCAAATATCTCCTCATACATACCCGCCGATTTTTTCGACTGCTTTCAAGTATTTGACATACTCGACCATGCCAAGTTTTCCTCCTTCCTCTTGTCCACTTTCAAGTATTTCAATTTAATTATTTCAAGTTATTTTTAGTCTAAGTTCTCTTTGCTGTGCAATACGCCAGGATCAGGGAAATATGCGAGATCGAAGATGTCGTTAGTAGAAGAAAGCAACGAAGGAGACAATGGTATGCGCATGTGAGGAGAATGGAACCATTCAGACTCCCCCCACATCGCACTGTACGGCCAACTCCATGGTAGACGATTCCCGGGCAGACTACCAAAGAGATGGATCGATAGCTAGGAATCGACATCGCAGGAGGCTAATCCCTGCGATAAGGCCACAAGGCCTACACTAAGAAGAAAAAGAAGAGATGTTATTTCATAAGTTATTTCAAGGTATTTACTGTAATTAGCGAAACCCATATGAATCATCTTTGGAATCCCTAAACACAGTTTTAAAATTGATTCACTGTTTTATAAAATAATGTTGTCCAATAAAATATAACATAGATGTTCATGAAAAGGATTTCATGAAGAGTTTAATTGACAAAAAGTGTCCTCTAATATTTTTACACTTTCTCTACACATACATAGTATGCACGTAACTACACAGCCGTTTCTCACGCGTCGTAATTTTCCGCCATTGTTATTGACACTTTACTGAAAAGCTCAGACTATTGGGGGGAAAAAATCACAGCTTTTGTCGTATAAAACGAAGAGATTAATCAAAAGGTTTTACTTAAATCATACAACCGTTTGCCTTGATCATACTATACTCAAAGACCTCTTGGCTCTGTGCTCTTTGCTTACATAACTCCTTGAGCCCTGCAAGAGAGGTTGTATGTTTCACTGGGTAGGTAGTAAATGTTACGACGTCTTTAAGTTTTTCTTCGCTCATTGTTAAGCGTCACACTTGATATGTGATTGGAAACAGTAAGCAGCTTAGTTACTTCTGTGAGTTCGAGACCGTCGGTTCCCTTATTCGAGTGATCGGATTTTTTGTTATAGTTTTTGGATGTACAAAAAGTTTTTAGTGGTTAACTGTGATTATCGTGAAAGTTGTTATTTGACATTTTATCTTATTTCTAATTTTTATATTGACCTATAATTCTAAAATATTTTTTTTACGGAGGATTTCTTTTTTGGTGCTACTACCTACTAAAACAAATTATTTAAAAGATGCTACAAGTCGTATTCATATATTTTTTTAATTGCTAAATTGAAACTCTGTTGAGTGGTCCTCAAACTTTTGGACCACCCATAGCTTCCAAAAATAGGGATATTTTATATTTTATAAATGGTTATTTATCACGAGTCGACGCCGGTTTTCACTTTTACGATCAAAATACTTGGGACCGGTTATAACTCCCCTTAAAAAAATCCAGCTAAAACCTTACATTTTTTTTAAATCTCAGCTATTTTTAAAGTCAATAATCTTTGAAATCACCCTTTAAACAATTAAAATGCTTGGTCTCCTGTCGAGCTTTTTTAATCGCCATCTTCTTCATGGCTCCATCCCAACTTATCGTCTTTGTACACTGTTGGGGTCAGCTCTCCTCGTTCTCGGGTTGTAGTTCCTTCTATCATATACCCATATACGTAGGACCCATGATTTTTTTGGTTTTCCTCTAGATGCCTTTCGAGAAAGATCCATAGCGATCGCCTGGTTTACAATATGTTCAGGTTTTCTACGTCTTGAATTACTGAATTACTGAGTCACCAAACTACTGCAACATGAAACTTATTTACTATTTTCTTTGAATGCCATTCCAACAGGGTTGCAAGCCATCTTTCGACAATATTCGTACTTAATTAAGGAAAATAAAATAAAAGGAGCAATAATCCTAATATTGAAGACTAGTTAAACACTGCCTCTTGCTCGGTAACGTGATTCAGATTTTTTAAGTAATTATTTTTCGATCTTGGCACATTAAACCAAGTAGAACTGTTAAGAAATTTAAATAAAAGTTAATACAGATGAAAGACAACCTAGTAAGTTAATAAAATAGCTTCATATCGGGGAACTGATATTCTCTTGCTCTCTGATCTGTCGGAATCTTAAAAAAATCTGTAGGTGATATCAATAATATCTTTTTTTATATTATTTTTTAACATCTCATTAAAGATGAAGAAGAATATGGATGTCTGGGAATTTTCTGCTTAATAAAAAGCTTCTTTACATCTCACCAATAGATGTCTCTAGTGAAGTTCTAGTGATTCAAGAACAAGGTTTCTAAATTGGTTCATATATATATATATAGAACTTCCAAGAATTTGAGTAGTGTGGTTGTCAATAATGGGTAGAATTGGTGAATGTTACACGTGTGTAAAGTGATCACTTAAACCAGCCTATGACGGTCGTCAGCCCCGTAAATGCCCAGACTTATACCATATTCTTCTTCATCTTTGATGAGATGTTAAAAAATATTTTGTGAACAAGTATTTGGACACACTCAAAATGTTGTTAATTAAGTTACATTACTTTCTGTTTCAAATAAGTGGGTAACGAATGTCTTCACTCTCGTCGGTAGCACCCATGGGAACAAACGTTAAACCAACAATAACAGTTGCATATGGGTGTCGCAATCCTCTGTTGCCATGGCGACCATTGTGGTGTGCCGGGACGTGAGAAAGTTCCCGCCAAAACGTCGCAAAAAGCGCGGGAACACGGAAAAAGAACAATGCCCCCCGACTCCATCAAGTAATCCAGATCAGTAATATTCTCCCGTGCGTGTTGTGTAACTGCATTTAGGAAATTGACCATTTTGCAAATTATTTGTAACGGACCCAAACAATGGTTTCTTATGAAATATTATAATGGTATTGTAGGCGCCTATAGAGTTTTTACGTACTTACGGTCTTGTCGCCTCTCGTAACAAACAGTTTCACGACAATAAAGTACTTGCGTTCATATCTGTTGGGGGAAAATGAGCCATTAGATTTTTTTAAATTAATACTCATAATACTTGTAATTCGTAATTCGTAATATTTGGGATAAACTTACGATGAATACAATTTATGTGAGGGATCTTTCACTATCTATTTTTTATATTAATATCCAACGCGAATAAACCGGTAGCAATCGTTTTCATATGTTTAAGTAAGCATCTTGACTCCATCATTTGTCCGATTACCCTATTATGAAGATATTTTGAATATTGAAACTAATTGGTTATTTATAAAAATGTGAGTGGATCAAAAAATAAAGTCCTATTATTTCTAAAAATAATCTCGCTGAAAAATTCTAAGCATTTTTTGTATTCAAAATAAAAATTCAAAATTATATTTAAGTTAGGATTTTGTTTTTAGATAATGATCAAAATTGATACGATGAATAAAAACGAAACATTATTGAGACCTCGAAAAAGTGATAAAGTATTTTAAAAATTACAAAATGGTGAGCAGGAATTACACCGTTCAATCGGACAAGAAGGCGAATGAGCCTTACACAAAGAATCCTAACAATTCGTATACTAACTACGGAAAGGGGCCATCTTCTAACCATGGATCAAAATCGAAACCAAACATTTACTACAAACAGACATCCGTTGGTACACAATTTACGCCTCAGACTTCAAACAAGGAAAATGGTTCTCCTAAAAGCTACAGGTACGTGTATTCTTCTCCTAAACCAAAAGGGAATAATTCCTCAATCATCCCGACGTATACCAGCATCTCAAATCAGGACAAATGTCCCGATATCGACCTGAAAAGCTTGACGCCTATTTCTGAAAGTTCCACTTCGTACGCTTTTGAAAGCGTTGGTAATCTCGATCCAGGATCACAGAAACAACAGAGAGATTTTGAATACACTACCAACGAGACATTCACCGTTCAGGGGTATAAGATCAGAATCCCCTTGGCCAACGTGTCTCCCAACAATAACCTGCCGACCATAACGGAAAGCATGGTGGAGGAGACGGAGTATCCCGTGGATGTGCCGCAGTACGGCTGCGCTGCGAAGGAGGCCAAGTGCTCCAGGAACGCCACGCTGAAGGGAGAGGAAGGGTCGGACTGCTACTGCAGGGACCATGCTCCTTACGGCTGCCACAGGAACGGAAGGTTCCAGTACATATCTGATCGTCCTCGGGAAATTTCAGATTCTCTAAAAGGAAATAACAAATACAAATACCAGGTATGTTTTTTTCATTTCATTTTTTTAATCTTCTTCTTCTTCTTGGTGTAGGGCTGTTGGCCTGTTTTTAAGAGAGATTAACCTCCTGCGAGGTCGATTCTCCGCTGTCGATCCATCTCTTTGGAGGTATTTTTTTGCTGTTGAATTTTTTAAATTATTTTCGTAATAGTTGGTTATAATGGGTGTGATGGAAATAATAATAGGAATGATATAATTTGATTTACAAATTTTTTTTGCAAATTTATTTGCTCAATAGGAGAGTGGTTTATTTTTATATGAAAGCACATACTTATAGTTATCGCTTTTAAATTATAAATAAAACATTTGGTTTTCTTCCACTTGAGTGTTATATTGTTACGACCAGGAAACATTAGAAGCTTCGAAACTATAAATAACATTTATCGTTTTTTATTAAACCAATGAAGAATCCTATTTATTTATGAGATTGATATAACCAAAAAGATTTTACCATTTATTTCATAGCTTTCCTTAATGATATCCCACAGAACCTTTATTTCTATCTGCAATTTGACTTCAGATTTGATTGAAAGTACCTAACCTTTATTTATAAAAAAAAACTTTAATCAGGAATTATTATATTCAGATTATTTAATACTTCCAAAGAGACGGGTTGGTAATTTACAATGTATGTGAAATGAAATATCTTTCTTTATTATCTGAAGAAAATCCTTTACCCTTTTGGTTTATGCAATTAATAAATTTAAATTTAATATCTTGAATCATATACATAAGGGATTTCATCGATTATTTACTGATGCATAGAAAAACAAAATATTTTCTAAATCCATTAGGGATACCTACAAAACAATATACACACACTCGTTTATGCCTTATGATTTAGGCAATCTAAATCTATTTGTGCTTACATCAAATCATTATTGAATTAAAAATACTTATTTGTAATCCAATCAACAATTATTTAACATTTCATAACACAATTAACTGACACAATGAACTTTGTAAGTTTTGGGGCGTGAGAAAAAAAATATTCCGTGCATTATAATATCATAATACACATACAAGGCGTAACAAAAAACAATGGCCAAGAATTAAGAACAAATTATCAAGCAAATTTTTATGGTAATTCTCACGCAGATTTTTTTAAATGTTAATTTAACAGGGAAGAAGAAGTTATTTAGATAATTTTAATACATTGGTTTCTAGGTATCTGCAAGGCTTGAGATTTGTGATGGGCTATTTTTTCGTTTTTTTTTATTATTATCTTAACTTACTTAGCTCTGTTGAGATACCAATAAAAAAATATTGGTGACAACTCTTTTTTTTTCAAATAGTATTTGTATACAAATATTCGAATTATTCGATAGAAAATCAAGAATTTTTTTCAGGGATACGTCTTTCGCCTTGCAAAAGTATCTGTCACTATTAAAATATTGTCCCACGCATTTATTTTAATTAAATGTTCACGTTCTCAATAACAACAACAAAAAATCTATTGCACTGTGAATGGAGAAATTATTACAAATAAATATTCTGTGTAAGTCCCTCTCCAAGAATAAGAGATTTGTCTCTTTATTGGAGAAGCACAGCGTATCTAGAATAAGATACATATTTTATAAGTATGTAAATAGAAATATCTTCTTTTTAATATCTATTAAAGTTAAATAATTATTGTAACAATATTAAAATAGCACTTTATAAGGCAATAAGACCAGTCTTACATTTCATGTTAAATAAACTCTTTTATTTGTCACCTCCTCTGGAATCGTACTAGGGACGTCTTGCATAGTACCTAGCTTAATGCACTAATCACTCAAAAATTGCTACTATTTTTTTTATTATTATGTTATCGTAATGTGATAAAAGTTTTTTTTTAAATAAATCTTTGAGGGATAAAATTGGTCAAGTAGTATTCTCCTTATCTCAATTGGCGAAAATAAATGTTATTTATATGTTTTAATGTTAATGCATTGTTGTTTTTAATATCTTTTTTGTTTATTTTTTTAGTTCAAATGGGTTATTATTTTTTTACTGGGCCGTTAACTCGATATTAGCTCTCCTTCTTCCGACCCGGATAACGAAAACCCATGAAAATAATATTATTGTTATCGGACACTTCATTATCCTTGGTGACTTCCGTTAGTCCCATTCGATCACCATCTTGAATGGACAGCAGTATTTCAACAATGGATTTCTAACATTGTACCGTGATAAATTCTATCCAAGCATATTGCGCAAGTTAAAAAAGGGTATTGTTATCCGAGTGTGTGCAAAATCTGTCAATTTTGTAAGACAGGAAATTATCCCGGACAATAATGTTTTTTCTCCATTATTATATGTCAAAAATTTTGGTCGCCATTAAAAAAAATGGTTTTGATTTGAATTTGATGGTTAAGTTTTATATTTTATATACTCGCAATATAATCCACGTGGCTTTCTCTTTTGTTTGTCTGTCAAAATTATCTTCATCGTATCAATATAAATTTTTCTCAATCTGCTTCAAGTCAACCCAAAAACACGTAACTCCCCATTTTTTTGCGTTTAACAATATAATATAATTACAAGTACAAAAATTCCTATCTTATCAATACAAAAAATCTCACAAAGACATGGCTTGTGTATGGATATACATTTTATTTGATTTTAATAAAAGGTACTGAAAGAATACGATAGATATGAAAGTATAAATAGATTAAATTAAACACAAACGTTTGTTTTCAACAGAAAAAAACACTGACAATGATTTTTTTTTCATTAAGTATTTACCATATAAAACACACGGTAGATAAATTCCACGTGATATCGTTAACAAAATATACTATAATAAAATAAGAAATAATAGGCGATGGTTTCCTCATCCGTATAAAAATCAATTTAGGATTTTTTTTAAAAATCTACATAAAAATCAATGCGTCTTTGTCCTAGCCCTCTTATATCCTGTCCTTGTCCTCTTAATATGCAAGGGTGTAAGAAGTTCTTGTTACACATTGTTAAAGTAGCAATTAATTATTTGTTTGTTTAGTTATTTCATTTTTATCGTGTAAAATAAACGTGTAAAAAGTGAGTTCTTTACTTTTTTAGCGCGCAGTGAGACCATAATTTTCAACAATGGCGTATGAATTATGAAGATGACATTTGGAGCGAGTAAACGAGTAGTAATTTATTTTATTAGTATTGTAAAAATACCATCGAAAAGTCATCGACATAGTATCGTGTCGGTATGCTTAACTTTAGTTGGGAAAAAAAAGAACGCATAAAATTTTCTACCAGTGACAATAAATTATATGAATTGCCAAAATGATTGCTTATTTCAAAATTGCGGTTTGACGTTTTTAACCTTAAACTAGAATATTTGTGTAAAATTGTAATACAATTAGAGAAATAAATCATTCAATTAGTTTTTAACCTATTAAAATGACTTCTGCGTACGTTCATTGTGGAATTTTATATGCTTTCCATCTTTTGAGGCTGGCAAACGAATCAATTGAATTTCATTTAGTTCTTACGGGAAAAACTGTTTCTACATTTGTAAAATTCCATAAATAATAATACAGAGGTTCCATCGTATGTAAATAAATATATGATATAGTTACGTTGATTGCTTCATACTGACGAATACGAGTATACCAACATTTATGTATATATATGTAGCATGTTTAAACCGTGCGTTAACTTTCTTCGTGCATTCCTACGTTTGACATAAACTTTACATAATTTGTATGGATACCTTTCACGCACTATTTGCATTTTTCCGCACACTGCGCAGTTCAAACATGCAATTTACTCAAATTTAAATAAGGTGAATATGAAGTAGCAACTTCATAAATAAATTCATTATTTCATGGACATTTATTTGGCGATACCGACTGGTAATACAACAAACATGATAATTATTACTTTTTTGACATCTCCACAAAGATGAAGAAGGATTTGGAAGTCTAGGCATTTACAGGGCTTATGACCCTCATAGGCTGGTTTAATTGATCACTATACACACGTGTAACATTCACCTATTCTACCCATGATTGACAACCACACTATTAAAATTCTTGGAACTTCTAGATATATTGATTAAACTCGATAGACTCTTTAAGTCCAATAGACTTCACCAGAGACATCTATTGTAGGATGAGGCAAGCTTTTTTGTTAGGCAGAAAACAAAAATTTGTATGTGAGGTCCGAATCCTGGATTATATTCACATACTTGAGAAACGCTATGATAATGTTAGTTTTTTTTAATCAAAGGGCGAAAACCGTTAATCCAAGTGACTTTTTACTAGAAATTACACAAGTGAATCATTCACTGTGCGAAAATAATCGATACTTTTGTATGTTAAAAGTTCAGTTAAATAATTTACCTTTTTAAGTTTTCATATTTTTTTTTCTACTAGGTTCATTTTAAAGCAGAGCGCTACATAATCATAAACACATACTCGTTTCCATACAATGATCATTTGATTGTTTTTTTTCTTATTTTTTTTATTTTTATTTTTATTGCTTGAAGCGTTTTATTCTTCCGGTTCTAAAGTAATAACTAAGAATGTTGATTATTTCTCCAACGTGTTTCTCTTTTTTTATTTAAATAATTATTAAAACAAAAAACAATGCGGTAAGAATAATGCAGTGACAGAACTCGATTAATTGCGTTCATGTATTGATTAGTAACATAATTAAAATAAATGCAACATCGGAACCTTATTTTCCAGCGCAGTCGAAATATTTACGTATACATTGATCTCGACATTAGTAAATATTTTTTTCTGTTATCAAAATATTTTTCACACAAGATATGCAACCTTGTGTGCTCCTTGTCCTTATTTTTTCTATTTCGAGATGTTTTTCTGCCATCATTTCGTTTTCCATTACTCTTAGGCCTTTCGCATACCTACTTTTAAATATATTTTACATCTCTCCTTTGTTAAAGAATCTAGAGTGCAGAACTGGAATTGTTTTTTATGGTGTTTATCATTAAGATGCGGACATGAATCGATTATTATTATTATTACACCATATCCACTCCCTATGTGGAGCATATGGAGTCCACAAACTATCTCCAGGCTTTTCCGTGGGCCGCCAGCTCCCTTGCATCCTCATAAGTCAGGTCCATGTCCCGAAGTTCAGACGAGAACTGCCGACAAATTGTCAGCAGTGGTCGTCCTGGGCAGCGCGAACCTGATGCCTTGTAAAAGAGACAAGCTTGATTAAGGCTCTGTACGTGAATCGATAATAATCATTATAAAAATTAGATTCAAATTAATAAAACAATGGCTCACTAAATACATTACGGTCCAATATACGATAAATCTCCACTCAATTTTCTTTAAACCAAGATAATTTGACGTAACTATTTTTTGCTTGAAAATATGTTTTTTTTTTAAATACATGGTTTTGACAATAAAAGAGTTATTGAAAGTTAAGAAGTTAATTTTTTTAGTCAAATTACAAATTCTTATTCTAACCCTTATCCGCACCCCAATGGTGCATAGGGCACTGCATCGTATAGAAGCAGTGTTATCTTGATCGTTAAATACACGAAGGAAAGGTGATCATCCTTCCGCTTCAGGCACCAGTCCAGGGTCACATTAAATAAATATTAGACTGAAAAACCACTAATATTTATTTTGACTGTCTTGGGAATCGGACCCGGGACCTCCAGCATGGTAGCCTAGCGCGCTAACCACTACACTATGGAGGCGGGCAAAAATTACAAATTACAAATTACAAATACATACATTTTTTTAATGAGACACGTTTAGCTTCTCACACAGCCGTTTGCGTACTGAATCATCCAGATTGCGAATGTTACCCTGAACGATTTTCGACACAAAGGACTGATAAAAATAACGCCGTATCCGTTCGATGTTGAACACTTTGGTTTCGTAAAGCCGGATACGTTAAAACAATTGTGTTATAAATAAAAATAAAAATTTACAAACAGCATTTCGTCGATATTTACTATGACAGAATGCACTTTAATGTCCCGATTATCTGTCAGTTTGCCATGTAACGTAGTATTATTGGAGTTTAATTTCTGTCGCTTTATTCAACATCCTCCCCTTTCACTTTATCGTTTTTTTTTCATGACAGTTAACATGACAGGGTCCACTGAAATATTTCATTACAAGCACAGCACCTCCTAGAGGCTTATTCTTGAATCACATATTGAATATGTATATAATTTGTTGCCCGAAACCATTAAGATTTCCAGGAGTGATCAGGTCTTTAAGAACAGTGTCCGTCGATAGTTACTTAACATTGGAAGGGACAAGGTGGAAAGTGAATTAATTAAAGTCCAGGTGTAATTATCACACTGAAAAACCTTAAAACATAAATTATTTTTGTGTCTCCTGTATGTTATGTTTATAATCTAATCATTAAAAAAATATATATGTATATTAAAAATTTTAAAAAATTATATATAAACTTTGTATTACCATGTTAGTATTCGGCTCAACACAGGCCATGCCTAAAGAGCCGTAATACGTATAATAAATGTGTATATGAAATGAATATGTATATTGAATGTATCTATGTATTATGAAAATAAATAAATAAATAAATAAATAATAAATAAATTAATTACATATTTACAATATTTTGAGCGTGTCCAAATCTGGTTTCCTCCCATTAGGAATTATATTATACATAATTTTTTACTTCTTAACATAATGAAGAAGAATATGGAAGTCTGAGCTTTTGAATTTACAAGGCTTACGACCGTAATAAGCGTGTGTGTGTCTGTGTGTGTCTGTGTCTGTCTGTGCGTGTGTGTGTGTGTGTGTGTGAGAGAGAGAGAGAGAGAGAGAGAGAGTGTGTGTGTGTGTGTGTGTGTGTGTGTGTGTGTGTGTGTGTGTGTGTGTGTGTTTGTGTTTGTGTGTATCTATATGCTTTTTAATAAATACACTTAATACTCTGAATTATTAGATAGGTATCCAGGTATTTGAAATACATCGGCTGTCCAAATTCAAAACACAGTAAGGGACATTTTTTTTTTTAGTAGTACGTTTTTTTGCATTTTTGGACTAAGTAGATTCTACTTAGTCTAAAAATGTAAAAAAACGTACTACAAGAAAATGTCCCTTACTGTGTTTTAAGTTTGTACAGCCGACATGTAGTTGTATACATAAAGTATATTGACGAATAAGTAAAATAGCCGATTAATAAACCTTTTTGACATTCTCCTTTCAAACTTTTTCTAAAAAAAATTGTAATGCAGAGAAAGGTGTAGATAAGTTTATTGTATTTGCGCGATTAAACTTTCACGTTTGGATATAAATCATCTCCAAATCAGCTGGATATCGCAATATTGTGTAACAATAAGAACGTGATAATGAATTAAGTGACTGCTTAAATTGGGCTTCGAAAAAAGTCCTCTCAAGAGAACTCAAATATGGCTCTACCATAGAAAATGTTTGCCTTTTTATATATTCGGAAAGACTCCAACGCATTTGCAATGTAATGCGATAGTCTTTCCGGTGGCTGACCTCTAATGATGCGAAAGTTTTCTTTTGTTGGTGTTATTTTTGCATGAATTTGACATTTGTCATTTGACATCGTGACCTGAGGAATTCGAACGTTGTTTGTTTTTTGTTTCTTTAAAACACGTTATATAAAAATGTGACATCTCGTTGCAAAGATAAATTGACGGAGACAAGGATTTATTGCCAACCAACTTTATGGTAAATCCATTATTTTTCTTACTAAAAAAAGTGTTATACTCACTTTTTTTTTTTAAAGTATACCATTTATGCCTTTAATCCTTTGCAATCAGTGTCAATCTTTCGGTTGTAGTTAAAAAAAGGTTCTCGTATTTTCGAAAAACATAAGCTAGCCTCGTATTTTTATTTTTTATTTATTTTTTATTTGATATTTTAAACGATGAATAAAGAACTTTTTTCATTAGAGTTTATTTTTATCCGTATTTTGTTTGATTTTTTTTTTTAAATATGTTAATATAAAATTAATAAAATTGTTTTAAGGGTTGTGTGAGGCTAAAGTAAGAAGTAGCTGGTAAATTTTACAAAAGCATAAAAAGGTGTATAGTAAAGGTTCTGTTTCCGCACATTTCGATGCCTTTAATATGGTCCTCTTAGTGAACAACGCGACGTGTTTTCATATATTTCAAGGTGCATTTGAAGCTAGTGTTTTTGCCTAGAATTTTCACTCATGAATTACATGAAATTATAGTAACTTTAAACATAAAGAGTAAATCCACTCACAAGTAGGCATAGGCTATGAAACTTTTAAAGTTGAAGCCTGAGTAGGGACATGATAAACGGTGTTGCATAAGCCGTAGCTAGATTTCAGAGTCACTTGGACGTTAGGTTATTCAAAAAAAAAAAAAAAAAAAGGTGCATTTGAATCGCTGGATTCCATTCCTGTCATACGCGACCAAATTTTATTATTATTTAAATAAATACGAGCTTATTCTCAGCTTTTAAAGAGACTTAAGAGATTATACTGCATCAAAAAAACATTTGATATATTCCTCTTAAAAATTTTAAAATAATATATTGTTGTCAAGCAGGTACTGAGTTTTTTTTTAAAAAAACGTCTGTTAATTTTTAATATCAAGGTTTATCCACTAAGTATTTATTAAAATAAAAAATATCGCCCTCGGTACTACGCGTAAAAATGTGCTCTATCCTCCATTTTAAGTAGGTACCCTAGTTTTCAAAAATCGCATTTTAATTAGTGCAGTCATGTTGTTTGCACTACTGATAAGTATTGTTAAAATAATTAATGAAAATCTCTCTCCAAATCTATGTTTGCTCTAAGTGGGTAAGAACACACGACTAAGTTTATTATTATTTTAATAAATATGCATTATACTAGTGCATCTGTACATTTAAAAAAGAATATAATGATGTGAACAAATTTTAAAAATGCGAGTAGTTACCAACATCAGTTCATCAATATCCCCCATTTTTTGATGAATATCCTGCGTTTATCGTGATGTCATGGAATTGATTTTACCATTAAGTATTTTATGTGATAACTTTATCTGCTACAAAGTTATGGTTTGCCCAAAGGCATATGGTATGCTAATGAGAATAACAATAAAAGACGTAACCAACAAGGCGTGTTATCCATTCACACTTACTTACCAGAAATCTCGGGTCAACGGGGTTAATAACATACAATATCAAAGTAGTTTTATATTATCTAGTAGTTATATAAATCGGTGTTGTTTCAGCAACAACATCTAATATTTGCTGTACCGATGGACAGAAAACACTTTTTCTATGTTTATATGATAGATAACTTTATCTTCACTTATGGAATTTTATTTTTAACAAATTTTCGATGAGGATAATCAGATAAGGAAATTGATAAATATAATTTTATGACAGAATTAACGTAAAGTTAAATTTATCTTCACTACGTCGTCTACGTGTTTTTAATGTTAATTTTCTTTAAACCCTATTAACATTTGATGTAATTGAATTTTTGCTTTGAAAATACCGTTTTTGTATTAAAAAAATAAGTGTTTATTTGAAAAAAAATGTATGGTTTCAAAAAAAAAGTTATTGAAAGGTAAGGTGTAAAAAAAATAAAAATATTTGCTAAAAAAAGTCGTATTCCAATGGATACATATTTTAAATCGTGCGCAGAGACACGACCGGCTTCTTGCGAAACCGAACACATACTGAATCATCCAGATCGCGAGTTACCCCTTAATGCAAGCCGAGAACTGTCATAGAAATTTCAATATAGTATTCAATATTCAATTGAAGATTATGAAGCTCTCATATTCGTTTTTTCATAGTATTTTTTATAACTTTAAATTGCATATTTTTGGCCTCTGAGTAGGAAGAAATAGATATTTTCTTCTTCTTCTAACCCTTACCAAACCCAATGGCGCATAGGGCACTGCATCATATAGAAATAGTATTTTCTTGATCGTTAAATACACGAAGGAAAGGTGATCAGCCTTCCGCTTCAGGTACCAGTCCAATAAATAAATATTAGACTGAAAAATCACTAATATTTATTTTGACCCTCTTGGAAATCGAACCCAGGACCGCCAGCATGGTAGCCTAGCGTGCTGACCATTACACTATAGAGGCGGACTGTGGGGATAGATATTTAAAGGGCCATAATTTTTATGTCTTTTTTAATGTAAATATAACTTATTTTAACTTTTGAGTCATTATCACAAGTTTTTCTGACTTTAAAAATATGTTATTATAGCACAATAAATTAAGCCTTTGTTTGTAAAGCCCTAAAACTAAAACCCAAATGTCGACGAACTAGGTTTTACGAGTTATTACTGTCTAGTTCTGGCAAAACGAATTGTAAAATAGTATGTTTCCGCAATCATACAATTTGTTGTACTTCAAATAAATTCCTGTGGTTGTAACAAAGAGTTTAATTTTGATGTTTCGTAACGATTCTCATTTCCGTACTAGTTTCTTTTCAGTTGACCATTTCTCGATGGAGTCGTTTGTTATTTTTTCCAGAAAAAATCCCGACTACCTTATGGATATAAAAAATGAAACACTTGCATAGGACTATTTTGTTATTTTATTAATGTGAACAAGACTAGTTTTGAGAACCACGGATGTTCTCATCAACGGATGAAAATACAAATAAGCAATACGTTATCTAGGTACTGATGGGGGTAGGTAGGGGGCAGGTTTGGGGGTGGGGTTTGGTTAAACGGGAATATAGAATGCAAGGGTGAGATGAGAAACTTTGGACAGGTAATTTATTTTTACATTATGACATCTCAAAATTTGAGTAATATGGTTGTCAATCACGGGTAAAATGGTAAATGTTACACGTGTGTAAAGTGATCACTTAACCCATCTAAGATATGTTATAAGCCCTGTAAATACCTTGACTTCCATATTCTTCTCTGTGGATTTCGAGATGTCAAAATGTCTCCGATTCGGACATCCGGATTTATGAACAAGGATTCGAACATACACAAAATATTGTGAATTATGTTATTTTATATTTTTTTCTATTTTTTTATTTTCTTGGTTGTTCATAACTTGCTCTTTGAATGTTACTGGATGTTATATTTTAAGTGTGCGTTAGTCGAAAGAGTGATAGCCCATAATGTGATTTTCAATTGTAAAAAAATAATTACTGTCAAAACCACGACGTTCTTTGATTCAAGTTATTTTGATTTCTCGCGGTTTGGCAGTATATTTTTAAATTATCTTAAGAAATCTCATGTACACCGCTTTTTTTAGTATGCTTACTTTTGAACAAATAAAAAAAAATGCACCTTAACCTCTTAATCGTCCTCCAATCAACTCGAGTCGTTCACATTGGAATCATTGCTTTTAATAATACAATACAAAACATCTCAAAAAGGAAAATTGACTCTTAAATTCTCAACGTACTAATTTTCAAACACCCCCAGATTATTGCGGCAATATCAAGATTTAAAAAAAGTTTCATCATCTTAGAAATATGGATATTCAATTAAATTTAATGCCAATATTGTTTTCACAAATGTATCATATTACACAAGACAACCATTGTTATTCTGTACAAATATTTTGGGTGTATTGTGTTTCTTTGAGTGGGATTTTTAGCGAAAGCGAGTTAGAAAGAAAGAAAGTAATTTGTTGAATGTCCGACCAATCCTTATATTATACACTGAACTCGTGATTCATCATACCATAAATCACGACTTATCTTAAAAAAAAATATTGCGTTACATATTTTATTGTTCACGGTAGCCATTCTCTCGATGTGTACGTATAAGTTACATCTACATAAATTATAGCGCCTTCTTTCGCCTATTTTAAGTGCAAAGATCTCTGACAATATGATGTGAAATGAAAACATAATGGGGTATTGTTTAGGATATGTTGCAGATGAAGGTTCTCATTTAATATTCTTTATTAATATTTTTTTTTCTGCAACATTTTGTGTGTTCAAGTACTTGTTCACAAATCTGGATTATCTCCAATTTTAAGAGTTAATTTTTCATATGTGTCCGCCTCCGTAGTGTAATGGTCAGCATGCTCGGCTACCGTTCTGGAGGTCCCGGGTTCGATTCCCAGGGAGGCTTAATAAATATAAGTGATTTTTTCACTGTAATATTTATTCAATATTACACTGGACTGGTACCTGAAGTGGAGGGCTGATCACCTTTCCTTCATGTGTAATCGATCGAGATAACACTGCGTTTATATGAAACAGTGCCCTATGCACCATTGGGGTGCGGTAAGGGTTTTATTATTTTTTATTATTAATTTTCCATATTATAAAAATAATATGAAAAGTTACCTCCTATAATTGGAGATAATGTTCGAAATCTTATAAACCTAAAAAGATGATTCTATTCCCTGTCCTTTCCTTTTCTTCTTTTCCTATCACGGCCATCTTCTTTTCTCTTTATCCCATCCTTGTCTCATGTCTCTTCCTAAATATAGACTTCTCTTATGCATAGTTGTGAAGAACTTTAATTGGTACTCATGATTTTATTTTTTGTATTCTGATATATCATATATTGTAACTGTTGTTCTTCCTTCCAATAAAATAAAATAAAAATAAAATAATCTAGATTTGTGAACAAGTATTTGGACACACTCAAAATGTTGTAAAGAAATTGATTGGTCAAATTATAAGCTAAAATAATAACAATGAAAATGATTTTCTTGCATTTCTCATGTGTGTGATTATAAACCCACATCATGTGAGTTATTATAGTTATAAAGTCAATGTTTGTATTATTTTTTGACATCTCATAAAAGATGAAGAAGAATATGGAAGTCTGGGCATTTTCGGGGCTGACGACCGTCATGGGATAGTTTAAGAGCTCACTTTACACAAGTGTAACATTCACCAGTTCTACCCATTCACGCAACTCAAATTCATGGAAGTTCTATATATATATATATATATATATATATATATATATATATATATATATGAACCAATTTAGAAATCTTGTTTTTTTATCGAGCAGAAACTCGTATTAGAATGTGAGGTCCAAAAAAAAATTTACAAAAAGCTTCTTTTCATCTCACCAATAGATATCTCTAGTGAAGTTCTAGCGATTCGAGAACAAGGTTCCAAGATTTTATTGTGTCCTTGGGACGTTGGAGGTTGATAAGGGGGTAGGAGCTGTTTCTTTATTTTTCTATCATTTTTTTTTAAATAGTGGGAACATAGACAATAGGGCTTTAAGTTGTCTCCTTTAGACTTTGAACATTAAAGAGGTGGTAGTAGATGTTCCTTTTCAGTTGAAGCATAGACACTAGGGGGGGGGGGTTTAGTCATTGTCATATTGTTAATTACCGATTTATTATTATTTATTGTATCCATATTTTTATAAATTTCTATTGCTTCAAAATAATGTATTTTATAACTATTCGTATTAAGATTTTACCACAATGTGATTGCCGAAACAATTAATGAAATTATCTCGTATCTACCTACCTGTATTGCACGCCAAAACATTTAAGTTTATCGGGGAGAATGCAGTCGTATGCACTCGATGCAAATCCGGAATGTAATGCGTGCCTGCGTAGGTGTTGGTAACTTATTTATTATGTATTTTATGAATATTACCCACCCACCTTGTTGGATGCTGGATGCTGTAAACACGGTCCTTCCATTAGTAGGTACCGGACTCTGGCATCATTCTTTCCTTGTCATGATGCGTTCCATTACGAGCTTTCACCGATAATTTATACCGTCGCTTTACTAGTCGCAATTTATAAAGAATAAAAAAATGGTGCCGATTTTTACTGTAACGGGAGAGCGGAAATGTCGTGCAGATTAACAGGATTTAATGGTATTGTGAAGTTCCGGATTTAATAACAATTCTCACTTGTACATTTTCACTTGGATACATTGGAATCTGCAGCATTGATGGTATTATTTTTACGCAATTTATTATGAATCACACCGTGATATGTATCTTCTTTTTTTAACCCTTATTCGCAACCAATAGTGTACAAGGGATATGAAGGCAAGTTAATTATATAATATAAAACTGTACAGCATGTTACGTTTAGAAGAAAGACACACATCTAGATGAGAAACATATGATTTTATATGATATGCTCTCAGTGTTTTTAAGTTAGCTACTAACAACTTTTTTGACCACTACCCAAAACAATCAGTCCTACGCTCCACATTCTTGGATCTAAGAGTGGAATATATTAGATAGGATACAGATGACAGAAGTGAAGGAGCTCAGGATGGCATAACTACCATGTGGGAAATAAATAAGAAAAATTAGCCCTGGCTAGTGCTTCCAGGGTTACATACCAGTATTCTGTGAAAGCTAATGTACACGAGTCACTTGAAATGCGTACGACCTGTAACGCGGCCGTACGCGATCTGCATTTGAAGTTTGCGAGTTCCCCTTTAAGTATTGACCCTTTTTATTTAATATTGATTTGGTATATGTGTAGAATTTCGTAACTGATTACCATTTATAATAATTATGAATTAGGCATTAACTTTGTAGAATTATGATTTAAATATAAAAATAAGACAGTTTCATGTGACCACTTCTTAAAATTAGGAATATAATTATACATAATTATATGTTATATAATTATATATGTATATAACACGACAACTATAGATGTTCCATCAACAGGTGAAAACACAACTTTGTATTTTCACCTTCAGATGAGAAGAACATTTGTAGTTCTCGAAACTAGAAGTGTTTCCATTGATAAACTCAAAAATTGGTCTTCTACAAGGGTTTTATTTTTATGTTACTGTGTACTTAATTGTAAAATTAATGATTAACGATAACTATAAAAAAAACTTTTAAAAAGTAATATGTTATGTCACTTAATTGAGTTGGCGGTATACATACCAATAAACTGAAATGCTTAATTTTATTATTTATATTTTTATAATTTATCATCGCGCTGCCTCCGTAGTGTAATGGTCAGCACGCTCGGCTACCGTTCTGGAGGTCCCGGGTTCGATTCCCAGGGGAGTAAAATAAATACAAGTGATTTTTTCACTGTAATATTTATTCAATATTACCCTGGACTGGTACCTGAAGCGGAGGGCTGATCACCTTTCCTTCATGTATAAACGATCAAGATAACACTGCGTTTATATGAAGCAGTGCCCTATGCACCATTGGGGTGCGGATAAGGGTTTTATTATTATTATTAATTTATAAAACATAATTGATTAAAGTTAAAAAAAAAACAAATATTAAATATATTGTGAAATAAGACGTTATTTTCTTGCCGCCATAGCGGCGGCACTCGAATAAGCCGTCAAACTATACATGCCGCCTCTGTGACGGCACTCGAGTGCTAAGAACTCTCATTTTCTACATAATTAATATTGTCACCGATTTGTTTTCACTGTTTCTATAATATTTCAGAACAATGTTATCTATTCATTTCCTATACAAATCGCAAATGATCCACTAACAAAACGATATTTGAGGCATTCTTCGAAATAAAGCCAAAAAAGAAAGTTGCGACCGAGGTCTATGGGAAGATGAATTATTTCGCTTTTTATCGTCGCTTTTCTCGGTAGTGGATAACAATACTTGATTAATGAAGTTCATATTGAAGATGGATAGCTTACAAACAGATGTAATCAATAAATGCAGTCGGCGAACAGATTTGGCGCTGCTGTGATCCATCATAATGAAAAGTATATTAGAATCTAACATGACAAGAGATCTAGCGACCCGTAACATAAAAAAACAACTAATAGGGTTGTCAATAACTGCAAGTGTTTGCTATTTTTTTAATTATTATTAACGTACGACTAATTTAAGAACGAGTCATAAAAACTAGTTTTTTAGATTTTGTTTTATAAAATGTATTTTTTCCTAAGTGTCCGCCTCCGTAGCGTAATGATATATATAATATATATATATATATATATATATATATATATATATATATATATATATATATATATATATATATATATATATATATATATATATATATATATATAAATATATATATATATATATATATATATATATATATATATATATATATATATATATATATATATATATATATATATATATATATATATATATATATATATATATATATATATATATATATATATATATATATATATATATATATATATATATATATAAATATATTACCTGTAGTGGAGGTCTAATAGACTTTCATGTGTTAATGATCAAGATACACTGCTTTTATTTGATGCAGTGCTCTATGATTTCAATTTCATATTATTTTTTGACATCTCATCAAAGATGAAGAAGAATATGGAAGTCTGGGCATTTACGGGGCTGAGGATTCGGACCTCACATACTAATATAAGAGTTTCTGCTTAGTAAAAAGCTTCTTTACATCTCACCAATAGATGTCCCTAGTGAAGTTCTAGTGAAGAACAAGGTTTCTAAATTGGTTCTTATATATAGAACTTCCAAGAATTTAAGTAGCGTGGTTGTCAATAATGGGTAGATTTGGTGAATGTTACACGTGTGTAAAGTGATCACTTTAACCAGCCTATGACGGTCGTCAGCCCCGTAAATGCCCAGACTTCCATATTTTTGAGATATCATCTTTGATGAGATGTCAAAAAATAATATGAAAAATAACTCCTATAATTGGAGATAATTCAGATTTGTAAAGTATTTGGACACACTCAAAATGTTGTATTTTATTTTATGACTGGTTATTTTATTTCCAACATTTTCAGTGTGTTCAAATGTTCCATGTTTTACCAATGTTTTTTTGGTGACAGAAACATCCTCTCACTCGGTAATAGTATCAAGTCTTATTTTTATTTATAAACAAAATAATAATTATAACAATGAATAAAAAAAAAACATTGCTTAGATGCTTTTAGCTTTATCATTTTACAAATAGAAAAATGTCTCTTTTCAGGGGACGCATCCTGATTCGCTGTACCGGGTGGCCCAGCTGTCCGGGCCGGAGAGTGGGGACGGTGGAGGGGGGAGGTGGCCCTCCAGGACTTCCCGGATACGCGGCCCTCTGCGCCTGCTGCGCTGGCCGCTGGCCCTGGCTGCCGTCTGCATAGCCCTGGCACTCCTTGTGTACTTCCTCATGCCAGGTAAGAAAGAATACTACCATAATAAGACTTTGTACTGTCCAGTCGACTTCCACCAGCGATTTGAATCGGGTTTCGGACCCTGAGTTCTCCGTAAGATGTAGAAGTATAATGTAGAAGATACCTAACCTAACCCAGCCAAGGAATCTAACTAATGAAGTAGAAGTAGATGTAGAAGATGTAGAAGAAACACTTCTATTTAAGGGGGAACTCGCTAACTGGATTATTTGGGTAGCATTTTCAATAGACTTTGAAGTATGGCTGATTGTGGCGCCATCACTTAAGAAATTAGTGATCTATATTTATAATCGATCGGTAGTGTTTTGTCCGCCTCCGTAGTGTAATGGTCAGCACGCTCGGCTACCTTTCTGGAGGTCCCGGGTTCGATTACCAGGGGGAGGTCAAATAAATATAAGTGATTTTTTTCACTCTAATATTTATTCAATACTACCCTGGACTGGTACCTGAAGCGGAAGGCTGATCACCTTCCTTCGTGTGTTAACGATCAATATAACACTGTGTTTTTAATGCAGTGCCCTATGCACCATTGGGGTGCGGAAAAAGGTTCGAATGAAAAAGTGTAAAGGCAAAGGGGTGTATCTGTCTCAGACCAAATTTTACAGGGGAGCGAAAACAAACTTGTGAAATTAAATATTTTGTTGGGATGGCATATGTACATATCTGAATAAAACTTAATAAGTATTGCAACTACAGCTATATCCTTTTGCTAGATTATGGAATACACTATTTTAGACATTTTGTGGAACAAACTTAGAAAATGAAAAGTTTGACAGATATACCCCACTACACTACCGAGATCATCCGTAGAGTGAATAACCCAGTATCTGATCTGAACTGAACTAGTCAAATTATAACTGCACAAAAAATTTAAAATCATGTTTTTAGGCGTTTCCCAGTATGTAAAAATAATCCGGGGTTCGGAAAATTATTCTAACTACACATTGTTGCGTTTTACGCTTGTATATAAACTTTTTTTTTAATATTTGGTAACTTGTTTAATTTCTGTGCACTACACGGAATTTTTCTGAAAAAAAAACCGGCCAACCGGACAGTAAAATTCCGTGTAGTGCACAAGCGCTCTGACGATGTAATTCTTCGCCCTATTCTCATTAACATATTTTTGCCAACGTTGAGTCGTCTGTTTTGTATGTAGGGAGTTGTACTACAATCCGAACAGACTATAATATATTCGGACAGCAGTAAAGAAGATACTGCTAACACCAGGATGTTGTAGAAATAATAGTACCAGCACTTTATTTATCAACGAATTTTTGAAAGACTTACCTTTAAAACCAAGAGAATTTGTACTAATGGCAAAAAACAATTAATTAATAAATACATTCATAATTTCTATACCAATCGTTTGATTATTATGATTTTTATTATATTAACTACCAAACGGCTTTTCGCTGCTAACCGTAAACTACCAAACACCGATTAATCGGTTTTTCTACCATACATACTAGGAAAAATCACAAAATAAAAAATATAATTACTAGGAAACAATTTTTTTTTTAAATACGCACTTTTATTTGTCAAAATTTTCATGTTGTAGACAATATTCTGAATAAATAGAAAATGTATTTGGAATGAATCACAATACGACATTTTTTGCTTACCATTTCAAGTGCAAAAATATTGTCTTTAACGTTTAAATACATGACAAATAGTAATGCATATTTATTTTTAAAATTTTACTTCTTAAATATCCTTTTTAAATGAATAGTTCAAATTTGAAATCGATATAATGATGTACATCATTGTGAGAATTATTTTCAGTACGTAGGGTAGAAAAACCGACTAATCGGTGTTTGGTCGTTTACGGTTGGCAGCGAAAAGCCGACTAGTCGGCTTTTAGTAGTTAATATGCTAGGTTTAAAAAAAACAGTACCCAAAATACATTCGACAGCTCCCAGCCATCACTTCTCTAGAGTCTTAAATCCGCATAAAGTTCGGCACATGACCCTAGCGCATTATATTTTTGCCGAGTCATAAAATTTGGGTAAAAAAATCTTCCTATTAACCTTTGTTCTTGTAACAAATATGGCCGTTCGAATTTGAAAAGGTCATCTCCTTTTGTCTCGATCGCCAATAAAATTCTTAATGAAATTTAAGTAACGATTTTTAACAATATCTTTTTTTAATACCTACAACGCAATCTTAATTCATGCATCAATATAAATTAGTGTCTGAATAACATTTATTGTGATAAAATAAATATTAAACGCATATTTATTATTGTATTCATGGATGAAGTTAAGTTACTAATTTTTCACATAACGAAAAAACCAATAAAAAAAATGCAAACCTGTTATGTCATTTGTCTTCGATCTACCTTGAATTTTCCTAATTTTTAGCATAGGTATCGCTTCTGTTTTTTTCATCTTATGCTAGTCAAGAATTGTAAAATAAAATAAAATAAATAAATTATTTGTAATATGAGTTTTAACAAAAACCAACTGTCAAAGTAAAGTTTCTCAAACGAACAAAAATATTTACAATAAATATAGAGATATTCCAAAATTCGTATTTTTTTAAAGAATTATTCATTGCGAATAGGGTAAGAGTGGGATATATGAATAAATAAATTGAAGACTTTAGGCGAAAAATAACAAATATCCAATATTTGAAATCTCAAACCAGGTGTGAAATATATTCTGCAGTACTTTTCATTTAGTTTATTGGATAATTTGTATAACGCCGTTTTCGGAACAAACCACCGTCGCTTTACAATACACAATAATTTAAAATTTTGAAACGAAAAGCGTAAGTCATTATTTTTCATATCAATATTATATGTATATAATAAAATAATAATGATAATTTTATACTTAGTTTCGAATAGTGAAATAAGGAAGGAATGCAAAGCTGAGATAAGCATTATCGATAAAATTAAGAAAGGTGTGCTGAGATGGTTTGGACATGTAGAACGAATGAGTGAGGAAAGAACGGTAAAACAAATTTATGAGGCGAATGTTATTGGAAAAAGGAGCAGAGGAAGACCGAGAAAAACTTGGCATAATCAGGTATGCTTAATACTTGAAAGTGGTCAGGTAAGGAGCCGTAATAATCGTCGGGTAGGTATGCATGATGAAATGCATGAACGTGGAAGAGGCGAAGAATGTTTGCAAAGACATAGTGATGTGGCGTTCTTTTCGCTCTGCCTGCCCCCGTGGAGAAACGGCGTGATGGTAAGTTAGTTAGTTAGTGTGTAAAAAACGCCAGAAAACGCTGGCGTTTCTCATGTGTGTGATTATAATCCGGGATTCGGATCTCACATACTAATATAAGAGTTTCTGCTTAATAAAAAGCTTCTTTACATCTCACCAATAGATGTCTCCAGTGAAGTTTTAGTGATTCATGAACAAGGTTTCTAAATTGGTTCATATATATAGAACTTCCAAGAATTTGAGTAGTGTGGTTGTCAATAATGGGTAGAATTGGTGAATGTTACACGTGTGTAAAGTGATCACTTAAACCAGCCTATGACGGTCGTAAGCCCCGTAAATGCCCAGACTTCCATATTCTTCTTCATCTTTGATGAGATGTCAAAAAATAATATGAAAATAACTCCTGTAATTGGAGATAATCCAGATTTTGTGAACAAGTATTTGGACACACTCAAAATGTTGAAAAATAGTTTGCTTCAGCACTTACTTATCATTTAACTTCGAGTCTCTTAACTAAATCTTTAACGATATCAATTAATTAACTTTTTCACTTCCCATTTTACTTTCTAATATTTTTTATTTAATATTTGATCAGCATTGTGATTTGTTTATAATATCACAATGGCCGTTGGCTCAAATTTGTAATTATCATTTTTTGTAAAATATGTTTAAAAACTAGTAACATTAAAATTCAAAAACAAAAAATCTATTAACATCTATTAATAAAACATACACAGCAGATTATAAATTGATAATTAGCGTGATTATGACGTATGGATTTAATATCGGTATGTCACTTTTAACAAATAATGCTTTCTCCTTTATAAAAAATATGATCATAATGTTGTAGCTTTGATTCTGTACATGTTCATTAGGTTTTTATTTAAGTACCATAATCGTAATAATATAATATTTCATACAAGTTTTTTACTACCGTTTTTAGTCTTGATTCGAAATTAAACGAGTTATTTAATAAGCACGAATTCACTTCAATTCAAGATGACGGCTAGCGCAAAAATGTGAAAAAAACTTGATCATTTTTGAAAATAAATAAAACGAAACTTGGTCCACCTCCGAAGTGTAATGGTCAGCACCCTCGGCTACCGTTCTGGCGGTCCCCGGTTGGGTTCCCAGGGGGGGATCAAATAAATATAGGAGATTTTTTCAATCTAATATTTATTCAATATAATCCTGGACTGGTACCTGAAGAGGAGGGCTGATCACCTTTCCTTCATGTGTTAACGATCAAGATAACACTGCGTTTATATTATGCAGTGCCCTATGCACCACTGGGGTGTGAGTAAGGGTTTATTGAAAAGTTGTTTATTGAAACTTGCCAGAAATAAATTCCTACTTTGGCCTATCCCATTCAGACTTGTGTTGAAAATTTTCACGGTTTAAATTTCGCCCAGCGCATCAGGACTGTCATCCGGAAGATGTGGTTTCATCGTGGCTACCGATGACCCCCCTGAGGATCAGAAAAAATGGCTGTATAAAACGTATGCAATTTTAAATATGCAATAACTACATATATAGCGACTGGATTACGTTGAAAATATCAATTTGTGCAGATTTTTTTTTGTAGTAAACTTTTTGGTTTTTTATACATTCGTTTCTAAATGAATTCTTAATAATTTATGCGTTGGATACTGAAATTCTGAAAAACAAATGGTTTTTATTAAAATTAACTTTTATTCGCTTATGATATATTCATATTTTTGTGGAATTCTGTCACAAAACATATCGCTCACTCCTTTCAACGACGTGATAAGTATATCAAAAAACTTGATTTTTCAGGAGATCGTTTTTGAAGTTTACAAAGTAATACTTATACTTAATTAGTAATACTTAATTATTGAACTTTTTACTTTGCAAAAGATCTTTTTGGGTAAAAGCTGAATGTTTTTTCTCCATTTGAAAATATTAAGTATATTTAAAAAAAACAATTGAACAATACCTTTTCTTCAAAATGCAATAACAACACTTTCTGCCCTGTAGCGAGTAAATATTAAGTTAAAAATATGCCGCTTTTGCTGGGATATAGTACATTTTCTGATCATTCCAAAAAATGCAAAACTGAAAATGGACGATTTTTGAAATATGACGCTGTTGAAAGTAGTGAGCGATATGTACTTTTCCCAATTTAAACTGTATGGATAACTAAAGTTGTCATTTTTGGACTTATCGTATTTTATATATATATATATATATATATATATATATATATATATATATATATATATATATATATATATATATATATATATATATATATATATATATATATATATATATATATATATATATATATATATATATATATATATATATATATATATATATATATATATATATATATATATATTTATATATATATATATATATATATATATATATATATATATATATATATATATATATATATATATATATATTACGAATGCACTTATACTTATACATAACCTGGTACGAGTACGGGTATGAAATCCCAATCGAAAAACATTGTTGCTATTCCCATAATACTTTTCTTTAATTATCTTTGTCTGTTGTAGTGCATTTGCCTCATCAAACAAATCGCGATAATTCATCAATGAGTATTTGCGTTCGCCGCTACAGCCGCCGCTGTATGGGAATCTAACTTTAGAGCACTTATTTATTGCACACATTATTAATTTTGATAATTATAGCCAGAGATTTCTTCGATTTTCGTCGGGCATACACAAGTGAGAATAATATAATAATATATCATAATTTGAAAGTAGGAAAGAACCAATTCTTACAAAGAGTCCACGCAAATAAAAGAATAATAGTATTTATTTATTTAGAAAGCAAATAGCCTCAGGAATGGGAACGCTGTGCTCATCAGATCGAGTCTCTATCTTTTATTGCGACTTAGAATTTTTATAAGGTATTGTTTTTGTTGCAAATGAAAGTAATCGATCCTATTACCGCCATATTATGGCACAAATTTAGGGCACTGGTTCATATTAACGTACCTAGCCTTTACTAGGTTATTTTGTGGTAGACGGCTGGGCGAATTATTTATAAGTCTGTCCATTTTTTTCTGAAACCATGTTGTTGACTCAACCTCATATCTTCAAATGTCCGTACTATCTCAACATATATTTCTTAAACTTATCGATAATGTTATTTTTGACATCTAATCAAAGATGAAGAAAAATATGTAAGTCTGGGCATTTACAAGGCTGACGATCGTCATAGGCTGGTTTTGAGTGATCACTTTACACACGTGTAACATTCACTAATTCTACCCATTATTGACAACCACTTAAACCAGCAAATGACGATCGTCAGCCCCGTAAATGCCCATACTTCCATATTCTTCTTCATCTTTGATGAGATGTCAAAAATAATATGAAAATAACTCCTATAATTGGAGATAATCCAGATTTGTGAACAAGTATTTGGACACACAAAAAATGTTATCGATAATGCTTATCACAGCCTTGCATTATTTTCTTTTAGTATCGCCATTCGAATATTGTAGATCGTTTTACCTCACTTTCATCTGAAAGATCCCTTTTGGCTACATTCAGTCTCCTTTCATCGAATATTAAATATTAAAATATTCAACTTAACGGTATTTTTAGGGGAAAAAATTAATTACGTCAAATGTTACCTGGGTTTAAAGTTGCAATTTATCATTTGTTGGCCCTTAACCAAAGGATTTGAAAAAAAAATATAGTGTTTTACAAGAAATTTTACAAGTGGAATTTTGTACAGTAGAGAACGATGTTATGAACTATTATGTGTAACTGATTTATTTAAGTATTTTTTGTGAAACCGGTATAGTATCAATTCGGCAGTAACGCCCATTTCATACACGTTATTATTAACTATGTATTATTTCATACACTTCGCATAAAACATAACGTTAAACGAAAGTATTCTTGTCACTGCCAACTTGATAGATTATCTGAAAAACAATTAAGATAAATATTATGTACTTATTTTGTTAATATCCAATAAAAAGGGGTTTTCCTGTCAAATTATAACATCCGCCGAGAGACGGTTATGAAAAACCAGTTTTAAAATATCAATGTCAATTTATAGAATTATGAGTAAAGATATACACACATCTCTGATTAAAAAAAACTTTGCATAATCCGTAAATGTTAAGAGGTGAGTTATATGCAGAAGCCTTTTTAATGGATTTTCATCTAAATTCTTTAATCTAGACAGTAAAGAACGATGTTTTTCTATTTGGTAAATTTAAACGGGTTCGTTTGAAATTACCAAAGTCATATATATAAATATAGATTTTAAACTAAATTGATATCTCAATTAAGGCGGGATAATTAAAAGCTTGCAATTTGATTATCTTTAAACCTTATTGAAATTTTTGCATAAAACACCGTTTTTGTATTGAAAAAATAAGTTTTTCTTCAAAACAAATATATGGTTCTTAAAAAAGAAGTATTATTGAAAAGCAAGTGGTTAAAAAAAAAATAGCAATATGTATTCTAAAAAAAAAAAATCCTATATATATTTATTCCAAATTAAATTATGTTGACAACACACTTGGCTCTTCGCGCAGCCGGTCGCGTACTGAATTGTATATTTGAGAGTACACCCTTCAGTATAATTTTCTCTACTTTCTGCCAAGATATCTCGATATCTACGTATATGAAAACAATGTATCAAAAATAATATTAAATTGAATTACGTCAAACCGTTATGTAACTAAATTTCGCAATATTTTGTGGAACGGATGTACTTGTATATTTCCGGATGCATTATTTTTTCAAGCCAAAGAAGTAAAAAAATACATAGGTAATATTGTAAATAGAGATTATCGCATGTGTTATATTGTAAATTATTCAACATTATAACATATACAAAATTATACGACATACATTTATTTATTTCATAGATACATACATTTTTTTACTATTTGTATTACGGCTCTTTAGGCATGCCCTGTGTTGAGCCGAAATACTTACATGTTAATACAAATGTTTATTTTTATTATTTTCATTTATTTATTATTAGATTATATACATTACATACAATAAATACAATAACAATTTACAGTGTAAAGGTTTAAAACAATTTAATTATCATAGCTTGGACTCACCTCTTAAACGTCGAACAGTTAAAATATGATGTCCTGGTATACTCTAAGTGCAAACTTATGTAATTTCATGAGATAGAAAGTTTTTTTAATGCAATAAAATTATACAAACATTTCTCCGTCATAGGTGTCAAATTTTAAACCTAGATCGCTTTGTCTGCGAGCCGTCAAAACTTTTAAATGACACTAATGAATTTGAATGACATTTAAGTGAATCTTATTGACATTATCGAATGTTAATTTACAAAGTTATTGATAGCGATTATTTATTAGTATATTATGCTATAAACTATTACTTTAGATATTTGTTAGTATAGGTATGTACTAACATTTATAAGATATGAGAAAATTAGAAAACCAGAGTACCTACTCTGCATCTTGTAATAAAAAAATAATCTCAGCATAATAACAAAATTTACGTTTTATAAAAATCATTTTGAAAAGAAAAGAGTTATTTAAAGGTTAGGGGTAAAAAAATCTAAAATATTTTAACAATATATATTCTAAAAAATAATCCAATTCCAATATACATACATATCGTAGTCATAAAGAAAAAAGTGACCAAGTGCATTGTTTTACAAAAACATGATCATTGACTATTTGATATCTTACTAGCTTAATATTGCTTTTTTTATGGATTTTAAACTTAGAAGTAAAATAATAATAAAAATGAAAATGGTATTTTCTGGCGTTTCTCATGTGTTTGATTATAATCCAGGATTTGGACCTCACATACTAATATAAGAGTTTCTGCTTAGTAAAAAGCTTATTTACATCTCACCAATAGATGTCTCTAGTGAAGTTCTAGTGATTCAAGAACAAGGTTTCTAAATTGGTTCATATATAAAGAACTTCCAAGAATTTGAGTAGTGTGGTTGTGGTTGTCAATAATGGGTAGAATTGGTGAATGTTACATGTGTGTAAAGTGATCACTTAAACCAGCCGATGACGGTCGTCAGCCCCGTAAATGCCCAGACTTCCATATTCTTCTTCATCTTTGATGAGATGTCAAAAAATAACTTAGAAGTATAATATATTGACTAGTTAAAAATGACTAACTGCATTGGTGTTTATTTTCTTGCCAAGCAACAGTGACTTAAATGGCCCTCCTGAACATTTTACGTTTTGGTAGTTGGTCACTTTCTCCTGTACGACTTTGATATATATTTATTTTTTAATGTTCTCGGAGACATGTCTGGCTCCTTGGGCAGCCATTGCAGGATTATATGTTTACGAGTACCCCTTTAAATTTTAAGTCTAAAGAATTCTCGAATATTGCTATTGCACCTAATCATAAAAGGCAAAATAGAGGGTCGACGAGGTGTGGGCAGAAGGCAGATATCCTGGCTCCAGAAAAGACGAGATTGGACGAGGATCAGTACCGTCGAGGCCCTGTTTAGAGCTGCCCAAGATAAGGACAATTACTCTCAAGTGATACTCGACGTCAGGGGGACCTGACATGACACGAACAGAAGAAGAATTCTCGAATGGCTGATAAATTTCAAACCTTTCATGGTTTACTGACTTCGTATTGTGGCTGTGTGACTGTATTAAGCGTAGGTACCGTAGAATGGGGCTAGTTGAACTTTGTAGGTTACTTGACCCCAGTACAAAAAAAAATCTGTATTTGGTCTACAATAATGAACATTATTCATTGTTTCCCTGACAGGTGACACTTATTGTCACGATACTTCGATTGATTCATTTTATTCGAACCCTTATCCGCACCCCAATGGTGCATAGGGCACTGCATCATATAAACGCAGTGTTATCTTGATCGTTAACACACGAAGGAAAGGTGATCAGCCCTCCGCTTCAGGCACCAGTCCAGGGTAATATTGAATAAATATTGGAGTGAAAAAATTACTTATATTTATTAGACCCCCCCCCCCCCTGCGAATCTGTGCTGACCATTACACTACGGAGGCGAAAGATCGATACCACGATCCAAATAAAAAAAATGTACTGGGCTCAAGTAACACATCAATGTTCAAGTATCCCCGTTCTACGGTACTTTTTGTATTTGTGCACATGCAATAAATGACGATCTTATCGGTTCAAGTCAACAGGATGCAATCTCCAAATACATGTCCCAATATATTGTAGATTTAAATCGGAATATTTATGTGTTTAATCATCGAATAAAAGTTATGCCAGGCGATGTAATGGATGTTGCGGATAATAATTTCCGCTTCTTATTCCGGTAATTCAGAAAGGCGTTGGCGTAGAAGAAAGTCAGCAAAATCCATATGTACCATGAAATGTTTGACGATATATTTCCTGTAAATATTTTAACTTTACTCGACTTAGAACTTTAACTTATTTTTACAAGTAAGGGTTCCAACACGGACATAAAAAAAATTTATTAATAATTAATTATCCGGCTCTAAAGTGTAGTGTTTAGCACGCTGGACTATCATGCTGGAGGTCCCGGGTTCGATTCCCAAGAGGGTCAAAATAATTTATTAGTGAATTTTCAGTCTAATTTTTAATTAATATGACCCTGGACTGGCACCTGAAGCGGAAGGCTGATCACCTTTTTTTCGTGTTTTTAACGATCAGGATAACACTTTCTCTATACGACGCGGTGCCCTATGCACCATTGAGTGCTGATAAAGGTTAGAAGAAGAATAATTCATACAGAGTTTTAGTAAAAATAATACAAAATAAATAATAAATAATTATAATGCACGAATGTTAAAGATGAGAAGATTGTTTTGCAAAGATAGATTGGTGTGGCGTTCAATTCTCTCTTCTTACGATTAATCAAATACTGGACTTTAAATGACTTATTTCTCAGTGTATACTGCCTGTCTGATCAGAACGTTTGTTAATACCTGTATACGTATAAGAAACGGTCAATTTGAACTTAATATTTAGTACCCGCATACTCAACTTTTGCAACGCCACATAATTTATTTTAAAATCATATGTAGGTATTGAATTTACTAGATGCTAGATGATAATAAAGCTAACAACACCTTAGGTGTAACAGCCCGAAGGCGTGTGTGGTTGGAAATTAAATTACACGTATAATCAATCTCATACACGTAACAATTTGACTTGGGTGCATGTAATTAGAACACAGATAAACTATTAATTGATGAATTTCAACATATCTTATACGTTATACGATACTTGTTTTTCTAGATATATGGTATGCATCTGAAAGAGAGGTACGAACTGTTGATTATTGTACAAATGATGGGCATTTTATGTTTTTTTTTCTCGATAAAAGCAAAAACTTGAAAGAAAAATACATTTAAAAAAAATGATGTAGTGAATCATTACCCCTTGTATCCTATCCTCACTAATTAAGGGTATATTCCCAAAGACTCATTCACCAGCAACCGCCGAAGAAGTTATATGCTACGCCCGATTTTTTTAAAGAATGTAATTCGGATATTTTTTGTTTTTTCAGTATATATATATATTTATATATATATATATATATATATATATATATATATATATATATATATATATATATATATATATATATATATATATATATATATATATATATATATATATATATATATATATATATACATATATATATATATGTATATATATATATATATATATATATATATATATATATATATATATATATATATATATATATATATATATATATATATATATATATATATATATATATATATATATATATATATATATATATATATATATATATATATATATATATATATACATATATATATATATGTATATATATATATATATATATATATATATATATATATATATATATATATATATGTATATATATATATATATATATATATATATATATATATATATATATATATATATATATATATATATATTTATAGAAAACTAATTTTTATCATTTTTTTTACTATTGTTTTATTTAAGGTTTCTTTTCAAAACCATTTAATTATTTCGAAGAAAAACTTATTTTTTACGGAAACTGTTACCTGGATTTAGAGATAATTATGTTGCGACTTAACGAATGCTGGGCCTTAAGTACAATTTGAATATAATCGGTTTCATTAACCAGTCATTTACTCAGATACACTCTAATGCATTGGTACATTTATTAACATGTATGAAGGAAGTATAAGTACTTAGTCACACGCATTTATGTTTTTAATAACAACTGTAGCTTACACAGAATATGCGAATATTTGTACAGTGCTCATTGGTATTTCGCAATTTTCATAAAACGTGTAAAATCGATTAGTTATATTTGGTTGCGAGCGATAAGGGTGCAGCAACATTGATTAAGAATTGTAATTTTATTGGTAAATGCGCATATTAGCATACAAATTGGTATTGAATATTTTACATATGCATACCAATATTATTGTAAAATATTTATGATTATTTTGTACACGAAACAGCCACTTTATCTGAACCGAAATGTAATGGTCTTCTAGGATATCGTGTCTTATAATCTCACAAAAAAAATATTTCGCACAATTCCTGTGTTTCTAAATAGCTCCAACTACTACCATCCATAACCATCTAACTAACTTATCATCACGCAGAATAGAACGCCACACCACTCTGCCTTTGCAAACATTCTTTGCTTCTTCCACAGTCATGTATCACCTCATACATTCCCGCCGATTATTTCGACTTCTGACCCGATCGCTTTCAAATATTTGACATACCTGGTCATGCCAAGTTTTGCTGTTAATATACATTCGCCTCACTAATTTGCTTTGCCGCCCTTTTCTCACGCATTCGTTCCACATCCCCAAACTATCTCAACACGCCTTTCTTAATTAAATACCTACCGGATCTATAAATATATAGAAAAACATTTCCTTGTGAATGAGGTATACTTTGTACTAGTATATAATAAGCAAAGTAAAAATGTCAATCCAGCATCCTCAAATAGGATTCCTCGCAAAGATATGTTGGAACAAACGGTATGAAAATCTCCAGAGCTTTTTTTAACCAATACGTTGACATTTGTTTACACTAAAACGTTGAGACCTCTGCCAAATCCTGGAGACTGACTCACCGAACCTCTGGGGTACAATCGAACCCTGGTTAAGAACCACTGGATTAGAGCCTATTAGCTTAGCAGCTTCCATGTTACGAGTACAAGACATGTCTAACACCATCACGTCCTCTCGTTTCTATACCGTACTTCATGTCACGCGTTTCGCAAATATCGCGAGACTATAATTATAATCCGTAATCGCAGTACTTGACTTCTGACCACCGGGGAAAGTTGTTACACAATGTTAGAATATTACGAGTACTATTGGATTGAGGAAGTGTCTTCTTCGGCTAAATTATCACAGGCCATTATTTATAGAGCATCTAAATGCACCACGTTCTGAGAACTACGCACTGCACGGCGGATTTCAAACTGTTACCACTTAGCAGTCGAGTTTCCTAGCACGTAACCACTTTTTAGTTTAAAAATATAAACACGACTAGTTTCGAGAACTGCACATGTTATCATCAACAAGTGAAAATACAAACTTAAGTTTAACTCAAGTTAAATTTTCGAAATTGAACCATATGTATAGAAGTTCCAAGAATTTGAGTAGTTTTGGTTGTCAATCATGGGTAGAATTGGTGAATGTTACTTGTGTGTAAAGTGATCACTTAAACAAGCTTATGACGGTCGTAAACCCCGTAAATGCCCAGACATCACAATTATGCATCTATGTTGAGATGTCAAAAAATAAACAAAAGTTTATGCCAAATCAGTGAATAATGTATGTGTCAACTTTGTACATACATAATAACAGTAAGAATTAGGGTTTTCTAGACATTTTTCTATATTTAATGTGTCCAAATACTTGTTTACAAATTTGGATTATCTCCAATCAGGAGTTATTTTTTACATTATTTATTTGACATCTCAACATAGATGAAGAAGAATATGGAAGTTTGGGCATTTACAGGGCTCACGACCGTCATAAGCTCGGTTAAGTGATCACTTTACACACGTATAAAATTTACCAATTCTATCTATTGTATGATTGAACACCATACTACTCATTTTTTTAACTTAAATATGTTGATCAAACTTGTAACACAGTATGTGCGAGTTCACAACAGCCTTCTATGTTGGGACGAGAAAAGCTTTTTTTAAGCAGAGAATTTTTCTTTATTCTTTACTCACTCATTATAATATATCCCTTGTATCGATTCCAATGTTTCAAAAATGCAAAAAATTAATCATGATTTTCTTTTGGTGATAAAATTTATAAATATAATACTTTAATGCTCTTTTCTTAATTTTTATTGAAAAAAATGTTGTTTTTTGTTGTAATTTTAATTGTATATATAGCCTTATAAATTATATATATAAATATATATATATATATATATATATATATATATATATATATATATATATATATATATATATATATATATATATATATATATATATATATATATATATATATATATATATATATATATATATATATATGTATATATATATATATATAAATATATATATATATATATATATATTTATACATAAATAAATATATATATGTATATATATATATATATATATATATATATATATATATATATATATATATATATATATATATATATATATATATATATATATATATATATATATATATATATATATATATATTTATATATATATATATATATATATATATAAATATATATATATATATATATATATTTATATATATATATATATATATATATATATATATATATATATATATATATATATATATATATATATATATATATATATATATATTTATATATATATATATATATATATATATATATATAAATATATATATATATATATATATATATATATATATATATATATATATATATATATATATATATATATATATATATATATGTATATGTATAAAAATATGTTTTTTTAATTACTAGATTTTATACAATATATACAAAAGATACAATAACAATTTACAGTAGAAAGGTTTTAAAATAAAATAATTACGCCTGGACTTTAATTAATTCTCTTTCCACCTTGTCCTTACTAACGAGAAGAAGCCATCAACGGACACTCTTCTTAAAAAAAAATTTTTTGAATTTCTTAAAGGTTACTATGTATGTTTATTGTATCTATTTTTTTATTTCGTTGCAGATAATCCTCCCATTCTTGCTCCGTCGC
Source organism: Brachycentrus maculatus (assembly GCF_059751285.1). Lineage (NCBI taxonomy): Eukaryota > Metazoa > Arthropoda > Insecta > Trichoptera > Brachycentridae > Brachycentrus > Brachycentrus maculatus. The sequence goes on from NW_028280950.1 coordinate 2,775,377, forward strand.
AAGGATCTAACTCCACTGACTGGCTCCAGAGCGAAGGACAATTCACTAAAGAAAATTACGCACCAGGTGCGAAGGTATCCTCGAAGCATGGCGATGGTAAAAAAGAGGCCACAGATTCAAAACTTTCACCGTCCAAGATACTTCTGGACCAAACAATTATCGTCAAGAGTAGTGAATCTACAAAACAAAAAGAAAAAGGTATGACTTATTTAAATAATGCCTTAAATTTCATTTTCAGCGCGTTCCTTTTAAATATAACGCGAAATAAAAAGACACGTTACCAAAATATGCTAATAACACTGCCCAACAATTTACTCTTGGCAATTTGATCTTTATGCACTTTGCATAGCTAAATTCAAAAACGAAAGCAAAAAAAAAGTAGCATGTCAGATTTTTTAGTTTTGGATATTTTTAATTCTGATATTGACTAAAGTTTATCTTATTATTTATGTACAAATATATATAAACATATAATGCTATCGTATTCAATATTTATAAGTTAATATTATGTATTTCCACTGTTACTCCATAATTATCAATACTTTTTTGAATCCCTTAGACCTTAGACTAAAACATGTCTAGATACCAATCACTATTACGGCTTCAATGTATGGGGTCCATACAAACAATAATATGACTGTAACATCAAAACTTGACGTGATACAAGCTTGTCACCATGTAGACTTTGAATAAGGACGATTAACTTAGTCCAAATCAGTCATCAAAATTTAATTTTCAGTTACAAAATCATTGTTGGCCAGTGTTATTATGTATCCTTCTTCTTCTTACCCTTATTCGTACCAAATGGTGCATAGGGCACTTAATCGTATTGTTGCAGTGTTATCTTGATCGTTACTTACATTACGGCAAGTTGATCACTCCTACGCTTCAGGGACCAGTCCAAGGTCATACTAAACGAATGTAAAATCACCAATATTTAATTTCACCTCCCTCCATGGGAACTCGGGACCTCTAGCACGGTAGCTAAACACGCTAACCATTACGCCACGGAGGCGGACAATTATGTACAATAATGTATAATGTTTAAAAGTTTCTATATTTCTACAACAATCAAGCCTTCGAACCTAGTGTTGATAATTCTGAATTTAACCATTTTTGTTTATTGTGGATATTTTTTTTATCTCTTTGTAAAATCCATGATCTATTATTATTAATATAAATAAAACAAAATTTATGATAAACCAAAATTTATAATTTTACTGTGTAACAGCTGTTTTGCCTAGCGAGACCGTTATCAAATTGTCTCGGAACAAACAGTAGGTAAATAATATTCAACTTTTTCAGATGAACTGATGTTCGGCTATGCGGATGACGATAGCGCGGATGATGAAGGACTGCAAAGTTTCGTTGAATTAGTTCCTGCTTCCGGTGTCGATCCGTTGAGAGTCACAAAGTTCAAGTCTACTACTCCATCTGCTCCTATCTTCCCAACCAACTTATCTCCATCTGTACAATATGGAAATGAACACGAAGATGCAGAGTCCAACGAAAAACGCAATCTAAAAAAACTTGCCACTCATCCTGTTACCGACATCTACGACAAAACTCAAACTTTTGCCATATTTTATAACAAAGACGCAATTGAATCTACGACTAGTGGATCAGGAGAATCCGTGGAAAAGGATTCTGATAAATTCAACAGAGTACACCCTGATATTTCTGAACCAAACATAGATAAAGGATTTCAAGCAATTAAAAGTATTCCTAGCTTTACATCAGGACACCAGAACAGCTTCGGTATACCCATTGAAGAAGCCGCGAGCGTAAGAAGCACAACTCAGTCGTCCGTCTATAACACAAGAGTATCTCCAACTCTTCCCTCGATGGTAGGAAGGAACAAAGTGAGAAGTACAACAGTCAGGAGTCGGTGGAACACCACTGAAGATGGTGAGTTCTAAAGCGATATTTCCTCTAAACAAATTAATGTTTTCCTTCCAAATTCTCAAAATCGCATTTATGGGAATTTTACAGCTGTGAATGAGGAGAAATCTGAAAAGAATTTAGTTTTGTGTCTGAGGTCTTTCTTTCTACTGAGGCAAATATCAGTATATTCATCATTTGTATACAATTTATAATTATAGGTTGACTGTTTTTTTGTAGATGGAAATTGCGTTTATTATTATATTAACCTTGATTATGATGTACAAGGTTTTTTCTTCTAGCTAAGAACATATTTCATTTTAATCTGTGCTTGGAACTGGGAGGATAAACTAGTGTGAGCCAATCAGGAACTTCTCAGCATCTGCTCATTGCCGGGAGAAAACCATGTAAAACTCCTCAGGAGAAGCTGAATTGTTGACTATCGTCAACAGACCTTCCGTTCCACTAGAAGAGGGTTCGGTATTTTGTGTCCTAGCTTGGTTTATGGAACCAATGTCCTTCATTATTTTTATCATGTATGATACCACCTTTCGTGACAGTTTCTTATGAACTATCGCAAATCCCAACTGTTGACTGTTTGGATTTGTTGCTTATGGAAGAAATGTGACCTGTATTCAAGATTTTCCCTAATTGACCTCTGTGTATTGCCAGTAGTTGAAGGTTAGCTATTGGTCAGAAGTATCCACTTTTAATCGTCATTTCCAAATGGTGGTTATAATGTTTATTTCCCAAATATCAGGTATCTGTTTCTCTACACGACTGTCTATGTGCCGTGGAGTGTTGCCTTACGACCTGACTACCCAGCCACTGGCGGGGGGCGCCACCCTGCTGGCGGCTGGAGCCGAGGGAGCTAACCTGCTGCAGGCGCTGCTGCGCTCCGGGTGCAGCCCCCGCGCCCGCCAGTTCCTCTGCTCCTTGCTGGAGCCGGAATGCCGTCCAAGAGGCATGCAAGTCCTGCCGCCTTGTCGTCCAGCTTGCGATGGTATCTAATATTTTATAGAATTGGTGTTTTTAGTGAAATCTGTCATCCTTGTATACATAAAATAATTGTAATTTTGAAGAGTTACTACTACAATTTCTACTACCATCATGCCGTTTCCTCGGAGGGGTTGGCAGATAGGATGGAACGCCACACTATTCTGTTCTGACAAACACTCCTAGACTCCTTCACATCGATACATCTAGTCACACATGCCCTCCGATTACGCAGACTTTTGACACCACTAGATGGAGTAGTTCTGTTTGATCTGATCGTGTCAACTCATGTTTGGCCATCCTCATTCTGTTTTTATTATTAAATGTATGAAAGATCCTTCCCGAATTATGAGATACGCCTGAAACGTGTTTAATTTTTTTTAGCAAATGTCATAAATTGTCTTTCATTTAATTTTATAAACAAATATTGTAAAATATGCCCACGGCATGGAAAAGTCAGTGAGTGCACATTATTTTAATTTGTTGTTTGTAAAAATGAGTATGAAAACACATAAATAACATATGTATATACCTAGCGCTCTAAGTTTGTCTACCTCTGCCTTAAAGCAAATTTGTATATCACTCATTGAGTTTTATTTCATTACACACGACTAGTTTCGAAAACTACTGTTGTTTTTATCGATAGATGAATAGTAAAACAATAAGGTAGTAATTCCACAAAGTTAATGCCAAATCAATAAATAATATTTTTACTTGATGATTACAGAAATAGCTTCCTCCTGTCGGGATGTGATCTCCGCCGCCCCGGCGGACCTGGCAGCCGTGTTCCAGTGCTCGCTGTACCCAGCCTCCGGCGAGGGCTGCGCCCCCCAGCGCGGCCGGGGGGCAGGGGGCCCGGCGTGCCCGGCCGGGGAGCTCCGCTGCCCCGCGGACGGCTCGTGCGTGCCGGCGCACTGGCGCTGCGACACCATCTCCGACTGCCCCGGAGGAACCGACGAGGAAGGGTGCGATGATGGCTGCTCTCCGAATGAATTTAGGTAATTTCATAGATGTCTCTACTATATTGCGGTGACTCGTTACTCGGTGAATGTATAACGAGAGAATGACTAAGAAATTATATGCGCGAATGTGAGCGAGAGAACAGATTTAGGACGGCCGAAAAAGATCAGATTCACCAGAGTGAAATTTAATTAATATTAGAGGGTAAAATCACTAATATATATTTTCACGCCCCCCCTTGGTAATCGAACCCGTGACTTCCAGCACGGTAGCTAAACACGCTAACCATTACACCATGGAGGCGGACGACAAATGTTACCTAGGTTTAAAGAAAATTAAGATGAGATAGAAGATGGAAACGTCACGGAGAGAAGACATTAATATCTATCATTAGATTCCTAACTGTCCATCAAACCTCCTCCCCTAGTTTTCCATCTACCTCCTTCCCTTGACTCCTTTTTTCCTTTGCCTTCCTCGTTATCATCAATTTGTAATTTATGTTTTTTTTTAATGTTCAAGCACTATCTACCCTCTGATTGCAAACAGCTATATATGGTATCAAACGTTTGGACCAATATCACTAGTCTGTTTTTGGTTGGTTGGAAGATATTGCTCTTTAGGAATAAGCTCGCCAATGTGCCTTAATTTGAGATATCGTAGTCGTACAGGAGAAAGTGACCAACTAACAAAACGTAAAATATTCAGGAGGGCCATTTAAGTCACTTTTGCTTGGTAAGAAAATAAATATCAACGCAGTTAGTCATTTTTAACAACTCAACATATTATACTTTCAAGTTTAAAATCCTTCGGGATGTTTTTCAGGGCAATATTAAGCTAGTAAGATATCAAATAGTCAATGATCACGTTTTTGTAAGAAATGCACTTGGTCACTTTTCCTGTATGACTACGATATGTATATTGGAATTGGATTATTTTTTAGAATATATATTGTTAAAATATTTTAGATTTTTTTACTCCTAACCAAAAATAACTCTTTTCTTTTCAAAATGATTTTTATAAACCGTTAATTTTGTAAATCTGCTGAGATTATTTTTTTTTACAAGATGCAGTGTAGGTACTCTGGTTTTCTGGTCACTTTCTTCTGTATGACTACGATATGTATATTTTTCAGATGTGCCGAACAGGGTAACTGCATTCCCGAGGAGTGGGTGTGCGACGGGCACCCCGACTGCTCCGGGCGGGGGGAGGACGAGCTGGGGTGCGGGGAGGGCGGGGAGGGGGAGGGGGACGTGCAGGGGGCGGCCAGCCAGCACCCGCGCCCCGCGCGCCTTCCGCGGCCCCCGCGCCTGCAGAGCACCACCAGCAAGACAACCGCCAACCCTGCGAATACAGGTTTATTCATATACTAGTATATTGTTGATACTATCGGTGTCTTGATATAAATATAGTAACTTGAGATGAAACATCAGATTATATGAAAGAAGATAGAGGTCTGAGAATCCCGGGGATTACGACTTGGCATTAGAATCGCTAAAGAGGCTTTATGTCCTTGTATAAAGTTCACATAATTAATTTTTGAACTTGTGTATATACGATGATCTTGAATCCCTTTCACATGCGGGTAGTTATTCAATAGACTTGGTGGATAGCTGATTGTGGTGCCATATGTTATAACATATGGCGTGTATATGCGTGTGCGTGTGTATAGCTCACTCTATTACAACATCAGTGAGATGCATTCCGAATTAGTTTACACCAATTTTTTTAAGAGAGAGAGCCTGAATTTCATTTAATTGTTTTAGATACTTACTATTTGATCAGTATTTTATTTTTTTCTTTTCCTTTTTTGCACCCTGCTTATAAATGCAAGGTCATGCTACGGGTAAGGGATTCTTACAATCTTACTTTAGTGTTTTCCAGTATGCATTATGTGGGAGAAAAAAATGAGGGTAGAGCAGCGTTCAGCCGCTCGACTCCACTACACTTTAGCTCCGTAAATATTGGTCATAGTTGTTCTACAATTCCTGGCTCCGACTTTTATCCTCCTTCATTGTAGTTTTTCATCTCCAGTTAATTATTATGGTTCCTAATAATGTTGCCTAAATAAACTTATTGTTAATACAGCATGGTCCGAATTTTTCAAGCAATTAGTATTTCTGATGTAGGTACTTATTAAAGACGAGAACATTTTATTACTATCATTTCATCGATATAACGTACAATTTGTCGAAATATTTCTTAGACTAATTTTTCATGTTCAACTAATATCTTTACTGCATTTCAGTTACCGCAAGACCAACGATGGAGTACGAAAGCAGCAAAGAAATCCTAATGATGAGCGACTCCGTGCTCCCGAAATTCAAACCCCTCACGGCTCTATCATCCCGCAAGAAATTGGTGTATTCTCAGACAACAACCCCTAGAGCCGTCCAAGCCACTAGTGCTTCTTCCTCCATCAGCATCCGAAGACCCACCCCCTGCCCGTTAGGGGATCCAAACTGCAAGAAGCGCATATCCACCAGGGTACCTCCTTGCATCAGGGGATCCTGTTCCGACAGCAAGAAGGCCAACGTGACAGAAGCTGGAAAGACTACAGAGAGTGGGAACGTCGCGGAGACTGGGAAAATGAACGTGACAAGAATGATTCAAGAAATGGAGTCCGTTTCCGGTCTGACGTCACATTCGTCTCCTTGTCCCCAGGGTGAGCTGAGATGTGTCGATGGAAGATGTATCACCTTGGAGCAGCTTTGCGACCACCATACTGACTGTTCGGACGGTGCCGACGAAGCGAAATGCTTTCCATGATTTCTCTAATTTTCTACATATCGCTCACTCCTTTCAAGAACGTCATAAATCAAAAAACGACAATTTTCAGTTGTGCATGTTTTCGGAATGCCCAGAAAATATACTATATCCCAGCAAAAGAGGCATATTTTTAACTTAATATTTACCCGCTACAGGGCAGAAAATGTTGTTTTTGCATTTTGAAGAAAAGGTAATGTTTAAGTATTTTATTACACATATTAAATATTTTTCAAATGCAGAAAAAACCTTCAGGTTTTACCTCAAAAGATCTGTTGCACAGTAAAAAGTTAAATAAGTGGCTTGATATTTATTTTTAATACATTGTATTTTATGTTTGAACTTTAAAAACGTTCTCCTGAAAAATCAAGTTTTTTGATTTATGACGTTCTTGAAAGGAGTGAGCGATATGTGTTACGATAGTTTTGTATATGTTTAATAGCAGTATAAGAAAAAATATTATTGTACAATCATTACAAACCTACGTTATGTTACTTAAAAATATACGTGTTTACCAGTTGTTAGGTTACTTTTAGTTATAATAAATTAAATACAGTTATTTTTCATATACTCGTAAAAAAATACTTTTGTAGATATCAGCCATTTGTCATTTAAACATAAATAAATAAATAAATATAAACTTAATAAAGCACGATAGAAACCCATCAGAAAGTGAGTAAACTTGATAGCAAACGTATAAGAACACAATAGCTTATTATTTGATCAGTAACTACATTCGTAATAGACAACTAAAAAATAAACCATGTCATATAAGACATTTTAAAAGGGACGAATCAAGCATAAAGCTTCCTACTAAAGTATAAATGATTTGTTTTTGTATATTGAAATGTAAATATTTCGTATAATATCAAAACAATGATGATTTTTGACCTGGTGAATATATGTATGTAAAAATTTACTTGTATTTTTTTTAAAGATTTGTTTAAATAATATGAACAAACGCTTTGAAATCTCATTCAACGATTTGTAATATGTATATATATATATATATATACATATATATATATATATATATATATATATATATATATATATATATATATATATATATATATATATATATATATATATATATATATATATATATATATATATATATATATATATATATATATATATATATATATATATATATATATATATATATATATATATATATATATATATATATATATATATATATATATATATATATATATATATATATATATATATATATATATATATATATATATATATATATATATATATATATATATATATATATATATATATATATATATATATATATATATATATATATATATATATATATATATATATATATATATATATATATATATATATATATATATATATATATATATATATATATATATATATATATATATATATATATATATATATATATATATATATATATATATATATACATCCTTTTTGGCTAAATAGTGTCCACTTTTCTTCATATATTGTAAATCTTAAACCAATTGGAAACAATTATTTTATATTAGTAAATAATGTTGATGTAAAGTAAATAATGTGAATCCCGATACATCTCTTGGATTGACTTCCCATATATAAGAAATATAATAATGTTAGTGGTACTTGTTTATGAAATGAAATAAAAATCGGGAAAAATTTAAATACTGTAATTTTAATTCAGATACTGAGGTGCGACATTTAAACAACGTAATCACTTTTTTATTGGTACTTCTAAAAAACCATAAAATATTCATAGTTTAATTTAAGAATTGTGATTTAAATAATAGGGAAACTAGAATTTAAGGTTTTTGTAATCTCTTATGGCTAATAACAAGAAAAATCGAAATACATAAGTGTAAAAAAAAAATTCAATTCTCATCAATTATGACACTAAATGCATCAGTGAGATGTCAATCATTTTGACTTGCGTCTCATATAACTGCGAGCAGTTTAGAATTTAAGTTTCCAATGTTGTATAGTTGACAAAATAGCAAGGTCAATAGTGCTTTACACAGATAACATGAAAACACTTTGTATCTATGTATATATACTCCAGCTACCCTGCGTGATAATACAATATTATGTTTACCTATATAAATTTCAAATTGAAGTTTTTTTTATAAAATATACATTTTGCAATAAATAATATTTTATGCAACATAAACCTTTGCTTATTTTTTCAGTATCTATAGAATACGTTTTTTACTTTTAATTTTTAAATCGGTTCTTACCAATTTTATAAGATTTATTATTTAATATACCTGTAAAATAGCTGTATAGTTTTTACCATTATTCAGATGTTATTTAAAATTAAAAGAAAACATTTTAATAAAACATGCTTAGTACAAGAAATAAATATTTTATATGCACCTAGATAATTAGTTTTTACATTTTTACTGTTCGTATTTTTTTTTTAAATCAAATATTAAAAATACAAATCTTTGATTGATATTCCGTTCGCATATTCGTAATATGCATGCAAATATATAAATATTTTATACATACATAGATTGTAACATAATTTTTTTTATGTAACTTGTAAAAAAGCTAACTTTATGCAAACTAAATACATTTTTGCCATGCATCTGTATTTATCATTTATCAGCGGTGCCTAGTATTTTTTTCCAATATACCATATATTCAACCATTAAAAATGACATATATTATTTATATTTACAATTTGAATGCAAGAAAAAGGGGTATCTTTATTGTTTTAATGCTACATAAGTAGATATAATAAATATTATGAAGATGATGCCTATTATACTTTAATACTACCTACAAAAAATGAATTAGGGTCATAGCATTTTTTATTATGTCTCTTGAATGTCGGAATATGATTTTACTGAGAATCTGAAATAAAAATGAGAGGAAAATATTTTATACATGTTTAAACATTGCACATTTATCTAAGCGATTCTTCAATTTATTTTTAATACATAAGATCATTAAGTTATGTTTTTTAAAGAATATTTATTTTAAAGCTGATTTTCATCCTTTCGCTACATAAATATTAATTTTAAATGATTTATATGTTATGTGTTTTGTCTAACTTTTTTTTTTAAATCTTAAATTCATGATTTTTTAGCTAAGACTATTTTGTTTACTTTTTAATTGATATGAATTATGTTATTTTGATTTTTGATAATAAATTGTATATACATCATTGTTTAAGCTTTTTACTTATGGTGGTATAATCAAATTAATATTTCTGCTTCCATAAAATTAGCTTGAAAATGGTTTTCATCGCACCGACATAATTAAATTTTTTGTATATTTCCATTCTTTAAACATTTATAAAAAAAATTTATGCCGCGCTTTATAAAAGTCTTACAGAATGTCAACTATTTTTTATCTAAATATATATATATATATATATATATATATATATATATATATATATATATATATATATATATATATATATATATATATATTTATTTTTTTACTATTTCTTGCAATATTTAGTAAATTATATTTTTAATGCTCGAATTTGTTCTTCTATTGAAAAAGTTATATTTTGATCGATTAAAACAATTTTCAATGTATGTAGAGACATCTGTTGGTGTGTTACTCACAACAGCTTTACAATATGAAAAATTATGAGTAAGGCTTTGAACAAGTGACCACAGTCATTTACACGTTTGTTACTAAGTCCATTAAAAATCATTTTGATGTTATTAAAAGTATTTAAGCTTTAAATAACATCGACTTTTCCAGAAAAAAATAATACAAAACAACACTCATATAAAACAAGGCCAGCTCGCCGGGCTTTATTTTGAAGAAGCATCGAAAGTAATCTATGTTTTTAATTTATTTTTAACCTGTTAAATACCATTATTTCTTAAAATCTATAATATCACGTATGTCGAAATGAAAATTCAGTAACTATCATCCTTCAACGTTCCAAGGGAAAAACTCTCAAATTAAGACAAACTTACACACAGATTTACATACGATATTTGATAATAATGACGAATGCATCGAAACACTTGTCATTAAAAATTAATTAAATTACAGGCGCCGTGGCGTAATTGAGTAGACGCTGAACTGCGAAATATTTTTTTAATTGGTCTGGGTATTTGTAATGTGTTTTTCACATTCACCATCCCTATCCTTACTATCCTACCTGCAGACAAGCCTCTAATAGAGGCTTTGCGGGTTATTCCTTCAAAAAAATATAAAAAAGTAGACAATAGATTTGAAGAAATAGTGGTAATAAATAACAACAAAAAAGAGGAATGATACCAAAACTATTGCTTTGATTAATCGACTGCCGAATGAACTAATGGAAGCAACCAGTGATGAGATTTTTTTTCAGTATTCCGTGGTAAAGAAGAGCAGAGAGTGTCAAATTTAGGGTGGCAATATTTTTCTCTATTTATCATTTGTTTACTTGTTAATATATCTCTAATACTTAATACTTCCAAAGCCCTCTAAAAAAATTGGTACATAATAATTCTAGGAAAAACGAATCAATAAATAAAATTTTGCTTAAATTATTTATTGAAAAAAACAGCTCTAAATTCCTTTTTTTTCTTTTAAACGTAAAACTCATATGGTACATATTTGCTAACTTTTTTCATTTTCATGTTTTCAATTTTTTTGTTTCCTCTTAAAATCAAATATTTGTAGTTAATATAAGCCTTTTAATCTAATGTTATCTGATTATATGTATTGTATTCTTGCTAGTACCTTAAATATAAGTATACCCACACACAGGCCATGTCTTTGTGGGATCTTTTTTTGTATTTATATATATTTTTTTAAAGTAGGTACTTTTATTTATCTAATATTGTGAAATGCAAAAGAATTTAAAATAAAGAAAAAAATATTCGAGGAATCCAGAATATCGAAAAAACAAATGTGTGGCTAGTAAATTCGATAATTATTCGTATATTTAGCTTTGGTAAATATGAAAATAACAACTCGTTAAAAAATATTATGTGCTCGCTATTATTAGTCAATTCTTCAAACCGCGGTAAAATTACCTTTACTTATTAGTTACCAAATATTTACTTACAAATCTCATAATACTTCTTTGAAATGTCATATGAAACATCGTGAGGTTTGTTTTTATTTTTTATTTGCAAATTCGCATTAAATACTCAGGCGACAGATAGCTAGGCCAGCATATCGCTCACTCCTTTCAAGAACGTCATAAATCAAAAATCGACAATTTTCAGTTGTGCATGTTTTCAGAATGCCCAGAAAATGTACTATATCCCAGAAAAAAAGGCATATTTTTAACTAAATATTTACCCGCTAAAGGGCAGAAAATGTTGTGTTTGCATTTTGAAGAAAAGGTATTGTTTAATTATTTTTTTAAATATACTTAATATTTTTCAAATGGAGAAAAAACCTTCAGGTTTTACCTAAAAATATCTGTTACACAGTAAAATGTTTAATAAGTGGCTTGATATTTATTTTTAATATATTTTGTTATATTTTTAAACTTAAAAAACGTTCTCCTGAAAAATCAAGTATTTTGATTTATGACGTTCTTGAAAGGAGTGAGCGATATGTTAAATCGCAACTTAATTTTCTCTATATCCAGGTATGTTTTACGTAATAGATTTTTTCTTTAAACATCGTTTTTGCATTGAAAAAATAAGTTTTTTTTTCAAATATATTAAATATAATAATATTGGGTGAATTGAATGAGAATTAAGGAATGCCGGGCCTTAAAAAAAATGTTTTTGTAAGAAAATTACAGTTATAATTTTAAAAAAAACTAACCTATTTTTTAAAATTATTTTTACTTTTAATTTCACTTGGTAAAGACCACTATTTCTATTCTGTTCCAAAACAGTGGTATTCACCAAGTGAAATTTAAATGTAAAATGGATAGGTCACTTTAAATACTTTGATATTTTTGCTATTCGATCGAAATCTTTTTTTAAATATTTTTTTATAAATTCTCATTGTATAGATGTTCCGTTATTATTTATTATAATTATTTTACCATATACGCTCTCAATGCGGGGCATATGAAGTCTATAATTTTCCCCTTCCCCTGCTATCAACTCCCTTTAATCTTCAGTCAGTTCAGACTACAACTAGTAACGAATTGTCAGCAACGACGTCCTGAGCGGTAGGAACCTAATGCCTTGTAAAAAAGGCAAGTTTGATGGCGACTCTCGGGAGGCATGCGAAGTCCAATACATGGATTAGCCAACTACCATAAATCTCCTTTCCTTGATGACAGTAGTGATCATGGGAATGAAGAGGAATGAAGTTCCTCAAAATATAACCAAATAAACAAATTTAGGTCATACACCTGCCTGTAGAGAATACAATTTAAACCCAACAAATGTATTTAAAAATATAGATGGTAATAATTATAAGAATATACCGTAGAATAAATAGTTTTGGATGAATTTGTTTCAACTGTCAACCATAACTAATGATTTGTTTTTTTTTTAACAAAAGATATAATCGCCTTCTTATTATCCCAGACTTCTTTATATTCAGACATCTAACTCATTAGTTTTAAATCTATTATGAGTTTTACACAAGGCTAACAATAATGTATAATATTATGTACTGAGAAATGGAAAACAGTATGACAGATTTAAAATATTTAATGGATATTTTGACAAACGAAATCTAGAAAGCTTGGAATCAAACAATTTCCAAAATGTTATGATGGATAAAAGATTTAAAAAAAACATCTATCATTATTATCTTGGAAGAATTTTTTATGACTACTATAACTTTAATTTTGACTCCCATAACTTTAAACCTTACCGGGCTTACCCTCCAAGTCATATAAATAATTTTTAGTAAGACAATCATGATAAACCTGTTTTTTTATGCATTTAAAGCTTCATAGCGAAAAAATAATAGTACGTTTTCACTTTAAATATAGTGTCTAATATGTGGAGCAGAAAATTGCACCGTCCTTGTTCGATGCGGATCCTGTTTAGCGTATTATATATGTATGTGTAATTATATAACATATATGTATACAGTGCATACTAAAGTTCAAATATATTCAATGAAAGAAATAAAGAATAAAAAATTAAGGAACTTGTAAAGATATTTAATTTTTTTTTAATTTTTAATCACAGAACCTTCATATTTAAGTAACAAATAATCGTATCACAATGCAAATACGTATGTAGACATAAAAACGCAACACCTTATACACCGTCTTTGTACCCCAATGAAAAAGGTAATAATCAATAATGAAATATAATTTGAAACATTTATAAATATACAAATTAAATTGATTCCAAATCATAATAGTTTCAAATACGAAAGTAGTTTAAGTTATACGCGGTATTCATTATATTATTCATTATATTCATTTAGAATCTGCACACGGATACATATTATGGAAAATGTTTATTAAATTCATTGAACTTAAATAATGTGATAAGAGATTGATCATTCAGAATCTGCTCATAATGGACTTTGCAATGACTGCGGGTAATGACACAAGAACCGAGCTAGTTTGTATGTAGTATGTAGCCATCAATATATTATACAATATTTCTGGAAGGCAAGTATATAAGTAAGCTTGAGGAGATTCAAGATGCTGAACAAATTTACATTTTTATTTATATAGATAAACCGTACCTATAATATTCTAAATGCATTCAACGTTTAACAATGACATGGCTGTTTAAAAACTCGTAAAAAACTACAATCGTAAAGAACCTGCAGCTTTACAGTTGATATTTTAAACCCATTAAAATCTTACACGAGTATGTCTCTAACCTTACAATTTAAACCGCTTGTACCTACATACATATTACGTGATATGTAGATTCTATTTATTTGTTGATGTGGCAACAAGGCTTCTCCACTACAATATGTTAAATGTTGTTCCAGTATCTACAGACTACGAGGTACAAAGCCGCAAGAAGAAATTCTTAAAAACAGTTAATGAATAGAGAAAAAAACAATGGACGTAGAATCATTATTTCACATAAAAGCAAAATTTCGAGAATCTTTTATGTTTTTTTTACTTGGATAAGAGAAAATCATAAATGAAGAAATTTTCAATATTTAGCCTAAAAATACATGTATTCATTTTAGCTTTTTAAATAACATTGATACTGAAGTAAGTATATTTTAAATTCCTAATAAAACCGTGAAATAATTTTATTATATTATAATGGTTTATCTGATAATGTTATATATTGGTTGTGTTTTTATTCACATTTTCGCATTTATTCACACTAAGTTACATAAGCACAAGTTTTTATCAAAATATACTAATAAAAAACCAAATCAAAATAAAGAAATAACAACAGTTTTTCTGATACCTACTTGAGTCAATGCTAAAATGAAATTTATATATATATATATATATATATATATATATATATATATATATATATATATATATATATATATATATATATATATATATATATATATATATATATATATATATATATATATATATATATATATATATATATATATATATATATATATATATATATATATATATATATATATATATATATATATATATATATATATATATATATATAAAACATTTAGAATTTTCCTCCATTAAAAAAGTTAAATATAAATAAAGTAAAACCTCGATATGACAGACCTCTAATAAACGAACTTCGGATGTAACGGACCAAAATCCGGTCAAATGCAAAACAAATAAAAAAAACATCCTGTTAATATTATTCAAGCTCTAATTCAAAGTCGTCGCATGTTATCAATTTTAAATGGCCATGATAATCACAAATTTGTCTCAAAACTGTAAAAGTGCATATAAAATTTGATTCCTTTTCAAAGTAAGATAACCGAAAGCAAGTGCGTCGATATCAATCAGAAACGTCATTTCACGACGAGTTTCCTAAGACAATAAATATAATTTTGTATGTGTTTTGCATTGTTTATTATGAATAACTGTTTAAATAGATATAATCTATTTAAACAGCGTTCATATTTACAAAAAAAAGTTTTTCGATTTATTTTAAATCAATTTTTATACAACGGACTTCACGGACACTCCCTCCCCCAAATAGTCCGTTATATCGAGGTTTTTCTGTACTTCATTATTCCATTTAAAACGTTGGTTTTCGTTTCTTTAAAATTGAAAATGATTCGTGAAATCGTTATTTACAATGATATTCTCTTAGGATGAAATCACGTTCGTTATGGAGAAAAATTAAATATTTACTTTCCTCAACAGAAAATAAAATGAAAACGAAAATTTTCCCGTTAAAAATTATTACATGGATCACATGAAACCTGCTGCTATTCGTACTATTTTTTTTACATTTCAATAATTATTATCCTGAGATTGGCGTTTGGTACTGCATTCTATATGGGAAATATTATCACTATTACTTAGAAAGAGCTTTCTAGGCATTCTCTTCCAATTTTTCTTTTGTGTGAACGGTCATCAAATCAGATGCGTAGAAACTTTTTTTGCAACTGATAAAACGTACATAAGTATGTATGTACATTGGTGTGCATAAAAAAGCAAACACCTATTTCGTTATTTAATTGAAAAACATCTTTTATTTTGAAATGTTGATGGTTCGTGAAATCTACAAATAATAGCAGTAAGAAATGATTTTTTATTATTATTTCATATTCAAATACAGTAAAAAAAAGTCGATATTACAAACATTAAAACTAAATGTTTAGCTTCAAATAAAATTAATTATTTTGAAATATAGTCATACTTTAGTACTTTTAATGATTCTTATGGTTATTTAAAGTATATTTTTCATTGAATTGTGTGTTATTTTGCATTTAAAATTTATCCATTTTAACTAAAAACTTATTTTTATAAAAATGTTTTGAATTCAATGTTGTTCAAACATCGTCTACATTTTTTAGGATTATGTATATAGATTACATCCACGATGCATAACTCAAACAATGTGAAAATACTTTTTTGAGATGCTTTAATATTCTTGACTGTAACCTTTAGTTATATCCATTGGTATTATAATAAAAAAATAAGCATATATTTTTATATAATTTATTGGTTCGGCATTAACGTTGTGGAATCACGTTAATTATTTAAACTAAAATTAAACAGTTGTATAATACCACTTAATGAGTTTATGTCATAACACACGACTAGTTTCGAAAACTACAGATGTTTTCGTCTACAGGTGAAAAGTAAAACATACTTACTTTTAAAACATACATACTTGTTTAACTTTGCACCTGCAGATGAAAACATCATTTTGTTATCACCTAGGTTATTTTTCATAATAATAACTTTTTATAAGCATTTTTTACACAACGAATCAATTTATAGTAATTAAATAGTTGACTGTTCCTTCATTCCAATTGTTTTAGTTAGGTAGAGTAGAGTTATGTTATGCAAGTTGCATAAAGGTTTGCAGGGTCCGAGAGTCGTGTTGGTGAAGCGGCCCACTGTAGTTGTGTATTGCACTTATGCTATTTGCAAACCGACTATATAACTCCGCACAGTGGGGCCGGACTTCCACTAACTTCGAACGCTTATCACCGTTCATAGCCAATGAGATTGTATATTAACAATAAAATTACTTGTATTTCATCGTTTTCCAAGTATGAAACATTTTATTTTAAAATGTGCCAATAATTAAATCAATCAGAAAATATTTAAAAAATAAGTTAAAGTGAACATTGCAAAACATTGCAAAAGTTGTTATTTTAATATTTCTAAACTTAAACCTAGTGATTAATTAGTGGAAAAAATAGTGCTTTGAAACAAAGCATTTGTTGTTTAAAATTTATGTAAGTACTTTTTTAAATGTATTTATTTTTATTTTACACTGAATTCAAGATACATCATATGCCAAACCGGCACAAAAACGCAAAACCTTACCTTTTATGTTAAAAAATCAGATGATAGAATATAAACATTTAACTGCACGATTGATTTTTTAATAAGTTTAAACTTAATTTTAATCTTTTTAATCTGGCCGATTTGACAAGAAATTCTTTTTCACTGAAAGGAATCACCTCTTCATGTAAAAAAATGCACCATCTCTAATGACTTTCAAGCTACGCCTGAAACGTTACTATCAATCCTTGGAATCCTGACTGTCCATCAAATCATTCTTCCTTGGTTTCTTCTACCTCTCTCCCTACAAGAATAAGAATGAAGATTTCAATTGAAGATAACTTCTTACTTACGGAGTAACTCCTTACTTGATCCATCTTCATTTAAACTCCTTATTTTTACCAATTGATAGTTTTATTTACATATTATCCAGTAATATTTTTTTCATTAATACAGCAATTAATTGTGATTTATGTATTTTCCGTTTATTATGTAGACGCACTATCTACCCTCTAATTTTAAAACTGTTGTTTAAGGCTTTTACTTTAATAAATAAATAAAATAAAAACATACAATATTTTATAGTATAGCAATGCAATAAGAGAAATTGTATTTAGTTTCCAATCTATTCAATGTTAAATTGTAATAATCGTCTGAAAATTCCCTGAGAAAATTATAAATAATATAAAACCCTTATCCGCACCCAAATGGTGCATAGGGCACTGTGTCATATAAACGCAGTGTTATCTTGATCGTTTATACATGAAGGAAAGGTGATCAGCCCTCCGCTTCAGGTACCAGTCCATGGTAATTTTGAATAAATATTACAGTGAAAAAATCACTAATATTTCTTTTACCCCCCTTGCGAATCGAACCCGGGACCCCCAGAACGGTAGCCGAGCGTGCTGACCATTACACTACGGAGGCCGACGAAAATTACATAGTCATGATAAAAAAGTCATTATATGTAAAAGTCAAAATGTTTAGTACAGATATAAGTATATTTTATAAGTGGACTGAACATTTACAGCTTTTATTTGGTAATATTATATTTCTGAATGTCTTGAATAAAAATATCTAATTTTAATCGAATAGATATTTAAACAACTTGAGAAATAAAACTATATCTTTGTTTTTAACCACATTTAGTTTTGGTACTTCTGCAACCGATTTCGAAGAGAACCTTATCATCTTCAGGGATAAACATGCAAAGTTCATGTCTATCCCTGAAGATGACAAAGTTTTTGTCGAAATCGGTTGAAGAAAAGAACCAAAAATAAATGTGGTTAGAAACAAAGTTCTAGTTTTATAAACAAAATATTAAAACGTTTAAAATTAATTTAAATAAAATATTAAAACGTTTAAATTTAAAATTAATTTAAAACGTTTAAATAAAATGTTAAAACAAAGTTTTATAAAATTTTCCAAAAAGTATTTACAGAAAACGTTCAAGAAAAGTTATTTAAAAGTTTATTTCACGTTGTAACTTGCATATACTAACTGCATAATACTTCTAATATAGAAGTTCCTCGTATTACTCTAAACATTGAATAACATCACAATATAAAATATTTTATGGCGGCATGACGAATGTTAATATTATTGTCGATGATTACTCTCAGTATTTTTAAAGGACACGTCTCTAAGTAAAACGAATCTAATAATAATAAATGAGAGAATGTGTTCGTTGGGAGAGTTCAGGGTTCATTCTGAAAATGGGGATGTCGATTCCAAAAATTTGCAATAAATTTGTTACTTTTAATTCATAACAGAATGGCTTATTTGGAAAATTTAAAAAAAGGGTTCGTTGAAAATTGCCAAAGTCATCTATATAAATAAAAATGTAAATTTAATTAAACAAAATCGCATATCGCTCACTCCTTTCAATAACGTCATAATTCAAAAAACTTGATTTTTCAGGAGAATGTTTTTAAAGTTTAAAAATATAACACATTCTATTAAAAATAAATATCAAGCCACATAATAAACTTTTTACTGTGCAACAGATCTTTTCAGGTAAAACCTGAAGGTTTTTTCTCCATTTGAAAAATATTTAGTTTATTTAAAAAAATAATTAAACAATACCTTTTCTTCAAAATGCAAAAACAAGTTAAAAATATGCCTCTTTTGCTGTCATATCGTACATTTTCTGGGCATTCCGAAAGTATGCACAACTGTAAATTTACGATTTTTGATTTATGACGTTCTTGAAAGGAGTGAGCGATATCTCAATATAGGTTAAAAAGAATCTTCTTTATCCATGTTGGGATATCAATAAATGATTGTGACGTAGGTACATAAATAACTTTTAAGCGACACAAAACCCAGCATTTGAAAACTAAAAATTGAACGCATTCTAAATATTGTAAATATATTTTTTTATGTATTCGTTACTTCAAAATCTTTAATCTCCTATAGTAATTTGCCAATTGCTTTGAAATTTTGACACAACATTACAATCGAATACGTCCGTTTTTTTATACCTGCTTCTAGTGTTTTTACTTGGGATATGTAAATCATATTTTAATTTAAATGGCAGCGCCATATGATAGTCGTAGACGCGCAACACGCGCAATACTAAACATTGCTCATGGCAGGCAGCGTGCTTTTTGGTCGTGATCACACGTCGTCGTGATTTTCAATATTTTTGATGCATTGTTGTTTCATAAATCTTTTATATATTTTATTTTAATTGCTTCACTTGCATCGTGAAATATTTTTTTCAAGAAATAGGTTATCTATTTTCATTATTTTCCATTTGACTATACTAAGTCAGAAACGCGTGGCCTGGTACATGGCTAGTTATAAAATAAACAAAAATATAATTCCACAAGTAAAGCTAAAGTCGTTCACATTATACAGTGTGTGTTAAAATAAATAAATTATGTGTCGGGTCTTGGTCCCGTGGTTTGTTTCGCGGACTCTTTGACTCAAAGTTTCTCGGTTTGAATCCACTCTATCACAATGTGATACCTATTTCTAATAATGTGTCGCTTAGGCTCACAGAAATAGTATGAAATTGAAGAGTTTTTGTAAATATGTATGTAATAAAAAAATATATAAATCTCTTTTTATAAAAAAAAATCATTTCACTGTCAAATCAGCCCAGGGGTGGTATTACAAACCATTTAACTATATAGAGTAGATAATTTTACATAATGCATTATTTTCTGCGACATTGAGTTCGCGAAAATATCGTTAGACAATCATTTGCAAGATGCTAATGTCATTTCAAATATTATTATATAAGTATTTACATCATGTTTGTGATTAATGCCCCGACAGCAGTTTCATTAACGTCATAAGACGACCAAAATCTATTTTAAAATAAAATAACTTCATTCTAAATGTAAACTCATTACATTTTGCTAATTATTGGACTTCTAATGACTATAATTTGAGTATATTAGAGCCAGGGGTTTTCATTACGTTTTCGTTACGTTATTCCAGGTCCTAATAAATTTGGCTTATTTACATTAAAAACATGTAAGAAAAATATTTTTACACCTTTTATAAAAAGTGTTTCTTTTCACTCTAAAATTATTGGTGAGATGACATCTATTGAAGTTCTAGTGATTCAAGAGCAACGTTTCGAAATTGGTTCATATGTATAGAACTTCCAAGAATTTGAGTAGTGTGGTTGTCAATAATGGGTAGAATTGGTGAATGTTACACGTGTGTAAAGTGATCACTTAACCAGCCTATGACGGTCTTCAGCTCCATAAATGCCCAGACTTCCATTTTCTTCTTCATCTTTAAGTCAAAAAATAATACAGTAAAAAAACAGTGTTTTATTTAGGAGTGTAAACTAAAAAAAATATGTAATTGCATATTATCCCTATTTGGTAATCTAAAAAGGAACAGTTATCCATTTGCCACACCTTTACCCACATCACAATTGATAGTTCATTATTACTTTATTTTTTGATAAATAAATCATTAATAATAAATCTGATGATAACCGGTACAATTTTTTTTTTAATTGAAAAAAAAAATCAGAAGGATAAGAGTATTAAAATTATCTATATTTATGAAATAAACAAAAAAACTAATTGTAACATCATTGCTTGTCTCTACCATAAGAGTCTGAATCTCAATTTTCGCTTATTTTACCGCGGAGGTTACGTACCCTGTTGACAATATTTCGTTAATAATAGAAGTATATATAAACACGATGGTGTAAACAGGGCCAGTACGAAATTTTATATGTAATATTTGCTATTAAAATTAGGTGTTGAATCTGCAAAAAAAATATCCAGTACACTATGCAATGTTTTCGACATTAATAATAGAAAAATATTAACTTAAAGTAATGCAATAGAACTAGTTATGGCTTCTTGCATCGAGTTATTTAACAATACTTTCTCCTTCAATACCAACCAGTTACGTACTAAACTGCAATAACGCAATTTCTGCTGCATTTTCCGACATAGGAACTTGCCTACTATCACTAAAGTAGAGAAATGTCGATCACAGACATTACGTTTTTATTTAACATAAGGCCTCAAATATAATTGGGTTCATGTGAATATTTTTGTTGACAATTTTTTTATATAAAATGTAAAGAATACTTAATCTAAAGTAAAGTAGTCCTGGGTAATAACAAATAAATGTTTTAGTGAAAAAAAAAACACTTGACATATTAAGGGATTGAATCTAGGACCTCCATCATGGTATCTAAACGCGGTAGCCACTTTACACGATATTCAAAAATTGATAGAAGATGACAGTAGATAATACATATGGAATTCTTCAACTAAAAAATATTCTATTTATTGTTTCGGCATTAACTTTGTGGTAAGACATGTTACAATGATTAAAGAAAACACTTGTTTTTTACCACTTGAGGTTTATTATAGACTACATGTTTCAGAAGTTAAACTTCCATCATTCAGTTATTATACAGACCTGAATGATGGAAGTTTAACTTCTGAAACATGTAGTCTATAATGAACTCAAGTGGTAAAAAACAAGTGTTTTCGTTAATCATTAAAAAATATTCTTTTACATACATTATATATCGTAGGTACACTATACTGGAAGTAAACGTTAACTTTTAAATCCTTGTTTGAATAATACCTGTTATTTAAAGCTTTTAGCCTGAATGAAATACCCGCTATTAAACTTAAAGTTGAAATTACTTTTAAAACCAAATATGAGATTTTAAACTAGTGTATTTTGCCAGTTTACAGAACGTTGAAAACTTTATAACACGCATCATTAAGTCAAAATTTGACATTTTAGAGTTAACATTTTTTTGCCAGAACACCCATGATGTCCACTCAAAATTAACAATGTTTAAAAAAATACGTATCTAACATCTTTATAATCCTTAGCTACGGCGTATATAGCACCACTAATGATTTTCCTACTTAGGTGACAAGTATACAAAATTCATAATTTATTCATACATGCAAGTTAACGTTTTAAGTTAAATTTTCAAGTTTAAACTATGTTCACAAAATTTGTGAGTTCAAAAATTCTAGACAAAACACACTCCTGTTAAATACTTGAAATTTCGTTTTCATGACTTAACTTTTTGTTTACATTATACTTTTAATTTTACGTCATAATGTTTATTTAAAAGCACGGTAAAAAAATGGGAAATCAGAAGCGAACCCGACAATAAGGAAAATCGATCATTTTTAATATTATGAGTAATATATTTTCAATTAAGAAATTATTATAATCCCGTGGTAGTACATCAAAATTCCGATGAATTCATAGTCATCAGTTCCATCGAGTACCAATTGCGTCGAACGACGGCATTCTCAAAGGAACTCGCAAATCTTTGTTTGACTTGACTATCTCGACGGTTTCAAGTTAATTTTTTATTATTTCAAGACTCGGAGGTACCTACGCTGTTGACACTCATTAATTGCTTTGCTCGTGTCCATGCATTTGAGCGGAGAATATTTTGTGATTCTTATAACCGCTATATAGACCGCTCGAAAGGTATTTATCCTTATTCATCTTCTTCTTCATTGTTTAAAAAAAATAGAAATATATATTTAAAAAAGAAACACTCAGTGTGGAAACAAGAGTGGAAAAGATAGAAATTTTGTAGCTATAAAAAATTGGCAATTGTTGGATGCAAAAATAAAAATGTTATAAATGACCTACCTTGTTGTGTATTGTCCGCCTCCGTAGTGTAATGGTCAGCACGCTCGGCTACCGTTCTGGAGGTCCCGGGTTCGATTCCCAAGGGGGGTAAAATAAATATAAGTGATTTATTCACTGTAATATTCATTCAATACTACCATGGACTGGTACCTGAAGCGGAGGCCTGATCACCTTTCCTTCATGTGTAAACGATCAAGATAACACTGCGTTTATATGACACAGTGCCCTATGCATCATTGGGGTGTGGATAAGGGTTTTATTATGTTGTGTATACAACAAAGGATTTTGTGTATCCTCCCACCCGTCTGATGACATCATCGACGATACCCGGTCACTGTAAAATAAATGTGGGAAAAAACATGTCATTGTTATTTGATTAAATGTATTTTATAAACCATGTAAAGTATTTAGTAAACTCTTTTATCTCAATTATTTACTTGTATACATTAAAATATTTAATACATATTTAGAAACGTACTCCGTTTTTTGTTACACCTGTTTAATTGTTTATACATTTTCAATGCACCTGATAAAAGTAATAGATTTATATTATCCACTGACACTTCGTGATGGAATTGCATTGTAATATATTATTAGATTAAAACCAATATTTTTAGCTTTTCCACTTTATTTAAATAAAGTAGAAAAGCTAAAAATATTGGTTTTAATCTAATAATATGATAAAAGTAATATTGGAAAAAACCGAATCGGAACCAATACCAATCAAATTTTAAGCAAATATTTTATAATATTGAATAAAATACTCGTATACCTAGTGAAGGTAACCAAGATTAACCTAAAGGTTAATGTTGACCAAATTTTGGTAGTCAATAAACAACTTGACACATATGCAATGACCATAACGTTATACGAGTAGTAGGCATAGCATTATAATATTTGAGTTGTGGTATAAGAACGATATGCAGTATTGATTCAACCAAGGACAAAATCTCTGTTTACCATTTTTAAAATAATTTGGAATGAGTGCAGTGAAAACCGAAGATAGGTGTGTCCCACAAAAAAACTTTAATATATTTTTTTTCTTTAATTAGCTTATATTACACTAATATCTAATATAAACTATTATTTACACTTAATTTATATTTTAAATATAAATAAATATATATTTACTTATCCTTACAGTAAACAAAACATTTATTTTTAAATTCATTCAGACTCTTTTCATTATTCATACATTCAGGCATCTCATCTTACATTTTCAAACCCTTATACATTAAATAATTTTGTGACTCGGTTTTTTCAACAATTGCAGTCTTATTTTATCCTTATTTCTAGTAATATGTTCATGAAAATTTTTGTTTAACACTATTTTATCCTTAAAATATTTGAAGATCAGCATATTTAATTTAAGTCTCTTTTTTATAGAAAAACAGTTGTGTTCTTCTCTCATTTTTTCTATATTATTATATCTATTTTTTTAAGCACCGTTCTCATCGCTTTATTTTGTATAATTTCCAATTTATTTAAATATCCTTCATTTGCCAAAAATAATATTGTAAAACATTTTTAATATTTTTAATTTGAGAATTAAAAAAATATAGATTTATATGTAGATTTTTTTTCCATTGCATCTAGAAGAAATTCATTGCAATATATTCAAATACAGCTCAGTATGTATCTTTCTCTCAACCAATGTTAAACCACTCCCCTTCAAAATATTAGAGATAACGATTTCTCAGATTGTTGTTATTGTAACATCCCACGTTTCTGCGTCTAGTTCTTGGTCCCAAATGCAAAATCCTATATACCATTTTCTCATATGAGCCGCCAACTCTCATATTTACTATTTTTCATGGTATTTTTGAGAAGAGTTGATTTAATTCAATTTACCTAAGAACAGATTTTATTTAATTGTGCCGACCATCACAATTATGACAGTCAGTAAGGCAGATCGCGCAAATCTACCACCAGACGATGCGCATGCATCGCACTGGGAAAAACAAAAGACGTCAGATGAAAAAATATGGTGTTTAGTAAAAGAACAGCATGGACCACAATAGCTCAAGAATGTGTAAATAAATATAATAATACTAATCATTCAGTAACTGACTTTTCTCCAAGTTATCTATGAATGCAGTATGTCGACAACTTCCAAACTTCTCATCTCTAAATCTCGTAATTTCTGACTTGCTCTCATATAGTCTGTAATGGCATCTCAGAGTAGCATTACATATTATTCAAAACCTTTGGACAAGCTACCTCTCAAATGAGTATTTTCTGAGAAATATTCTTAATTATAATCTCATTAATGTAATGGCGCTGCCATTGCAGTCACAAAAGCTGTTTTTCGAAAAACCATTTCTACTTCTCATTTGTCGCGTAACGTTGCGTCTAATTTTTTAAGTAATCGGAGTAAGATATTTAACAAACTAACATAAGTATACTTTATTTTTCATATAAATTCATAACCTTACGTTCTAAAGATCCAAGATGTGCGAATATCCTTTTCATATGGTATCGTTTACATCAATGAAAGGCATTGAGAACCGACTTTTGTCCTCAATTGTATTTGCTTTGGTACTCGTCCACATTGACAATATTTCGTAAATTAAATCTTTTAAATATTTCAGGCTAATGTCGAATAATTTTTATTTGCATTCACAAATTATATCTATATTACGATACGAGTTATTTATTCATCATTATATTTCGAAATTGGCAAACCATGTAATGTATAATTAAGAATGTTTGGTCAGGTTTTTAATATTGTACCTACTACGATGTGTAAACATTGACTATATGTACTTCTAGGGATGTTACCTTTTTATGATTTACATTGTACGGGTTGATTAAAAATAACGTTGAGTAATTCTATGCAATTACTTAGGGTATTTATTATATTAAAAGTATGTTTTTAGGATTGAAACTATTGATAAAGATATGGAAAGGAGAGTAAATACTGGGAACAGACATCGGTTATAGGAGTACCAATATCTTGACGGCGAAAGCTCCACAAGTTATTTTACGTTTTTTATGGCATCTTAACATAGATGAAGAGAAATATGGAAGTCTAGGCATTTACAGAGCTTACGACCGCTATAGGCTGATTTAAGTCATCACTTTACACAGTGTAACATACACCAATTCTACCCATGATTGACAACCACACTATTCAAATTCTTGAAACTTCTATAGATATGTATATTGATCAAACTCGAAGCACAGTGCTTGACTTTACTAGACTCTCTAGAGACATCTATGGTGGGATGAGGGAAGCTTTTTATCAGGCTGAAACTCTTTTATTTATATGTGACCTCACATACAAATTGTGAAGACCGAGTGTTGTCGCATTTTATCTTCTCTGCCTATCTCTACGAGAATGTGGCATTATGCTTTTTATTCATATTTAATCTTCATATAGTAAAAATAATATAAATATTTATAACTTTAGTTCATGGTTATAAATAATAATACAAAAAAAACAGAAACCTTTTTTTTAAAAAAGAAGATTTTTTATCCACTTTTATTTGGCCAGTGACCGGGTTTCGTCGTAACCGACATCATCAGGCTGGTGGAAGGCTAGACAAATTTCTATGTTTTATATACAACAAGCCAGGGGTCGAACCCATGACTTTAAATCAATTTTTTGACAAAATAAATTTAAGTAGGGTATTATAATCATATTTAAATATAAAAGTTATGGTATGAGTTTTAAGTGGGATTTTATATAATTTTTATTATCGAAATGAATTTTAGTATGTTAATTTAAATAATAAATGGGTGAATCTGGAGCCAAAAATTATACATTTTACATACGAGTATGTTTGTTCTTTAGGTACGTAATTATCAATATTAATTGATTGCAAAATTTCTTCTTCACGCTAAGCAAACGTTGCTTTATAGAATATTTGTCGAATCATATTGCTTTTATTATCATCAAATGAAAAAAAATGAGTACCGTGAATTTGAAATAATGCAATCGTAATGCTTTTTATTTGTTTTCATAATGGAAAAAACACATGTATAAAAAGCTTCAGTCAGCAAAATCAATATTACAATGAATTCTGCTAGCATTTTTCATAATATTTCAATTTAGTTCGTAAATCTACCACGCATTGTTAAGTCCTGTTCGACATTTATTTGAGAAAATATTAAGTGGACGAATTATAACCGTTTTTATTATTTTGAGGTTCTTGATTATTAATAGTTTTGTTCTGAAGTGAGTATAGATAAATATTTAGTAATTATTTATTGATGAAGTTGTTTTTGGCATAATCCTCCTTCCAAATAAAATTTGAAGGAGGATTAATAGTATTTAAAAGAACTGTAGGTATGCTCATAAGCCCTTTGATAGATACTAACCACCTTTTATTTCAAGACAGTATTAAAACACCCATTTTGTGTATTATTTTTATTTAAAATATTCCAATTTTTCAATCCATCTTCTGCTTTAAAAAACGTTTTGATAATAATATTTATCCCTGTGCAATTTTTTCAATGACTTGTTCTAGCTTATTTTTCAAGGAACACGCGTATAAACTTTTGTGGTAATTTAAAAATATTTTATAACATTTTGATTATGACAAAAATAACTGGTTGAAGTGTAAGCTGTATAAAAATCAGTTTTTCAGGCGTTTTCCAGTATGTAAAATAATCCGGATTCGGATCTTTCATACAAATAAAAGGGTCTCTGTTAAATAAAAGCTTTCTCGATCCTTTCGATAGAGTTTCATTTTTTTTCCTTAATCGGTTAGCTTAGTTTAATTTCACTTTGAATTTTTACTTCCTTTTTTATTTTTTATTCATTTCATTAATTTTTTTGTTACTAATCTGTTTTACGACCAAATTTCTATTCTTTATAAATATATTTAACATATCCTTTCACTTGTTTTTGTTAGTTTGTTATGTTCTCATCTAATTTATGAAAAACATTTAAACGATTTGTTTTGCAATGTATTTTTCATGGTTTGCGAACCATACATAAATAAATCGACCATAGACGCTTATTGTAAACTCTTATGTATTATGTCATGAGATAGATCAAATATCTAGAAGTTCCAAAAAGTTGAGTAATATGGTTGTCAATTATGGATAAAATGGAGAATGTTTCACGTGTGTAAAATAATCACTTAACCAGCGTATGACAGATCATAATAAAATCTGTAAATACCCAGACTTCCATATTCTTCCTCATCCATGTTGAGATGTCAAAATAAGATTAAAAAGTTGAACACTTCACTTGAAAATCCTATAATTTCACGTCAAGCATCATATACGAGATGAAAAAATAATTTTTGAATCAATTCAAGTTTCTACGAATTTCTTTCAATTATAATTATTACGTAGGTCATTTTCGTTTAGATGCCAACGTCATTTTGTTTCTCAAGGGGGCTTACGTATTAAGGAAATACATTATAAGGACTTAGAAGATTTACTTTAAGTGTAATACTTAGAAATTGACCAAAAAATATTCATACACATTTTTAATTTTATTTATTATGTATGGGCTGTCTTATTGTGGGCTGTGCAAAACAGCCTCTCGACTTTCCGTACTCTTGTCCACAAGTCTATATTATGGAGCTAGGAGATCCGCCTTCTTCCGACACCTCTTCGACCCTCGATCTTACCTTTGATTATATGTTGCAGTAGATTGTGCTTTTCTTCTATGAGCACATGTCCCAAATAAGACAATTTCCGTTTTTTTTAATATTTGATATTAGTTCCCTATTCACTTTGGCTCTTTGGAGAACTCATACATTGCTGACCCTGTAATTTGGATAACATTCAGGGTATTTAAGCGTTCTTCGATGTATTCACATATCAAATGCCTCCAACCGGTTTTATACTATGTATAAAAATTATAATTAAAATGTTACGTACGAATTTTTATACTGTTGCTTTCATCGGAGCGGTGTAGGAATACCTAGTTTATTATGTTAATCCATGCAGTTCATAGGTGTCACTTCTGTCGATGTACTATTGTACAATCACACCCTTCAGGAATTTACTTTACAAATAAAAGGTCGCTGTTTTATCGTCAGACATTGTACAAATATGCGAAAAGACATACCATTTTTGGAGAGCCTCGAACCGGCCGAGGTGCGATTTCCTGGAAATACTTAATAATCTAGAGGACTTGCTTTATTTCGTACCTACAAACAGTTTGTGTTATTATGAGTATTACGGAACATGTTAACAGATTATTACGTAAAATACATAGCACATATAATCCATATGATGATTTAATAATAAGAAAAATTAAAATAAAAAAAATGGGAACTATTTATTGAAAATGCCAAAAATTTTAATAAAAAATTCACATTTTGATTGTGTCCAAATGCTTGTTCACAAATCTATATTTCCTCCAATTATAGGAGTTATTTTTCATATTATTTTTGACATCTCATCAAAGATGAAGAAGAATATGGAAGTCTGGGCATTTACGGGGCTGACGACCGTCATAAGCTAAAGTGATAACTTAAACCAGCCTATGACGGTCGTCAGCCCGTCATAGGCTGGTCAACTGTAGTTACGTGGACTGCCAGCTGACACGCCATCGTTTTGGAGGTCTTCTAGGTGATCTTATTCTGTCTGGGTTCTCTTGGAGAGCAATTCAAGCCAGTCTATTTCCTTTCATTATATTCCCTGGCATTCCAGAATCATCTTTGCTGTATTCCCCATCCGACTATATCCTCTGTACTACATATTTTCCGAATTTTCTTTTTCCCCATTCGGCCTCTCAACCTGTTTCCGGTATGCACCTCAACGTACTCGTAAAATTATTAATATCAGATTATTCATTTGCATTATCAGATCTGGATGCATGACATTTAATTCATTAGTCTTAAAATTAAACATGTTGACATTTTTCGAGAAATAAAACAATCAATAATTCAAACAAAAATGAAACTTCCAACTAAGGTCCTTTTACTCCCGTTTAAAGCGATTGTAGGTACGCTAGTCATATATAATATTATATTTGCATTTAGTTTTGAGATAATAAGTCAATGGTCTACAGAAAATGTCAAAATGACCTTTGGCGTTAAATAAATTAAAGCATGACTATTAGTTTGCATTATTCAATGTTATGATGTGTCAAAAAGATGACAATGATAGAATAATATGATAATTAAATAGCAATTATTTATGAATAGATTTATAACAATAATTGATCAGGATATCCTCATTAGATAAACATTGATGCAAATGTCAATAAATTGATTGTGTTATAATTTTACAAACAATTTATTGACGATTAAGTTTCTAAGTTTATTAATTGATTTGGCAGTCACTTTTTGCTAAAATCTATCCATTTTTAATTTAAGTTTTACTTAAATTATTTTTTTAATATCTACATCAAAGATGAAAAAGAATATGGGCAAAGAAGTTAGAATCAGAAGTCTGGGCATTTACAGAGCTTACGATCGTTATAGGTGGGTTTAAGTGATCACTTTACACAGGTGTAACATTCACCAATTCTACTTATGATTGACACCCACACTACTCAAATTCTTGGAACTTGTGGATATATTGATTAAACTCGAAACACAGTCCTCAAATTCAATGGACTTCACTAGAAACATCTATGGTAGGATGAATGAAGCGTTTTATTAAGCAGAAACTCTTTCATTTGTATGTGAGGTCTGAATCCTGGATTATATTCACATACTTGAGAAACGACAGAAAATAACATTTTCATATTTTTTTAACAGATTTGTAAAGAAGTATTTGGATACACTCAAAATGTTGTGTTTGTGATATATTTAATATATATAAGTTACATATTGATAGGATGACCAAAAATATTGCAGTAGTGAGACTCCATTTCAATGACAAACATAAGATTAATGGTTTACTAATAGCCTTAGACAATATTTCATCCGTACATACGAGTACATATAATATAGTATAGGTCAAACGTAAATTACTATTTTGGCAGTATACCCGAGTAATGACATATTACGAAAACATTACATGAAAACGTTAAAAAGTACAATAGATGGGGCATGTTGTAATAATTTTGGGTAAAGACATTATTAGTGTAGTGTTCTGAAACGATTCAAAAACATTACGATAATCACTCAAAACACGTTGAATTTATAAAAATAAAAATATTTGTGTTTTTATTTTGTACAAAAATGCTTATAATTTCATACTATTTCTGTGAGCTACAGCGGTTTATTATTAGAAAAAGGTATCAAATTGTGGCAAAGTGGGTTTGAACCGAGAAACTCTGACTCAAGAGTCCGCGACACTAACCACGGGACCACAACCCGAGACCAGGCCAATGTTCCGTCCCTTATCCCCCCCCCCCCCCTCTATTAATTACCCTACCAGCCTCTATATATACATATATATATATATATATATATATATATGTAACCGGCGTGGGTTACGTGCGATGACTCTCAAAAATGTACACGCCTGGCCTTCTTCGGAATCTCCCAACTATGCCACCGTTGTAAGGGGTGACGTTCCAGACGGCCCCGCCGTACCGAGTTACCGAGTAAGCTGGATACGGACGGAGGTGAATGGATGTATGAGCCGGGAAGAGCGGGCACTGAACCGACAAGTCAACCTCAATAGCCCTGATAAGGGCTTTCCGAAACTGGTCCGTGAATCGGTATAATGAGGCGAAGCGGTCCAGGCTGGCGGCGCGGCGAGTAGTCCAAGGAGCGGGAGCGGAGAAATGAAACACAGGTTTCAACAGTCACACCAGAACTGGTTTATTATCAAAAAATGCGCCCTCTATATACCCGGCCGTGATCGCGTACCGCCCGACAGTGGGAAAGTACAGCCAATCAGCGGCCGGGGGAGAGAGACAGCCATATCTCTGTCTCTCTCTAATGGGCACCGGACGGGCTACACTTTCATACCGTACCGGTGCCGTTCAAACAGTTCGTTATTACATTACAATTTACAATTTACAAGTTTATTTTATCAGTAATCTATATCAGTAATCTATTTATACTACTTAATATCTAGGCGCATTTATGTATTAACATTGTCTTATTCTTTCTTATATCTAATACATTCTGTAAATACATGAGAAATCGGTAGAATCCATAGAGGCCCTTCTTCGGGCCGCATTCCGACGGGCGACCGTTTCGCTCGCCGCCAGGCGCCTGGAATTCTTTTTCAGGGCCGCCGCACGGGGTGTGCGATCTGTCCGTAACAATATATATATATATATATATATATATATATATATATATATATATATATATATATATATATATATATATATATATATATATATATATATATATATATATATATATATATATATATATATATATATATATATATATATATATATATATAAATATACATATATATATATATATATATATATATATATATATATATATATATATATATATATATATATATCTCCGATACCATATATCATAAATTTTAGTCGAAAGCATTGTAAAGAAATCACGTAATTTTGTGATCCTGAAAGTCCTTAAAAACTGTCGAGAAAATTTATACAAAAAGGAACTAGACTTACTACTTAACTGTATGACAGATCTCCTTCACCATCGTCTTGAGAGCGGCGTCTTGATGTGATCTCTATATTCTGGGATGCCGAGGCCAAGCTCATTCTTCCATGTTTCCTTTATATCATTCCACTATGAGGACTACCATCATCTTGTTCGCTTACTAACTGGATCTAACATTTACCAGCTTCGCAAATTTGCTAATCTAATTAGTTTTTAACTTATAACTTTTTTACTAAATAAAAAAAAATGAGTGATGGGAATCATTATTTGGGGCTTTACATCCTTTTCTGTTAAGTGAAAAAGGTGATATCCGTCAAGTGGCTGCCGCCAATGTTAATACCCACTTGTACCCGTTTTATGAATTTGTTTGTGTACTGCAGCCATCTAGTTCATAACTCGCTCACTCCTTTCAAGAACGTCATAAATCAAAAAACTTGATTTGAATGTATTAAAAATAAATATCAAGCCACTTATTGAACTTTTTAATGTGCAACAGATCTTTTTAGGTGAATCCTGAATATTTCTTCTCCATTTGAAAAATATTAAGTTCATTTTTAAAAATAATTAAACAATACCTTTTCTTCAAAATGCAAAATATAACATTTTCTGCCATGTAGCTGGTAAATATTAAGTTAAAAATATGCCGCTTTTGCTGGGATATAGAACATTTTCTGGGCATTCCGAAAACATGCACAACTGAAAGTTGTCGATTTTTGATATATGACGTTCTTGAAAGGAGTGAGCGAACTGTCAAATATGATTGATGTAAGACGTCATTTGCAAAAATTATAGTATCTTTCAATAGGGTGATTAATTTTGCGCCACCTGTACTTACATAAATTTTTTGATTACACCAATTGATTTGGCGCCACCTGTACTTAAATAAATCTTTTGATTACACCAATTGTGCTACACAGTTTTCCCAAAAAAATATCACTAAAACCATCCTATGACCAGTAAAAAAACTTCTCAATCTCTGTTAAGATATTTATAAATTTAATAATAAAAATATATTTCTTACAGGAAAAATACCACGAACAGTATGTAACAATACTTAAAAGTGAACTACATCGACTATCAGTGCAGTGTGGTGAACTAATAAGACGTGATGGCGGCTAGAAGTTTTCTATTCCCACTTGTATTGTGGTGTGCTATTGGTGCAAGTGAGTCTATGAGACTGGAGACCAGCTCCATACTGTATGGACTCGGTTGGACCGCAGCTTCCAGTGGGATGGACTCTACCTGTCACCTTCAGTTGTCTAACGTTTCATCTGCTCTGGATCGACAAGAACGATGGGCCATAAAATGTATGTAATTTATATTTACTTTAATTGATTTGGCAGTCACTTTTTGGTAAAACTTGTCCCTTTTTAATTAAAGTTTTACTTGGTAAATACCACTATTTCTTGTAATCTAATTTATACGTTTGAAAATGATGCGAAATGCATCGAAACACGTGTCACAATTAGATTTTTAAAAACAGTTACCAAGTAAAATTTAAATTAAAAATAAACATAAGCACATTTCTGTAGTAGGTTTAGATAGGGTTGTATTTTTTTATATTTTTAAAGCAGTGACGTTTAAAAATGTTCAATAACGTTAATTTTTATTGCTGAAAAATATCTCACCAGTTCGTTTTAAAGGGCAGGATTAGAAAAAAATATTTACAAAATAATGAAAAACAAAAGTCAAACAATATCTTATACAAGTGATTCTTTTTTATATTTAAATCATGTTATTACACAAAGTTAAATGCCAATGACATTTGTGTATTTAGCAAATACTTTCTTTGTTTTTGCAAATCCTATTTAGGTGATTACTTTTCGAAAGTGAAACTTTTTAATGAATTTATTGAATTCAGCTGGTCGAATTACGAAAAATAAATTAATTTTAATGCATACAATAATTAATGAAAAGTAATGAAAATACATTATTACTATTATTTTTAATAAAAAAATCTCATTTTTTGATATCTCAGCATACTTGAAGAAGAATACGTCTAGAAATTTACAGGGCTTATGATCTATCATAGTCTGGTTAAGTGATAACATTACAGAAGTGCAATCTTGTATATAAGAGTTCACAACAGCCATCTATGTTGGATTAGAAAGCTTTTATTTAGCAGAGACCATTTTATTTAGTTGTAAGCAAGATCTGAACCCCGGATTATTTTTAAACACTGGTCAACGATCTATGGTGATATGTCAAAAAAAGTTTTAAAAAACTCCTAAATGGAGGAAACCCATATTTGTGAACAAGTATTTGGACAGACTTCAAATGTTGTGATTTAACATGTCATTCAACATGTCAAAGATTCACTACAATACGTTAAGTTGTTATTTTGAAACAATTCACAGAAGCGTATTGATTCTTGCTCGCAACTACTTAATGACAGTCATTAACGCCACATTTCAACGGAATATGTTATATAACTGATATTATATATTATTTAAACCTTCATTTACAAAAAAAAAATTAAAACCTGTTCATGAGTGTTTGCTTCATGACAATATATGGTACCAACTGAAAATCGCGTGTAAATTTTCTTCTTTGTTTTCTCCTAATTATATATCCGCCTGCGTAGTGTAATGGTCAGCACACTCGGCTAGCGTTCTGGAGGTGCCGGGTTCGATTCCCAGATTTCGGGGGGTCTAATAAATATATTTGTGATTTTTTTCACTCTAATATTTATTCAATATTACTCTGGACTGGTACCTGAAGCGGAGGGCTGTTTACCTTTCCGTCGTGTGTTAACGATCAAGATAACACTGCGTTTACATGATGCAGTGTTCTATGCACCATTGGGGTGCGGATAAGGGTTTGAATATAATGAATATACATATCGTAGTCATACAGGAGAAAGTGACCAAGTGCATTTTTTAGAAAAACGTGATCATTGACTATTATTGTGAAAAAATCACTTATATTTATTTGACCCCCCTGGGAATCGAACCCGGGACCTCCTGAACGGTAGTCGAGCGAACTGACCATTACACTACGGAGGCGGACAATCTCACACTTAATCATAAAAGGCAAAATAGAGGGTCGACGAGGTGTGGGCAGAAGACAGATCTTTTCATTAATTGATTCGGCAGTCACTTTGTGGTAAAATCTATCCATTTTTAATTAATGTTTTACTGAGTAAATACCACTATTTCTTAAATTTGAATAAATTTCTTAAACACCGTGTGTTTGAATGTTACGGTGTTTGAAAATGATGCGGAATGCATCGAAACACGTGTCACAGTAGGTTTTAAGAAATAGTGGTATTTACTAAGTAAAACGTTAATTAAAAATAGAAGACAGATCTCCTGGCTCCGGAATATACGAGATTGGTCGGGGATCTGGAATGTCGAGGCGCTGTTTAGAGTTGCCCAAGACTAGGGCAATTACTCTCAAGTCGACGAACCTAACCTAACCTAACCAAACCTAACATACCTGTAATATGTTATTTTCAGTATTAGACGCTTCAGGGATACCTAACAGCGGTTTGCATTGGGGTAACATCTACTGGCTGGGGTCCAGGGACCAGTGCCTCAGTGCGGCCGTTAAGAGCTTCCCCCACCTGAACCCCTCCCCCGCCGCGGGGGCCGCGGAACTCCAGGGGGCCCCCCCGTTCCCGGTGGACTACTATGTGGCCTACCTCCGACACGACTCCTCCCTGCAGATATCCGTCTACTGGTATAACGAGGTACTTACGCCTAGTTGGCCCATGTGTCTTCACTTAACCGTTCCAACTTACTTCGTTTTTACACTTAATTCACAAAGCTGAAACCTTGACAAGATCTGTGAATACGGGAGGTCTTTGGACTATACTTAAAGTTTGACTAAATCGCTTTCTTCCTTACCTTATCTTTTGAATGTATTTGAAATACAATTTATCGTTTTGCACACAATGTATTTTTATATCAATCTTTTGTTCATAATTTGTAATATGTTAAAGCTAAACCTTTAAAAATTTATCAATGGTTACTATTATTTATATTTTTTATAAATGAAAATAAGACTTGATACTGGCAGAAGCATCCTGCCACTGGGTGACTGGTAAATAAATACATTTTATTTCTTATTCAAAACGTTTTATTTCATACATTTAAATATTACAATAAATCTTTTATCCACTCTGTTAACCATTCAAAGAGTTTCCCTCATTCATCAATGAAATATTTTTACTACGTATTTTCATATCAAAACATTCTTTATCATTCTTTGTTCACTATGTGTAATACCACTTAAAATATATTGCATAATGTTAACGATTTATGACAAGGAGAGAGTTATATTACCTTGCAACGAAGTAAAGAATGCTTTTAAAATACAAAATACATCTAACCAGCTATTTTCTATACTTTAATTTAGGCCCTTGCCATTAATTTTATTGTTTTTCATCAGACCAAAGTATCGCTGGGGCTCTGCCTACCATCTGCTTGCTCCCAGGCACAAGTATCGCAGCTACTGCAGGACTACTTCGACTCCAATACTCTGCACCAACAACGCTTGTACAATATGTCATTGAAGGTACTGGAGATCAAAAAAACTGTAGAAAAGTTTTCTTTGTTGGATCATCCCATATCTGTTTTATTTATGTAAGTGTAAATCTTCTTAAAGTGAAAGCCTAATTTAATAATCGTTATATTAAATCTAAATGGAGTTGATACTTAAATGCCTGGAGTATCGTCTCTACAAATCAATTAATTACACTTAACTTAAACACCTTGACTATGCTGATGGTTGCGCTGATGTAATATTTTGTTTGTGAAATGGATTTAAATATCCAAGGAAGAATTTTAAATCTATATTTATTATAAACCCTTATTGGTCCAATGTCGAATCTCATTCGACATCGATTTTTTCCTCTTAGGTCCCATGTCGGATGTTATTCGACATTTTTTTCATCATTAGTATTATATATTTAATTTCCAAGCTAACATTTTTGTTACTCGTATCTATTACAACAGTATGTGGAGCAAAGGACAATTTTTTTTCCACTTAGAATGTAACTGTTTACCTATATATATATATATATATATATATATATATATATATATATATATATATATATATATATATATATATATATATATATATATATATATATATATATATATATATATGTATATATATATATATATATATATATATATATATATATATATATATATATATATATATATATATATATATAAATATATATATATATATATATATATATATATATATATATATATATATATATATATATATATATATATATATATATATATATATATATATATGTATATATATATATATATATATATATATATATATATATATATATATATATATATATATATATATATATATATATATATATATATATATATATATATATATATATATATATATATATATATATATATATATATTTAATTTTGGGGGAAATGGTTAATGTATTTTAACATTTTTTCAAATGCATGAACACTCCATATATATGTTTTTTTCTTAAATTAGCAATGATTTTCTTTGTAAGGATTTAGACAATTTTAAGGTCAAAAAACTACCTTAATATCAAATATGTAAGAAAATTTTAAATATTATATATCAGCACACGAGAGTTTTAATTTCTCCAAAATTAAATATGTACGTTAAGACCATTTTTATTTATTTTAAATTCTCTGCTATTTTTGTTTCATCTTATTACTACAACATTGACAAAAATCTATCATTTTCTTATTTGCTATAGTCTAAAACGATACTTGTTCTTGAAAAAAGTGTTTTTATCATTTTTTATTTGACATTTCAGATTAGCAACAGCGATAATAACGCTACTAGTTATATACGGAACATGGTACGATTTGAATCATTATCAACCCTCCCTAAATAAAAATAACGTGACATACGAGATTAACGGGAATATCGAAGATAAAAACCTCAATTTACCTCAAACCGGGAATGGTAAGCAGGATTAAAATAATCACCTGAAATAGGGCATAATAATTAATAAAATCACAACTTTTCTTGACTTTATTTAATGCTTTTTTCCAGGATATGAAAATGGCTACCACATCCAAAAGATACAGTCTTGTCCTTCTAAACCTGAAATTAGCACAATGGATAATATTGCGCTTTGTTTTAGTTGGTACACAAACTGTAAGAGTGTTTTTACTCTTAAAGCTAAACCAGGGACACTGGTTTCCTTATGCGGCCTAAGGTTTGTCTATTTTTAAATTTGGTATCGACAATAATATTTGCTTTACTCTTCAGAGAACGTTTATAATTATAGTGTTTGTCTTCTTTCACAGATTGTACGGTACTTCATATGTGATTATTTGTCACACCGTTTTATATTCCTTGGATTTTTATAATAATAAGGTGTACGCCTTTGGTGTAATTGACTCATATATAGGCCAAATTTTTGTTAATTCTTCGTATGCAACGGATGCATTCTTCTGTATTAGGTTAGTACATTAAAATATTTTACAAAAAACTTGTTTTTCCTTCTACTTTCTCTGGATAAGTACCTATACATTATTTGTTACTCTTAGTTTGAGTATAGCATAATTCACCTAGCTGTGAATTGGTATACCTACAAAATGAAACAAATAGGCTTTTTAACTTGCTACATCTTCTTTTATGTGCTTACAGTGGGTTTTTAATGGCGCGTGGATTTTTCAAAAAAGGTTCAAACAAAGACGAATCTGAAGTGTCGAAATGGACAGACGTGAAAGCTTATTTAACTGGTGTTCTGAAAAGATTCCTCAGGTACCTATTTTACTAATTACCTTTGAATATGTTACTTATTGAAAGGCACTTTTGTTCATGTGACGTAATAAAAAAGCTTCGGTTTTCTCTTTTGATCGATCGGTATTTTTTTACGAAATCGTGTTTGCCTGTATGTCGAATTTTTTGATCCTATATTTTCGTTTCATTAATATACTATTACTTATAGGCAAATCGTATGTCCATACGATTCGCATTTAAAATATTATGTCTTGAAATTAATTCATAGCTAGTATGAACCAGAATTTAAATTTTAATTAAGAATACAGTACAAAAGATAAGCATTATTTACAGACAAAAATATATTAATTCAATAGTAAAACATTATTGATACAATTCTTATTGACATTCTATCTACTGAATAATTACATGTATAATATTACTGAAGCCGAAAATAATACTACCCTATAGTTATTAAAGTGCTCTATTGGGTATTTAGGCGACTAAAGATCTGTACAAAATATTTAACTATGATATTGATTATTCAATTAATTTACACCCCTTCTAATTGGAATATTAGAATATAAATAAATATGAAACATTTCTTTGTTACACAAATAATTGTAAATAAATGCTGTTGGAAATCTTAATTTTAATTAATCAATATATAAATAAAGCCTCTAAAAATAGAAGCTTTACAGATTATTCCACTTTTATAATGCGTATTCTTCTTGCTTGTGTATTATTGTGGTGTTGAATACAAAACCTTTATTTACCCCGTTGATATATTTTAATGACTTTTTCAGAATAACACCGGCTTACATGTACGCGTTGGGAATATCCTTCGTCCTGGCAGCCTGGAGGTATGACACCAGCTCTCTGTGGCAGAACGAGAGAGCTGATCTGCAATGTCCCAAGTTATGGTGGACCAACTTGCTGTACATTAACAATATATACGAGAGGAAGATGTCGACAATGTGCATGTCCTGGAGTTACTACCTCGCAAATGAAATGCAATTCTTCATCATTGTATCAGCGATATGTTATCTTTCAAAGAAGTAAGCTTATCCTAAATATGTTTGTATGTTTATCCAAAAAAGATCCATGTCAAAAAATGTAATCATATATATTTAACCCTAACCCGAAGTTTTAGATTAAAAAATTAAATAACAACTTAGTTTTTTGTTAGATTCAAGTTTTGTACTGACATTTCTTGGTGAAACTGCATTGTTTATAATAAAATAACAACAACAACACATGGTCACTTCTCAAATAAGACGTATCTAGATAAAACTATTTGGTGTAGTTTGTTATTTTATTATATTACTTCTTTGTTATTAAATTTTATATTTTATAGTATGTACAAATATAGTACATGATGTTAAGTCAGTGTGCTTTTTTTGTATTAATAAATATTTAAAATAATTAAACTTTTATTATTATTTTTTAAACTTTCAACTTTGAATCCGGGGTATTTACCTTAGTAAAACAATAATATTTATTTTCATTTATAAGCGTTCAAAATATTTTTTGACACATTTTATTAACGTGTTTGATTTTTCTTCCTATAAACTACGTCACCCTTTTTTTTCCTCAGCTTTAAAACTTTCTTTTCAGATACTTCAAGTATGCTGTGAGCTTATTGGCCGCCCTATGTATCGCATCAATTGCCTGTATTGCAATAATGACTTATATTATGGATTACAAACCATTGTAAGTAAATTCAAATAATACATTACGTGGTCTGTAATAAAAGATTTTAAATATTTTTAGTATAATATTGTCGTGTCGTCCAAAAAATATTCCTTTTTGACCCACTTTGAGTCGATACTTGGGTTCGATTCCCGCCAATTGCAAAATAAATTCAAGAAAGATTTATTTTTAATTACTCTGGGTGATCGTGATGTATTTTTCACATTTACCTTCCCTTTCCTTACTTTTCTACCTGCAGATAAGCCTTTAATGGTAGAGACTTGGCAGGTTATGCCTTTTTTTAATTATATTTTTTACTAAAATATATTTTTTTAAATTATGTTTTACTTGGTACATAACACTAATAGTGGTATTTACCAAGTTATTTTAAATTCAAGTTGATAGATATTATCACAAAGTGACTCCCGAATCAAATATTTAAGTAAGAGAGGTCATTACAAATAAAGGTTAATTTAAATAATAATAAAAAAAAATCAAGATGTCTTTAGCATCAATCACTCAATTGAGAGCATTATGCCAAAAAAACTTCATTCTTCAATTTGTGATTAGGTATAAACACAGTTTCCCGATGTAGCCAAGGCTGATTTTAATTACAAATTATTGCTGAGTGAATAATCAAATTATAGGCTATTAACTAGTTGTTAACGTGTCCGTTATTATTTTATGTCACATATTACGGCAATGTCATGCTATAAAAGAGTAATTGAAACCATTAAACGTAGGATTCTTCTTTTTATTATTATTAGCATTAAAATTTATTCAAATTATTTATTTAATTACTTATCAAATGCAGCTTATCACGTTCTTAAAAAATTCTGACATAAATGATACAATATATTTTGCTAAATACGAAACAATTATAAACTATTTTATTTTATTTCAAATGCAATCATAATAATTATTTTCCATATTTTTTTAATTTACATAAATTGTATACATTTATTTAAATCACTTTTTTTTTTAAATATTTTTAAAAAATGCAGAAACCCACCAAGCCACCTTATGTGTCTTGTCGGTGGAGTTATTTTTTAATACATTTTATTATTATTTTTTACGATTTTAACACAATATACAAACTAAAAAAGAGAGAAAAATTAAGAATATAAAATTTTTAAAATTTTCATAAAATTAATACTTGATCATTCACCCATTCCTTTATTCTGCCTTTGTTCCAACGGAACGATGGAGACGGCAGTCATTTAGTGGTCAGCAATAGCGCACTCCAGAACACAAGCTTGTAGTAGTACGCACTCCTTACCATGCACTTAAATTGCTCACTCCTTTCAAGAACGTCATAAATCAAAATACTTGATTTTTCAGGAGAACATTTTTAAAGTTTAAAAATATAATACAATGTATTAAAAATAAATATCAAGCCACTTATTGAGCTTTTTACTGTGCAACAGACCTTTTTAGGTAAAACCTGAAGGTTTTTTTTTTTCATTTGAAAAATATTTAGTTTTAAAAAAATAATTAAACAATACCTTTTCTTCAAAATGCAAAAACAACATTTTTCGCCCTGTAACGGGTAAATATTTAGTTAAAAATATGCCTCTTTCGCTGGGAT
Organism: Brachycentrus maculatus; assembly: GCF_059751285.1. Classification (NCBI taxonomy): domain Eukaryota; kingdom Metazoa; phylum Arthropoda; class Insecta; order Trichoptera; family Brachycentridae; genus Brachycentrus; species Brachycentrus maculatus. Next base: position 2,818,326 of record NW_028280950.1, read on the forward strand.
ATAGTACATTTTCAGGGCATTCCGAAAACATGCACAACTGAAAATTGGCGATTTTTGATTTATGACGTTCTTGAAATACGGTCCAAACACGAGCTAGTCATGATCTGTTGTATGACTCGCGTAACTTGGGTGAAAAGTATTTAATGTTTTTACAGTAATTATCGTTTTCTTCTGTGCATGTCAGGTCCCCCCGACGTCGACATCACTTGTGAGTAATTGATTGTCCTTGCTCGGGTAGCTCTAAACATCCCCTCAACGGTTCTGACCTCCGTCCAATTAAACGATCAACTAATTAATAAAGTATTCGTAACTTTATTCTCTCTAAATATTTATTGCACCATTTTTAATCTCAATCTTATTTTTTCAGCGCTGTACATTTCTTCTTATTGATAGACACATTCTACTTCCCTCCTTGGATGAGAATTGGTCCCTATATAATAGGGACCTGCTTTGGCTATTTATACCAACGATTGGATGGAAAATTAGAAATTAATCAGGTAATATGGTATATAATATTATGTATAATGTAATATCCGTTTGTCCGCCTCCGTAGTGTAATGGTCAGCACGCTCGGCTACCGTTCTGGAGGTCCTGGGTTCGATTCCCAGGGGGGGTAAAATAAATATAAGTGATTTTTTCGTTGTAATATTTATTTAATATTACCCTGGACTGGTACCTGAAGCGGAGGGCTGATCACCTTTCCTTCATGTGTAAACGATCAAGATAACACTGCGTTTATATGAAGCAGTGCCCTATGCACCATTTGGTGCGGATAAGGGTTATTATTATTATTATTATTTTTATAATGTAATACATTCCTTATTTGGTACCCAAAACGAAAAACATCAATTACGAAAGATTTGTTCGTTATTTTGAAATGAAATTTATTCTTAGAGAACAGATACTGAAGAGACAATTATAACCTTTCCTTAAAACAACAATAAAATGTTTAATATTAAATACATTTCGGTTGTTTATTTATTGATTTGGCGTTTAATTTGTAGAACTCCATTTTAATTTATGTATTAATTTTAAATCAAACACAGATTTTTTGAGTCTACTAAGTTGTATTTTATTAACAAAAACACATAAAAAATTGTATTGTGACAATTGTTTCGCCTTGTTAGGGCATTATCAAACGAATGACGTTCGTTTGATAACGCCCTAACAAGGCAAAACAATTGTCACAATATACTTTTTTATGTGTTTTTGTTAATAAAATACAACTTAGTAGACTCAAAAAATCTGTGTTTGATTTAAAATTAATACATACATTTTGGCTGGTTGGAAGATATTGCTTTTTAGCAATAAGCCCACTAATGTACTTATTTATTTTCTGTACATGAAGTTTAAATAAATAAATACATGTAAAAAAATCGATGCAATATAAAATTTTCAAGATACATATTTTATTTAAAACTCACACACATTTTACAAACATCACTTGCTTAAAAATCGTATAGTTGAACATTTTTCGGAAAATTTTCGAAAATCATTTACTTTAAATTGTGCTTGATTTTAATGAAATGATACCCTTCTATCTAAAATCTGTGTTTGTTAAAATGGTAAATTTTATCTTATTTCAGTCGCTGCGAAACAAACACCATATAACTATAAATGCCATTATCTTTTTTTGTTTGCATATATATTATTACGAGATACAAAACATACACACATATCGCTCACTCCTTTCAACAACGTCATAAATCAAAAATCGTAAATTTTCAGTTGTGCATGTTTTCGGAATGCCCAGAAAATGTACTATATCCCAGCAAAAGCAGCATATTTTTAACTTAATATTTACCTGCTACAGGGCAGAAAGTGTTGTTTTTGCATTTTGAAGAAAAGTTATTGTTTAATTATTTTTTTAATTGAACTAAATATCTTTCAAATGCAGAAAAAACCTTCAGGTTTTCCCTAAAAAGATCTGTTGCACAGTAAAAAGTTCAATAAGTGGCTTGATATTTATTGTTAATACATTGTATTATATTTTTAAACTTTAAAAACGTTCTCCTGGAAAATCAAGTATTTTGATTTATGACGTTCTTGAAAGGAGTGAGCGATATATATTACATTTAAGAATTGTCCATTTCTTGGTGGAACTGCATATAATAATAAAAAAACAACTATGAACCTCTTTCACTTTTATTTTATTTGACCAATAACTTTGTTTCATCGTTACCAACATTACCAATGTTATGAATTTTTGTTTAATTTTAAAAACTTCTTTTTTCAGATTTACATAAAACTGCTTTGGGTGGGAATGGTGTCCATTGGGGTCTTTTTAGAGTTTGGTTTCAAAGATCGAGATCTTTCTTTGATCTCGAGTATTCTGTACATGAGCTTCTCCAGGAACTTGTGGGCCCTTATGATAGGATGGATAATTCTTGCCTGTACTACCGGCCATGGAGGTAAATATGTTTACATTGATCTGAATACAAATTGTAGCACGCAAAATTACCCTGCTTTCATAAATGTAATCAACGATCGAGTAAACGCCGCGTCATTCCGATGCGGTGCCCTATGCACCATTCGAACAGAAGCCAGACAACACGAAACGTGTTTTTAATCTGTCAGATAAAAAAAAAACCTTAATAGGACATCGGTAAGGGTAGTAGGCGAGTACTACATAAAATCGACATTGGTTACTTTAAAACTCTTGTTAGTTAATTTTCATTTATTATGACAACCGATAAAAAAATCGGTTTCGAATGAAAGTGGTAAGATTTTAACCGTTATTTTTTCTTCTTTCAGGCCTGTTGACTAAATTCTTATCTTTACCACTATGGATTCCTATGTCCCAACTGACGTACTGTGCTTACCTAATCAACCCTATACTCGTCTACACCATAGCAACCTTTAGTGAACAAAGTTGGCAACTTTCGGTGATGGGCTGTGTAAGTATAAATAATTTTTAAAATCTTATATATCGTAGTCGTACAGGAGAAGTGACCAACTACCAAAACGTAAAATGTTCAGGAGGGCCATTTAAGTCACTTTTGATTGGCAAGAAAATAAACATAAATGCAGTTAGTCATTTTTAACAAGTCAATATATTATACTTCCAAGTTTAAAATCCTTTGGGATTTTTTCAAGGCAATATTAAGCTAGTAAGATATCAAATAGTTAATGATCACGTTTTTGTAAAAAATGCACTTGGTCACTTTCTCCTGTATGCCTACGATATGTATATTCATTATATTGAAACCCTTATATATAAACGCAGTGTTATCTTGATCGTTAACACACGAAGGAAAGGTGATCAGCCCTCCGCTTCAGGTACCAGTCCAGGGTAATATTGAATAAATATTCAGAGAGAAAGAATCACTTATATTTATTTGACCCCCCCTGAACCCGGGACCTCCAGAACGGTAGCCGAGCGTGCTGACCATTACACTACGGAGGCGGACAATACATGTATTATATATCCCAACTGATTTTTTTTAATGCATTTCTGAAATAATTTTTCAATTGTCTATTTATAAAAATACTCCAAATGTAAATTTATTTACACGACGTTAAATATGGAAGTCTGGGAATTTACAGGGATTATGACCTGTCATAGACTGGTTAAGTGATCACTGTACACACGTGCAATATTCACTTCTTGCATAACATTCAAAAAGGGTCACTGTTAAATAAAAGCTTACTCAATCTAACCTATTTTTTTTATAGATGGCTTTGTGAACTCATATGTACAGCGTCACGAGATTAATGATGTATCTTCCTAGGAGTTTTAAAAATTAAAGTAGTGTGATTGTCAATCATGAGTACAATAATGAATGTTGAATGTGTGTAAAGCGATCAATTAATCAACCTATGACAGGTCAGGTTCTCACAGTAAAATTATCTATAATTAAAATGTAACTTTTTTTTTAAATCACTATAAATATTTTATTATAACTTAATTATAATGTCTACCGGTTTCGAAGCTAACCGCTTCATCACGATTTGATAAAGAAGCGGTTAGCTACGAAATCGGTAGATATTATAATTAAGTTATAATAAAATATTTATAGTGATTTTCAAACAGTTACATTTTAATTATAAAATGGAAAATCACAAAGTTAGTGCTTCGAATGTACATAAAATTATCTATTCTAGTTGTCGATTACAATGGATAGATAACTCATATACTACGTCGTGTGACCTGTAAAAAAATCCAAAGATTTTATCTATTTGGATCAGCTTGTTGATGCGTATCGTCAAGAAGTTAAAAAAAGAAAAAGATCCATAAATTTAAAATATAATAAAAGTTAAAATCATCTACACTACAAAGATATACCTTCAAATAAAATCGATGTGCTGAGGGTAAACAATGTGAAAGCATAAGTTTGTGTATTTAAATTAACTTATTTCTTTTTTTTCAGAGCCTCCATTGCGCCGGATCTTTACTCCTGACCTATATATTTTCTCTGCCATTAGTTTTATCAGTTGAAATTCCGTTTGATAAACTTGTTAATATTGTTTTCAAAACAAAAATTGAAAACACAAAACCTATTTACAATACAATCAAAGAAAACGGCGTTAAAAAATATGAAAAAAATAAGTAAGAACTTACCAATATTTAGTTTTTTTACTTTGTTTTTATAAAAAAGTTATCATCGAAGCTTATTCTCTAGCAACTCTATTGATGTGAAAAGTGTAATTGAAATTATGTAAAATCATAATTACGAAGGAAAATTGAAAGGTTTTGTCGTAGATGATTTCTGTTAAGTATGTGTTAAAAAATTATGATATAGGTTTTTTACTTCAATTGGACGTTTTACAAACCGAACTGGACGTCTTACAAAGCATATCTGATATTCAAGAAATCAAATTGGACTTTTTATGGTATTTCATAAAAAAAATCTACTTAGATTTTTTTTTTATTAAATATAATATAACGTCCAATTTGTTTTGTAAAACATCCAATTCTATTTGTTAAACATTTGATTTGTTAGGCGTCCAATTTTGTTTGTGAAACGTTCAATTTGAATTGAAAAATATGTATGTACAATGCTTCAAATATTGGTTAAGAATCTAAAAAAAAAGTTTAAAATTAAAAAAAATTAAGGTTTTAATTATTTTTTACGCTTTAATTCATGATCTGACAAGAGTGAAAAATGTCAATGGCCCAAGTAACTCTTCGGCTGAGTATATTTTGGTCCCCATAGAAAATTACATGTATTTTAATAAGCTACTCATCTAGCAAAAGTCTCTTTAGAAACCTGTATCTTTTAAATTGTGTCAGCCGACATCTCCTAAAAATGTATTGAGAAATTAGAAGCTCGTTTAAGTGTTTTTGTATTAGCATTTTTAACATGAACAATAGTTAGATGATTAGCGCCAAAAAACTATTTAAGTTTATTATTATTATAAATTTTATACACGTGTATTTAATTTGAAAATCTTTTTTACTACTAAACTGTGTACCGCTGTGATCTTAATGTTTTTATTAAATCTGAATACCTATAATCTTAACTATTACGATACATTTTTTAATAATTTATAAATAGTTTAAAAAATATCCTATTTCATGTTTTTGAAAATGATAAATTGGAGAAATGAATGATTTCGGATATTAAGAGTTATTATTAGTATGTATATCAAATTTATATTGAAGTTATTGTAATTAATTGTATTGTATAATATGTAATTCAAGTTTGAATAGAAATATCGCTCGCTCCTTTCAACAACGTCATATATAAAAAAAAACTCGATTTTTCAGGAGAACTTTTTTAAAGTTTAAAAATATAATACAATGTATTTAAAATAAATATCAAGCCACTTATTGAACTTTTTAATGTGCAACAGATCTTTTTAGGTAAAACCTGAAGGTTTTTTTTTTCATTTGAAAAATATTTAGTGTATTAAAAAAAATAATTAAACAATAATTTTTATTCAAAATGCAAAAACAACTCTTTCTGCCCTGTAGCGGGTAAAAAGTAAGTTAAAAATATGCCCCCTTTGCTGGGATAAAGTATATTTTCTGGGCATTCCGAAAACTGACGATTTTTGATATATGACGTTGTTGAAAGGAGTGAGCGATATGTTAAAATTAATATTGTTTGGACTTGGAATAATCAACGTAATAAATTTATTTTTAAAATATATTTTATTTTATTTTCTCTGCAGTATTAATCCTTACAACTTACAACAATGTGAAATTAAACTAATGTAACAAAACAAAATAAGAGAACGGTTCATTTAAGTTTAAACTATGGTGGTCGATTATAATAGATAAACGACCGATTAACTAATTAGTTTGAGTGTCCAAATCCTTGTTCACAAATCTGGGTTTCTCTACTTATGAGGTATTTTTACATTTTGTATCTCAACATAGGTGAAGAAGAATATTGCTAATAATAAGTCAAGGCTTACGACCTGTCATAGTCTGGTTTGAGTGATCAGTTTATACACGTGTTACATTCACCATTCTACCCATGAATTACAACCAATAAAAATTTTAGAACTTCTAGATATATCATTAATCTCATGACACAGTACCTACATATTATATGAGTTCACAACAGCTATCTATGTTGGATAGTGAAAGTTTTTATTTAGCAGAGACCCTTTTATTTAGTTGTGTGCAGGACTCAAACCCAAATTTTTGCACTGCAAAAAAAAAGGTTGGGTAATTTTAACCATGCTTGTGGGCTATTATATGTATATGGAAGCTAACATTTTAATCACGTAGTGTAGATAACATTTCGTCTAGATTTTTTTTAAAACAAATGCCGATTCGTATTGTTTTGAATTACCGAAAAAACTCTTCACTACGAAGTTAAAATATTAAATTCTGTATGTTATGGATGTCCTGGGCGTCTATTTCTAACGACATATCAATTGCCAATTCACATTATCGAAAAGTCAGGTACACAAAAAAGATTTTTTTATTGAACAATAATATAGTTAACTTTATTTACACTCTGTATCTACATAAATCTGTACGTATGTAATCGAGGCACTGAAATCCACATTTCTAACATGTTAGCAACATGTAGATAAATTAATAAAATAACAAAATCGCTTACGAAATAAAATTACTCAGCGTTTTATACACATGAAGGTATTTTTTTGGGAACTATTTAAAGCCAAATTTCCCACAATCAAGCTTATCGATAATATGGTTTAACATTTATCATATTTATTTCTGAAAATTAATAAAATAATCATTTACTAAAAGCCAACTACGTGCAGAAATTCAAAATTAAAGCGTTAGCAAATATTATTTTGCCTCGTCGTGTATTTTTGCCTCGATAAATTAATTATTCGCATATTAATAATTCAGTGATTAATTGAATAAATATATATGTTAGTCCTGCGTAAAAGGTGTTTATATTGTTAATAATGGAATTTCCTTCGTCATTATAAACATGGTGTAATTCAAACTATTTCATGAAAATAACACATTTCGCTCGCTCCTTTCAAGAACGTCATAAATAAATAAAAACTTGATTTTTCAGGAGATCGTTTTTAAAGTTTAAAAATATAATAAAATGTATTAAAAATAAATATCAAGCCACTTTTTGAACTTTTTACTGTACAACAGATCTTTTTAGGTACAACCTGAAGGTTTTTTCTCAATTTGAAAAATATTTGGTGTATTAAAAAAAAAATTAAATAATACTTTTGCTTCAAAATGCAAAAAACCACACTTTCTGCCCTGTAGGGGGTAAATATTATGTTTAAAATATGCCCTTTTGCTGGTATATAGTACATTTTCTGGGCATTCCGAAAACATGCACAACTGAAAATTGACGATTTTTGATTTATGACGTTATTGAAAGGAGTGAGCGATTTGTGCTCATGATAGGTCGCGTAGCGTAGTTGGGTAGCCAACGCGTTTATAAAATGAGCCTAAAAAATCATTATCGAAGTGTTTATGAAGTATATCTCATATCTCCCTTCTACATAATTTCTTTCCAATGAGGGTAAGTAATTTGATGATCTATAGAAAATTAAATCAATGTTTGAAGCGTAAATCATTGTACGAGGATGTAATAAAGTCAAAATTAAATTAATCTGTACTGTAGATTTCTCGAAAATTATATAAAATTTAACTATAAATCATACTGTCTTTTTTATAGTTAACAAATGCATTACATAAAATAAAATAAATAAAAAATTATCAATGCATTTATTTTAAAAGAAAATTCATATTCAGTGACAAGAAATGTTTTATAAGTGACTACATTTTAAAGTTTAAAAAAACTATACTTAATCTATTTTCCATGTCTTTGGTACATACACAGGGTTGATTCGAGGGTAAGTATACGATCAATGAAAGTAAATTGTGATAAAGGACCCCAAAGGATTTCGAAAAAATCCCCATGTATGTTAAGCTTTTGTATAACTTCAATGACTTGCAAATTAGGAAAATGAATTTCGAATGTGACTTTTTTTTTAATCTTCTTTTGAGTGCCACTTTGTGACACGTGTGGCGCACGCGTGTTGTCAGTTCGCTGTTTCTATTATATACTCGTCATTGATATTCCTCATTAGCCATTTAGCTTAGCTTTAACTATTTATACACATGTTTTAATCTTGTAACTAAATTCTTTACCACATGTGAATATATTGCTAATCATACAACATAATTTAAGTCGGACAATTGGCAAAGTGTTTATTCAAAGTAACACAACAATCATTCTAAACTAGGGCTGCCACCTTTCCGAGTTTGACCTAAGCCTACGGGCGTTTGTGCACTACCCGTAATTTTACCGTCCGGCAGTCCGGTTTTGAAAAATGAAAGCGACTACGACAGTTAGCGTGATCGAATTTACTTATTTTTAAGAAAAACATATTTTTTCAAAACAAAAAAGGCTTTAAAAGATAAAATAAAAATAATAAAATCGTCAAATATTACCTGGGTGCAAAGAAAATTAAGTTGTGATTTATCAAATACTAGGCCTCAACATTTTTTTTACGACTTTCGGTATTTTTTATCCTCAAGTATGGCAGCTCAAAATTTAGAAGAAATGTCAAGATAATGTATGATTTCTATACTATATTTATATTCAATTAGTATTATAAATTATTCCTCTAAAATTAAATGTTTTTTTACTTAAAATTTTTTTTAAATCTCCCGGTCTGCCTTTATTTAAAGGTGGCAGCCCTATTCTTAACTGATATTAGCATTCTCATTCCATGACTCACAGTATTTGTGATTACTATAAATATCGGAATGGCTCGGTTGACCGAATATATCGCTTATTATTGTACCAATCCTATATCGTAATATCGACGAAGGTCATCGGCTCGCGAAAAATCATATCAGAATCCAAAAGTGTACATGCGGGGGGAGTATGTTGGATTGATTGGTTTTCGGAAATTTAGGGCTCATGTAGACTTTTCTTGAATGTTTTTAGCAGATACTTTGTGGCACATTTCATAAACTTTATAAAATAAAACAACTCCACTTTCCTACCTTCAGACTCAGCCGACGTCATTTTTCACTAATATATTTTTTTAATTTTCTCTCATTATCATTTTCATATCATATTCCATACCTGTATAAGCGCCCTTGAGGTAGTTTTTTACGAAAATGGCGCTATATAAATCATCCATGATTATTATTATTAACTTTGTTTTAACCACTTTTTATAGGTACACTTTTTCCAACCTTTGAGTATTTCAATGTTTTAGAATTAGTACATAAACCCTGATGACGACAAGGATCTTGTCGAAACCGGCTGGAAAAAGTGTACCAATAAAAAGTGGTTAAAACAAAGTCGTTTTATTTTATAAAGCTCATGTAGACCGTTGGAAAATCAGGTAGAGTGAGGGCTACATAGAAGTTGGTAGTTGCAGGAAGAGTTAGTGAAAAGCTTAGAAGTTCAAGATAATAATATAAAAAAAACTTCACCCGCAACATGGCCAAGCGGAATAGACACCCGAACAGACCACGACGAAGACTGAGCAAGACAGAAAAGAAAATTCAATTTTAACAGTGAACATTTTTTTAAGAACAAAATAACAGCTAAGTATATTTTTTTCCACATGAATTTTATTTGACCAACAACTGGGCTTCATCGTAACTGACATCATCAGTCTGATGATGTCGGTTACGACGAATCCCGGTTGCTGGTCAAATAAAATTCATGTGGAAAAAACGACATAGTTGTTATTTTATTCTATAAAATGCAGTTCCACCAAGATATGTCAGTACAAAACTTAAATAAAATAAAAAAAACATTATTTAATATTTTATCTTGATCCAATTGAGAATTTAGCCCAAGATTATTATAGTAGGTATATTATATAGTAGTCACGTTTAAAAAGAAAGGGGTCTTGAAAAATTTTATTTATTTATAGCTTTAATAAAAGTTAAAAATATTTTAAATCTATAACATACGGCTATCTAAAATAGTGCAGTTACCAAATTATCGTGTAATGTCACCATTCTACCCGAGATTGACAACCACACTACTCAAATTTTGGAACTGAAAAAAATGGTAAATTTAACTTGTCCGCCTCCGTGGTGTAATGGTTTAGCTACCGTGCTGGAGATCCCGGGTTCGATTCACAAGGGGAATCAAATAAATATAAGTATTTTTTAACTCTAATATTTATTCAATACTACCCTGAACTGGTCCCTGAAGCGGAAGGCTGATCACCTTTCCTTCGTGTGTTAACTATCAATATAACACTGGGTTAATAAGATGCAGTGCCCTATGCACCATTGGGGTGGTAATAAGTTTTCGAAGAAGGAAGAAGGTTTATTCAATATTTCCCTGAACTGGTGGTCCCTGGAACGCAGGAGTGATCACCTTGCCTTCATGTAAGTAACGATCAAGATGACACTGCACCATCGGTGCAGAAAAGGACTAAAAATAAACACTAGGTACATTAGAAAAAGGAAAATATTATTACGCGACTTTTGAGACCTTTAGTTACCGAGTTCAAACCTTTACAAAAATAAAAAATAAACCTAGTGTAGGCGGATATTGTTTTTAAATTATTATAAAAAAAAATGCGTAATAAGTATGACTAACTGCGAGGAGTCATATAAAAGCTGGAGTCATACAGGGTGCCACAAAATTAATCAGTCTATCGGAGGATGTTATAATTTCTGCAAATGGCATCGTACGTCAATCATATTTGACATTTCGCTCACTCCTTTCAACAACGTCATTTAGTATATTAAAAAGCTTGATTTTTCAGGAGGTCGTTTTTAAAATTTAAATATTATAAAATTTACTAAAAATAAATATCAAGCCACTTATTGAACTTTTTACTGTGCAAAAGATCTTTTTAGGTAAAACCTGAATGTTTTTTCTCCACTTGAAAAACATTTAGTATATTTAAAAAAAAATATTTAAACAATACATATTCTTCAAAATGCAAAAACAACACTTTCTGCCCTGTAGCGGGAACATATTAAGTTAAAAATATGCCACTTTTGCTGGGATATAGTACATTTTCTGGGCATTCCGAATACACACACAACTGAAAATTGACAAATTTTAATATATGACGTTGTTGAAAGGAGTGAGCGATTTGTGAACTAGACAGCTGACAAATTCAGAGTGGTGCAAAATTAATCATTCAATTTTGTTTTTGAATAACTTTTGTATTGTATTTTTTTTAATATTTTGAGTGATGGAAATCTTTATTTGGACCTTTGCATTTTATTCTGTCAAGTGGAAAAGATGATATCCATCAAGTGGCTGCCGCCAGTGTTGATACGCATTTGTGCCCGTTTTATCAGTCCGTTTGTATACTGCAGCTGTCTTGTTCACAAATGTTAAATATGATTGACGTACGATGCCATTTTCAAAAATTATAGCATCTTCCGATTGGGTGATTAATTTTGTGCCACCCTGTATATCGCACGAATTACAAAATACGAGTGATTATCTTCCATGCTCATTCGTAAATACACAACCATAAAAATATTCATTTATCTCAGTTCGAATGAATAGATTCGTACACTACAAATTCCTTAGACATGGCATGACACACACTCGTATGTACATGGAATATGTAGGTACCACTTACATACATATATGTAATTCGTTATGTCAGCCACAAGCGACATTAATTTAGTGTTGAGCTTCCGATACAAAGAAAAGGGGGCAATGTCCAATTTAACACTTTAATTCCTCAAAAGTTTTTTTTTTACATTTCTAATATTTTGGTGGAAATTCATAAACTTAACTTATGTCTGGTCATGCGTTATAGCTTTTTATAGCGTTTTTCAAAATAACATGATACCGACATAAATTCCTTGTAAAAAATCTTAGTTTTTTTTTCAGATTTTTGCAAATTGATAGTCACATCCGTTATAAATTTCGGGATCAATTAAAAACTTAAAAGTATTTAAATTGTAATATGTTGTTAGCAAGTCTTTTAATAACATAATAAGTCAATAATCTGGTAGTATCATGTTTTCTTTCTTTGTTGCTGAAAACATATTAAACAAATTTTAGAATCTGATTTTTTAGAGAAATTTTAATTGAATCACTATACATATTTATGGGGAAACTATCTATTCATTGGTGACATTGAAAATTCAGTGAAATTTAGTTATCAATTTTAACATTAGTGCATGATTTGTAAAATAACATTTTTCTTCAATTCATTTTAGTTGCAATGTTAGAAATTTCTTCATCTCTTCTCAAGGGTTCCGTACGCATTAACAGTGAGCAAGTGACAAAAAGTAGTACGAGTTTGGGTATGCAACCCCGAGTGTCCTAACCATTCCTGCCATTCCCATTTGCATGTTTAACTAATAACGGTAATGTCCTTCTCTGTCATTTAAAATAGAACAATTAACAATTAAGGCAACTTATACGGAAGCATTTTCGTATCCATCCGATGCGGTGCCCTATACACCATTTGGGTGCTGATAGGTGTCAAAGAAGGTTAGAAATATTCTTTCACATGTTTTCTTTCACAAAACATTTGTCGACGTATGGCATAAACAGTATAATCTAGTTTAATCATCAATCGCATTTTAAAAAAATCAAATAAATTAGTTTTATACTATAAATTAGTCCTTATTTTAATTATTGATGAACCTTTATAAAAGAAACTAGCAAAATCTCACCTAAATACAAATGAATAATAATTTTTTTAAAAAGGAGAAAAGATAAAGAAAATTAATGTTATTTTTATTTTGTGGATCATAGTTACTATCATAGGATATAAGAGCACATAGTACATATTCGAAAGTGATAGCAATAATAAAAAGGAAACCGCTATAAAGTTATCGTTTACAGAGGAACGCTACTACTGTAGTCGTTCTTATTAGATTCGAATGAGATTAGTGAAATATATCTTTTAATTTTAAAATGTATTTAATTTCAGGTTCTGTGGAGTTTACGCGCTTACTTAGTTTTATTATTGTTGAATGAATCAAGGTGATTCATATCTCGGAATTGACCTTGTTATGAGTCATTCGTACGAATACGAAGCCGGGGATCTCGCGCGTGGACGTCTAGCGAATCCGCTCAGTTTGGTCGTTGTTATTGGTCGCAATGATGTTGTTTTTAATAGCTGACATTTGTTTTATTAAAAAGTTATCCATATTGCCAAAAGTGCACTATAAAACTAGAGTAGTTTCATAATATGTGATTTTCAGTGTTTTTAAATATCAAAAACATGATAAAAACAATGACGTCATTCATATTATTAAAGGTATTGTAAATTTCACATAATCTAAATAGATCATAATGACCAAAGTAATGTAATCATTGAAATTATTTATGTTTCTGGATTTTTTTTTTCGATTTTCGAATGAGTCATCGGAAGAAAATATTTTGTTTACAAAACAGTACGTATTTTGACTCCGGTGGTTGACGATTGACAGAAGAAAACATGAGAGAGCGAGACAAGTATAAAAATGGCGTTTATTGTGACACGCATGCCTGAACTAGCGAAAAGTTTCAAATAGTTTTTATACAATCAGTTACTTTTTTAATACGATAGTATCTCTTTTTATTAACACAAAATAGCATACTTACTCGGGTATTAAAAAATACATTTTGATCCTATACGGAAGCTGTTCTATGTGTGGTAAAATAAAATTATTGTTTGTATTTGCAGTCACAAGTCTTTTGTCATGTCACTGTCACTCATTAATTTATTAATTAATATATTGATCTCTTGAGATTATCCTAATTCAAAGGAGTCCTTTATGTCGAAACACGCACAAGTCATTCAATATTGATAATACGGTTACTTCGGTTAGTTTACATGCTATCTTACCTTTGTAGTTTTTGACTAATTCGATAAAGCTTTATTTTCAGACTAACTCCTTTCTGCTAAGGATGAATCGAGACGATAACCTTAATTGGTTCCATGGGAAAATATCCAGAGATGCTGCCGAAGAATTACTCAAGAAAGGTATTAGCCAAATACGTAATTATATTTTAGATTATATACTCGACTATTTTGTTTACAGCCAAGATACATAATCGTGATCAAATATTTTCTTTTGTGTTTTGCTAAAAATCCAGTTAGAAGAAATATTTACTGACAATTAATGATAATTATATCTTATCCTTTTTTATGTATGCATTAATTGTAGATTTTTATGTTCATAATCGTTTACAATGACTTGATGATATTTAATGCATTGTGTCCTTGACATTTCTTTTGTCACTGTTATAATCTAATGGACTTTGTTTTTTCCCTCATAATTTATGTCATTCTCTCGCCATTAATTACCGATTGTAAGAAATTGATAATTAACATTCATGTAACTGCTTTTTATTGTACAATTTACACAGTTATTATAATTATTCAATATGTTGGACCCCTAGTTTTAAACTATTATAATTAATAATTTTAAAAAAAGGTTTTTTTGTTGGCATTTCTTGGTGGAGCTGCATTTTATCAAATAAATAAAACATGAACTTGATAGCTTTTTCCATTTTAATTTATTTGACTAGTGACTAGGTTTCTGTCAGTATGGGTGTCAGTAACCACATTGGCATTCCAACGCACCATTTACTACTTTTTTGCTTGCCGTAATATCAACCACATTTAGGCAAAAATCACCAAAAAAAACGTCATTGGGACTGTTCTCACTCCACAATAGAATTACAAATTATATTTCTCTATACACAACCTTTTTTATTCCAGAAAAAAAGGCCATTTTGATTCCTGATGTAGAAATTTCTAAGGTTTTGTGCTATGGCCTAGGAAAACTCCGTTTTTGTTTTTGTTTTAGTGGCTTTTTCTTGAATGGTGATGTGTTTTTCACATATTGTTTGCGGGAGACGCTTAAAAGCATCTTTTATACACTGTTGGTAGAGAGCAGAAGACGCTTATGAGGGTTCTATTTGTTACTTTTGAGAGCGCGAGAGACACCAAAAAATATTTATAGATCAGAATTGAGTTTGCGGTTACTTGTGATTAGTATACTGAGGGTCAGATGACAGACTGTCTGAGTATAATTAGGGTCGCGGTTGATGGAAAAACCGCCAGAAAACAATGTGTAAATGTATTTACATCATTAACACCAGATATTTAACCATTTAGATATTATTAAATTAATTGTATTAAAGTGTATTAAAAATATGAATTTCCTTTTATATTAAAAATAAGTATCATTTAATATTGCAATTTTTTTTAGTACAGTACCTACCTCATATCAGAATACAAATTTCTGCCCATTTTTTGCGATTGTCTTTTCTTTATTCCACTCCGAAAGTAATAAGTTGGTTATTCAACTGTTCTTACACCAAGGGTGCAATGCACTTTGTTAAATTTGATTTGAGCAAAACATATTTTTTTTAAATGAACTTTGGGCTGCTTCCTAATTTATCCTGATTGTCGTTATTGCACTGAATCAACATGTCTATACAAAATTAAAGGTCACGGGAGTTCATCAATTGAAATATATAATGTAGGTATAGAAAGTCAGCAAATATATAAATTAGCAACGTTGTATGACTTAAATGTAATAATCGATACATATATTTTTAAAGAAACTTTACCAACTGAAATAAAACAACAACAAAAAAACAGCAATTAATTTGATGTCATGGCTCTTATTTAACTGAAGAATTAGTACTTCAAAACATTTGAAGAGTCAAACAGGACAATTTAGTGACCTTTATCTCGCTCACTCCTTTCAACAACGTAATATATATAAAAAAAACTTGATTTTTCAGAAGATTGTTTTTAAAGTTTAAAAATATAATAAAATGTATTAAAAAATATATATCAAGCCACTTATTGAACGTTTTACTGTGCAACAGATCTTTTTATGTAAAACCTGAATGTTTTTTCTCCGTTTGAAAATTTTAAATATATTTAAAAATTAATTAAACAATAACTTTTCTTCAAAATGCAAAAACAACACTTTTTACTGTGTGGCGGGTAAATATTAAGTCAAACATATGCCGCTTTTGCTGGGATATAGTACATTTTCTGGGCATTCCGAAAACATGCACAACTGAATATTGTCGATTTTTGATATATGACGTTGTTGAAAGGAGTGAGCGATCTGTAATACCTTTCTTTTCCTTCTCATTTCTTCTTGAACTGTTTTACAAATAAAATATCGTATAAATATTACTGTCCTACCACTTTTAATTACTTTGTAGTAAATCCAGGCGTATCTCAACATTGTACTTTCTTCAACCATGCGTTATTTTGTTTTTCAGAGAATGAAGACGGTGTCTTTTTAGTGAGGGATAGTAACACATCTCCTGGAGATTATGTTCTCTCAGTGTTACATGAGGTGAGTACATTTATTGTGCCTTACTTTCTTACGAAAATGTATTTTGCGTACTTTTATTTGGAATATAGCGCTTACATTGTAGCACCGAATACTGTTGTCTCTGTTGTTTCTGTTGTAAGCGTAACATTATTTTAGAAATGTACTAATCAAAATTTCAAAAATCAGTATTTAATTTTAAATATTTTAGTACGAATGATTAAACTTAAAATTCCTATAATTAATGAAATTTTTAATTCCGCAAAGTAATCGTTTTGTATGAATTTAAAGTCGGACTAAATTCTCCACAACCTCGCAATGCATTTTCGTTATGGTTCATATTTTTTAATAATTATTGTCTTTTCGCAGGGTGAAGTTGTCCACTATCAAATAAGACGACACGGGGACGATGCGTTCTTCTCTATCGAGGAGCACACGACTGTCCACGGCCTCGACACCCTGATCCAACACTACCAGGGGGACTCCAATGGGCTGGTCACTCGACTGGCGGTAGTCTGCCCGGGAAACCCTCCACCTCACAACTCCAGGACTTACGGCCAGAGCAACTTACTTCACAGGTAAATTTAAAAGTTATTTACTTGATTTTGAGAAGTTACTTGGTTGGCATCTGGCCATGAGAGGAACATTTGACTAACATTTGAAAATATGGAGTATCTAGTTTAATTAATTTTTCCTCTAAAAATACATTAACATTACATAAATTTATTTGGCCTAATTCTGTGACGATAGAATATTCTAGACATTTTTTCAAGTTGATCTAAAAACTAGAATGCTTTTAATTTCTTTTTGCCAATAGCTTCCCCCACCACTCGCATACAATAATGTTTACACAAGGACCTACTTGCGCAAATAATAAAAAATAGTTGGAGAGTTATAAATGCATTATTTTATGATAATATTTACACTGGCAACATCAATCTCAAAAAAGTTCAAATCTGTAGTCAACCTGCTTCCACTATAAGTGAGTATTATTTGTATATTGTGAAATAAAATATTTTTTAGTAAATAGTCTTTCTTTCAAACACCAGATTTCCGCCCTAAGGAAATATATCTGAGCAACATGTTTAGTGTTTGATAATGTATAAAGTGATCACTTAAGCCAGCCATTTTTAGTTTGTAAGCCAGACTTCCATATATCCTCTTTATACAAAATATATTTATTAATAAATTTATGTTATGTTTTGTTACTGTACAAATATTATTAAAAAGTTTTTTAGGATAATTAATTTCTTGAAAAAAGGCTTTTCAATTTTCAAGGGTGTTCTAGCCAGTGTTTATTCCAAATATTGAAACATGGCTTTAAAACACTTGCTAAAATTAAGATGTAATCCTAGTATATATTTCACACATACATAAATATGTATGTGTAGTTACTTTTTAGGTCTTGAAGCATTAAAAGCCCTTTATGATTCTTCCAGGGCTACTGAAGTAGGAAACTACACAGTTGTATCGAAGATGCTGGACTGCGGCTACCACAGCCGAGATGCCAAGAACCAAGACGGGCAGACGGCCGTACATCTCGCCACAAGATCCGGCAAGGACGATATACTCTGCAAGCTCATACAGAGTGGAGCCAACGTCAACTGTCGGGATACCGCGGGCTACACACCTCTTCATGTTAGTCCTTAATATTTTATTTTATTTTTAATACATCTCAATTATTATTCTTTAAACGCTTTTAAAATTTTGTCATCTAAGCATTATAAAAAGTAGTACGCTTCATGTCCGCCTCCGCGGTGTAATGGTTGGCGTGTTTATTTACCATGCTGGAGGTCTTGGGTTTGATTCCCAGGGGGTGAAATAAATATTAGTGATCTTACACTATAATATTAATTTAATATTACCCTGGACTGGTATTTTTTATAATGCTTAGATGGTCCCTGAAGCGCAGGAGTAATCACCTTGCCTTTGTGTAAGCAACAATCAAGATAGCACTACGTCAATACGATGCAATGCCCTATGCACCATTAGGTGTGAATAAGGGTTAGAAGATGTTTCGTTATTTTCCAAAATAATCCTTGTAAATTCAAAATGACGATACTAATTTAAAAATGTTTATTAAAGCAATTTACATATTTTTATGATTGTGGCCATCTGCGTAGTAAACGCGTTTGACTACCGTGCTGGAGGGTATGGGCTCGATTCCCAGGGGAGATCAAAATAAATAATGGTGATTAAGAAGATATGGTGGTATATTTGTATTTTTTTTTTTGTATAATTCGTCGTCGTAATTTTTTCACTGTCATATTTATTCAATCCCGGGTTCGATTCCCAAGGGGGGTAAAATAAATATAAGTGATTTTTTCACTGTCATATTTAATCAATATTACCCTGGACTGGTACCTGAAGCGGAGGGCTGATCACCTTTCCTTCATGTGTAAACGATCAAGATAACACTGCGTTTATATGACGCAGTGCCCTATGCACCATTGGGGTGCGGATAAGGGTTTTATTATTTATTATTATAATTCGTCTTATAATTTCTTCCTCATTTGTATTCATCCTGTTCTTTTGTTTTTCAGTACGCATGCCAATCAAACTTTCCATCTACAGTGAAATTACTGGTTGTGGATGGCGGGGCCAATGTCCAGATTCGCCACGCACAAACCGGAAAAGTTCCCTTACACGAAGCCGCCCAGAGGGGTCACATTGAATGTGTCAAGGTTGTTATAATTTTTATCAACACACTAAGGATGTGAAAGGTATTTCTACCCATTCGGTCTATTGAAAGGACGGGAAGGGTATTTTTACCTTCTGCGCTGGCCTCATTTCAAATTTAGAAAAGAAGGAATTATTTAATGTTTTTATATGAAGATTATGTACCAATCTCTTTGTTGAGGTCTAAACTACACACAAGTCTGTGTACACAATTATCAAAACCTGTCGCCAGCAGTCCGCAGGCGTAAAAAACACCCTTTCGAAATGTGTTAACACACGGTTATTGTTCCTTTCAATGCCAGCTTCATTTGCTCACTATTAGAACATAAGATCGCAAACATGTTGTTTACTTATTTAACTGATTATGTTGTGATCATTTTTGTAGGTCCTCCTTGATCTGTGTGCCCCGGCCAACCCTCGAACTGTTGCCAATGAAACTCCGGCAGATTTGGCCAAACTGTTTGACCAGACGGAGTGCTATGAACTTCTTAGTAAGTATTACATTTCATACCCTATTCAAGCTTTTTGAGAGAGCTAACTGTGGTTATCTTTTTTTCCCATTTCATTGCCTATTAAAGCATTCTTTCCCCGGAAATTACATTGACAAATACAATCAATATTTGAAACACTAACTTTATAATTTTCCATTCTATAACTTAGTTTAAACTAATTTTAGTTTTGAGATAATAATGATATGGTGATTAGATTAATTTACAAGTAAATATGGATAATATATTCAACAGTTTAAGTGTCAAATGTTTAAAATATGGATTTGAAATACTTCTCATAAACATCTTCGAAAATGTTACTTTTACCAACACACTTCGGACGGTAAAGGTATTTCTACCCGTTCAGTCAATTGATGCGTAATGACGTGAACGGTATTTTTACCTTCTGCCCTGGCCTCATATCAAAGGCAGAAAAGAAGGAATTATTCCATGTTTTTATATGAATATTGTACACCAATCTCTTTGTAACTATATGTACATAATTATCAAATCTCGTCACCAGCGGTCCGCAGGCGTTAAAAAATACTTGCCTGAAATTTGTTAATACATATTATGAATAAACTTTTTTTTAGAAAACTATTCTCCGCAAATACCAAAGACAACCCGCGCCCAGTGGTACCACGGAACACTGAACAGAGAGGAGGCTGTCAACATGCTCACAGACTTCTGTAAGAAGCATTCCATCTCTTCAACGGATGGCACGTTCCTGGTGCGCTACAGTGACCGCAATACCGGCGCATATGTGCTCACCATGCTCTGCGAAAATGTACCCTATAACTTTATCATTCGGAAAGAGGTATTACTTAATTTTAAATTAATTACTTAATTGATGACTGATAAAGGATGTGTTGTGATCATGTACAATAATTACTCCTATATATATCATATTTCTGGCAAATATAAAAAATTCTTTAAATGAAAAATTTTAACAATTTTTTAATATAAGAAATTATAGCAATAATTCGAACTCAGATAAACGATATTGCCTTTATTAAATATTTTGAAGATTTGAATTTACTTATCACAAAGGATAAATTGAAGACACGTTTTGTATATTTTAATACAAAAAATGCCAACATATTCTTAAGTATTATTGTGAAAATTACAAAAAATATGTATCAAATTGCTTGAATGATTATAAAGTTATTAAGTGAAACATTTTTTTGGGGGGTTTTCAAATCCCCCTCTTAGGTCCGGGCAGGTTAAACTAAAAAAATATCAGAATCTTAAAGCAAATCTAAACTTCTGTATTTTTTCCCTAGTACCAATAAGTATTTTTTCAGGAAAATCAATTATTTATTGACGATGGGCCGTACTTGGATTCTCTGGAGCACTTGGTGGACCACTACAGCGTGATGTCGGATGGCCTTCCAACCTGCTTACAGATGCCCGTACCGCCGCTGCCCAAACCAGCCCTGCCTGAGGTTGATTTCATTCTGTACTTTTAGGTCACACACTATGTCATCCTAACTTTTTTTTAAAAATAAATATCCGAATTTTCGACAGAATGAATTTTATTCAGAGCCTTTCAATAGTATTGTAGCGACGTGCAGATGCTAACCTACGGTAATAGTTTCAAGGCACTACAAAGCAAACAAGTATAATATTGATGTTAATTTTTACATTTTTGTATTTGCCATAATAGTAAAATTCAATGCACTACTGTTGAAATTAAACAAGATCAGTCTCTGAAAAGAAACAATCTTGTTTATTAAACTTTTTAACTAAAGATTGTTATTTTAAATATTGTTACAGAGTTACAGAATATGTGATTTGATTATTAAAATAAATATTGTGGCAAATCAAGCAAATGTAAATTAATTTACATTCATGTATAAAACATTGTACAGTTCTTTTCCATCCATTTTTATAAATTTGTAATACACGTCTTCCTAACCTGAGGATCTTGTCTTCACTGGCTTAAGAATGCTAATTTTGTTAAAATCACACTGGAGGCTCTGAATGTAATTGTTTGTTCACACTAAATTGTTAATTGTTAAGTATAACAAATTGACTTCATTTGTTCACACGTGTTCTACGCTTTACCGTTTTGAATACCAAACATTGAAAACACTACTTACCACATGAAAAAATACTGTGTTATTTCAGAGTGTTTGTTATCTTAAGTAATTTTCTTATGTTCTGCCTTTTCTTTTCAATTGTAATTTCCTTAAACAATGTCTTTCCTATATTTTGGATGTATGTTTAACATATAAACGTTTATTTGAACACATGACTTATTATAAATCTTTAAAATATGAAAATTCTTTTTTATGTCATTTGATATGCATTTTCATTGTTTTGCTTATGTATTTTCAAAACTAATGCATTTTTTAAATTTCAGTAAATCTGCTTGAGAAACATTAGAAATTAACCATTTTGACTCAAATTTTTTATTGTAGTTTTCCAATATACGTCTCTTTCAATACATACTTCGGCTCTTTCTCAGCAAAACATTGTGAAAGCCAGTTGATTTGAAAATTGTTTTGTTTTAGTAAATCTACTCAAAATAAATACACGGGTGATCCGAAGAGGCTGGATTTAATTTTGATTACATCAAAATGGCATTTTTGTTTTCAGTTTTCAACAATGCCCCGTACAAAGAAAACTTCACCTCATCGAACAAAGAAACCACTGACAGCCTCATTGAAACACAGCAAGTCTCCGCGCAAGAGCTCTCTTCCCGTGGGGGATTCGAGCCCCCCTCCCATACCTCCGCTGCCCGTGGACAACAAGTGCATCGACCTCCTCACCCGGAATCTCTCCTTCTCCACGGACTTCATCACCGACCCCGTCATCAAGTCCAACCTCTGCAATATCAACAATAACCTTCCCCTCACCCCCCCGCCGCCATCCGCAACTAACGACAAGAGCAAGAGCGCAAGCAACAACAATGTGATGCAGTCCAAGAAGGACGTCCTGTCCAGCCCCACCTCCAAGCTGAGCCTCCTGGGATCCTCCACGTTGAGTCTCCCTCCCAATCCCAGCGACATGAACCTGAGTTTCGAGACTTACGACCTGCCCAAGAACAACGAGCCCGTTTTGCAGTTAGCTGAGAAATACAGCGAAATTTGCATCGACTCCACTGGACAACTGTCGACGACTCAAGGTTAACATTGTATTGCAAACAGTCGATTCTTTTATATTTTGTCAACATATTTAAGATACAACTGATTTCAGATGATGGATGGAAAATAGTTCAATATCAGGATGGTATTTTTGCATCTGATATTGATATAAATTAACCTTCCTAATTTATTATTTTTGAAGACAACAAGTAAAAATTTGGAATAAATATATTAAATGCACTTACTCTATCCTTTCGTTCGTTCAAACGTCAGTTTTACAGCTTTTTTTGTTGTTAGCGTAATAAATTGTTATTTATTTTCCTTTTGTTGACTCCTGACCAATATAAGGTATATATTATCCACTGACACTTTGTGATGGAATTGCATTTTAATATATTATTAGATTAAAACCAATATTTTTAGCTTTTCCACTTTGTTTATATTATCAGTCTGATGATGTCGGTAACGACGAAACCCGGTCGCTGGTCAAATATATTAATATAATATATTAATATAAGGTATTGTTATGCTCTCCAAAAATATTGAATACATGACTGATTTTCATTATGTCATAAATAATTCTTAACTGCTTTTGTAGAATGTACTTTTTTTTCCACTGCAGACTTTATTCTGAGCAGTCAACTGACCATGGGCTCCGTACTCGGGGAGGGGGAGTTTGGGTCAGTACTCCGAGGGACCTATACTCCTCCATCGTCAGCTCCCATCCAGGTGGCTATTAAGACTCTCCACACGCAGCATGTGGAGACTAACAGCCAGGAGTTCCTTCGCGAAGCCAGGGTCATGATGGGACTCAATCATGTGTGCATTGTCCGCCTCATAGGAATCTGCAAGGTAAGAACCGCACAATTTATTATTTTTATTTGATCCGATTATTGCAGTGTTTTTTTCGACTTTTACACCCGCAGATATATCTAAAAAAATTAAGACTGTGTGGATGATTTCTTGCAAAGAAATCTCCACAGTGTACACTGGTATTTTATATGTATTTAAGTTTTTCTAAGTAAATACCACTGTTTCTTAAAATCTATTGTAACACTTCGATACATTCTGGATCATTTTCAAACACTGTGTTTGAAAATGATGCGGAATGCATCGAAACACGTGTCACATTGGATTTTAAGAAATAGTGATATTCAATAAGTAAAACTTAAATTAAAAATGGATTGATTTTACCACAAAGTCACTGCTGAATCAAATAATGAAATTATTATATATTGATGTACTTAAACTACAAGGAAAATTCATCCTGTCATACAACATTGTCTCTTTCTCACGTATCATATTATCTCATAGTGTCGCATGAGTAAAAAAATTAACCTGTAGTACACAGTCGATGCATTTTTTAAACAGGATTTTGAGGACTTGTAAGGTAGTTTTTGCCTTGCAATTTAAGAATCAAATTCATTATTTGCCTCCAGTCTCCGCAGCTGGCAATGGTTCAGGAACTGGCGCCGCTGGGCTCGCTGCTGAACTTCCTGCTGGAGACCCCGGAGCAGGCCAGCCCGGGGTACGAGCTCAAGCTGTGGGCCTGCCAGGTGGCATGCGGGATGAGGTATCTGGAGGACCGCAGGTTCGTGCACCGAGACCTCGCCACCAGGAACATACTCTTGGCCGACAGGTAAATACATGTTCATTTTATGTATTAAATGTCTACTTGTATCCCTTCCTTATTTCTACTATGAAATCAGATTAGTTGCACTATGTATTTTCTCTAACGTGGACTGGTACCTGAAGCCGAGGGCTGATCACCTTTGCTTCATGTGTTAACGATCAAGAAAACTTCTTCTTCTAACCCTTATCCACACCCAATGGTGTATATGACACTGCATCATATGACGTAGTGTTATCTTGATCGTTACTTACATGAAGGCAAGGTGATCACTCCTGCACTTCAGTGACCAGTCCAAAGAAATATTTAAAAAATATTGGAGTGTAAAATCACTAATATTTATTTTAACCCCCCCCCCCCCTGAGAATCGAACTCGGGACCTCCAGCATGGTAGCTAAACTTGATAACCATTACACCACAGTGGCGGACTGATTGCCTGTCAAGATAAAACTGCGTTTATATGATGAGGAGGAAATTGAAAGAAGCGGAAGAGGCCCATATCTAGCAGTAGAGGTTAGAGTTAAGTGATTACGAATTAAGTGTTTCATGTTTAATTCCTGCCATTCAAATGCTTTATGTAATGTAATGTACCTTTCATACCATCATTCCCAATCCGCTCTCTTCTACTTACAGACAGACTCAGTGGATTACTCCTTACTAACCTTAAAAAAATCTATAATTTAACATTTTTAGACATCAAGCGAAGATCAGTGACTTTGGCTTGTCCCGAGCCCTGTCCACCGACAGCTCGTACTACAAGGCCAGTCAGGGGGGCAAGTGGCCCATCAAGTGGTACGCCCCCGAGTCCTACAACTTCGGGACCTTCTCGCACAAGAGCGACGTGTGGAGCTTCGGGGTCACCCTGTGGGAGATGTACTCCTACGGCAAGCAGCCCTACGGGGACAAGAGGGGGGTCGATGTAAGTACTGAGTACTGAGCGTGATACATTCTAAAACATTGTAATTTCTCAGTGTATAGATAGATTGCCTGTTACTTGTAGATTTTAAGGGCAGACGTTCTATAAATCATGCTTACTTGCTTTTTGAAATGTATCATTTAGTTTGAAGATGGAATGACAACACCACCATGACCCAGAAAACTATTAACATTTAACAATATTTTTGAACATCTCAACATAGATGAAGAAGAAATCATTTGGAAGTCTGGGCATTTACAGGGATTACGACGACTGTCATAGGCTTGTTTGTAACATTTTAAGTGTGCCCAAATACTTGTTCACATCTGGTTGTCAAAAAATAATGTAAAAAATAACTGCTTCTTTTCTGTCTTATTCCTCATTACTGAGGGTTGTGATCCTTATGGAAGCAATGACTCTTCTCCAGTTATCCCTTGACTGCGCTGCACGTAGCGCTCCAAACACGGAGGTGCCTGCTGATAAATAACTCCTAATTGGAATAAGTATTTGGACACACTTAAAATGTTGTAAACATTTAACAATTGATATTCTCTCACACGTATTTCTGCGTGAAATGCCATGCCGTGAAGTGACATGCCATGGAAAGGTGGACGTCGATATCAAGTGCAAATGAAATGGAGAAAAATATCTATAGTTTTTCTACTACTGTTAAATGTTACTTGTTAAATTTCAATGAATACAAAGATATTTTAAATAAAAAAAAATCATATCTTGGTTTCCAATTTAAAAGATGACTTATCACATAATTGATAATTCCAGGCAATAGAGATAATTGAAAAGGGAGAGCGTCTCTCTCGGCCATCCGACTGTCCTGAAGAGATCTACTCCGTGATGAGGGATTGCTGGGCATACAACCCCCAAGAGAGACCAACCTTCAGCCAGCTGGTGGAGATATTCTCCTCCCACCCCGAGTACATGAACATCTCCCAACTAGTGCTCCAAGCAGACTCATGATCACCCCCGTACCTGATAACCCGATACAAATCACCCAATGTTCAACAATAATTTTCTAATACTTTTTTTATAAAATACATACATTAATAAAAATTTTAATAGATTCATAAAGGGCTATGCAACAAACTGGAGTCTTTTTTCCATGGTCAGTGGCCAATAAGAAAAGCAAAAGTGTTAATTTTACATAAAAATACAAATGGTTCATTTTGATTGAACTTAAAATACACAGAAATATTTTGTAATGTGTATTATACTTTTTAATGGTTCATGGGAACTATTATGGGAAATTTCTGCTGGTGTCATTATGTACATGTGATTTGAATGCCATTTATTTATATTTTACGCACATACATAGGTGTCTACATTAGAAGTACATAGTATTTATATTGTATTATGTAACTTTTAAATTTTGTAGTTTTGTGATAAAATTATATAGGAAACAAAAAATATTGCTTTGCTATACAAATTTATTGTTAATCATATGCATTCCATATACTGTATATAAACTTTTTAAGCGCATAGAGCAATATTCGGGTATGTGTATTATATTCTGGTAGACATGTAATCACTTAAACTGATTTAATCAATCCAGTTTCACTGTGGTCTTGTTGGTTCACAAAAAACAAAGTGTTTTATAATTAGCTTATTTGTGGCTCAGATGAACATTAAAATTATCCTTTTTCTCCACAAAATTAATTCATTTCCAACACTTCGGGATTGTTACTGGTAGATAGATACGTTCATGCACTCTTGAGCATGCAACAGTTTATGTTCCATTTATAACATTCTCATATTTTCTAATGGGATCCGACAGCAAACACGGTACAAACAAACAGTGATGTTGCACACTGCAGCGTGTCGGTTTTTGCAGTTATAGTAACTCAACACCTTTATTGGAGTAATTACAGATAAGGGAAGCACTACTATGAATATCCAGCTTATGATTTAGACTAGAATATAAATTATAAGGATCTTATAGAGAAGGTACTTCAAATGTGATTTATGTACAAATTAGTATCCATACATATCAATTTGTACAGGCGTACTTTTCTAATTTGTTTAAAATATTATATTTGCGTGATTGTTTTTTTTTTTTTTTTTAATTCAATGTGCCAATATTATACAATGATTTTAATGTGATTAATAATGTTTGAGTCTGAATTTATATTGTAAATAATAAAAGAGAAAGTAATAATTTTATTTTGAGTTATGTACATATCGCTCACTCCTTTCAAGAACGTCATAAATCAAAAATCGACAATTTTCAGTTATGCGTGTTTTCGGAATGCCCAGTAAATGTACTATATTCCAGCAAAAGAGGCATATTTTTAACTTAATATTTACCCGCTACAGGGCAGAAAATGTTGTTTTTGCATTTTGAAGAAAAGGTGTTGTTTAATTATTTTTTAGATATATAAAATATTTTTCAAATGGAGAAAAAATCTTCAGGTTTTACCTAAAAAGATCTGTTGCGCAGTAAAAAGTTCAATAAGTGGCTTGATATTTATTTTTAATACATTGTGTTATATTTTTAAACTTTAAAAACATTCTCCTGAAGAATCAAGTTTTTTGATTTATGACGTTCTTGAAAGGAGTGGGCGATATATCACACACATAATTTTGAGTACAATGTGTATAATTTTCAAATCTATATTCCATGCATTTTTAACAAATACAATAGAAATCAATACTTCACTTAGTCTTGCCGAAGAGTAATATGTAGCAGTCGTATTGTTAAACCAACCATCTTTGGTGCTAAAGTTCAAAATTTAAGACACCAAAATTTAAATGTTTTTTATATCAAATTGGAAGGAAAAAAACCATACAAAATTGTCAAAATAAATCCATTAAAAAAAAACCTATTGAAATTAGTAACTAAACCCTTTTCCTATTCATCATGGAATCATGTTAATATATAAATATATATATATATATAAAACTCTTATCTGCACCCCAATGGTGCATAGGGCACTGAGTCATATAAGCGCAGTGTTATCTTGATCGTTTACACATGAAGGAAGGGTGATCAGCCCTCCGCTTCAGGAACCAGTCCATGGTAATATTGAATAAATATTACAGTGAAAAAATCACTTATATTTATTTTACCCCCCTTGGGAATCGAACCCGGGATCTCTAGAACGGTAGCCGAGCGTGCTGACCATTACACTACGGAGGCGGACAAAATATAACAGGCTATAATAACATGTGAAAAATATTTTGTTAACACTGGTTTATTTGTTTTCATATAAGTAAAGAATGTGTCATCTATCATATAGCGTAATAAGCCATGTGTTTTCCTAATTGAAAAAAAATGCTCTTCTTGTAATTTTATTTCAAATTTGAGTCAAAATATTATTTTGAATTATCAAAAAAAAAAAACTTTGGAGGGACGAGAATTTCATAATATTTTTCAAATATGGTGAAAAATTATTATGTGTTTGAACAAGTCTTCACTGTACAACTTAAAATGTTGTTTATTACTTCTGTTATTAGATTTGAGCTTAATTATGATTTTTTTTTTTAATTGTAAATAACCATACATTGTAATGCATGATAAAATTTATGTTTGTATTAAACATACTCTTGTTCATATTCAATTGAACCAACAGTTCAGATGAAACATGTACAATATTCATTCAGCTTTTATTTAATGCATTTTATTTTTATAGTGTGTGATAAATTTTATAAATTATTTCTTTGAATGTTGCTTTTCTAATCATTTTATTTTTGAACTTTGGCATTTATATGAATTTATTTGATTTTATACAAAAACTAGTTTAATTTATGTAAATTTTCAAAATATAAAAAGAAATTATCCAAAATTTATATAATTATAAACAAATCTACAATCAAAATTTAATGCATTGACTGCGCATGAAATTTTATGAACATGTATGCTATGCTTTTATAAATATAAACACAACATCGAGTTTGTGCCTTTTCTTAGCAGAAATGCACTAATTTAAATATAAATTAGTCCTTATATAGTAAAATGTAGTTGATATGCTTTTGAAGAAAAGAAAAAGATGTTTCAATATGCTGTTTATTTATTGATGAAAGTTTTATATTAAAATTAAATCAATATTTTGATATTCTACAAGGTGTTTTTTTTTTACCCTGAATGTATTTTCCCATTATTATCTATATTACCATCCTTATAAATGATAATGTCCGCCTCCATGGATTAATGGTCAGCACGCTCGGCTACCGTTCTGGATGTTTAATTCCCAGAGGGGGTCAAATAAATATTTATGATTTTTTTACTCTTATATTTGTTCAATATTACCCTGGACTGGTACCGGAGCGGAGGGCTGACCACCTTTTCTTCATGTGTTAACGATCTAGATAACGCTGCGTTTATATGATGCAGTGCCCTATGCACCATTGGATGCGGATAAGGGTTTATAAATGATAGTTGTCTATGTATAAACAAACAAAAAAATTACAAAATCGCTCTTATATGCGTATTAGAAAACTTAAATAATTAAAAATGACGGTTTTTAATATATTTTTATTTTACATAAATAATGCACATGTTGGGTACAAATACTTTTGAAAAATTTGCTCCCGTTATATTATAGATAGAAGTGTTGTATTACCATTTTTAGACAGTTGAATTAAATAATGAGAAAAATTAAAATGAAATGCAGTGAGCTCCCCTATAACATTGAGATAGGTACCGCGTTATCGGAGGGATCTTTATACATATGGGGTAATGTTTTATATTGTTCTTTTACATTTTAACCAGAGAAAATGAGTAATTTAAAATTAAAATACAATTTAAAAACATTAACCCCATATAAAGTTTCCTCCGATAACGCGGTGGCTTTCTCAACGTTATATGGGGGTTTACATAAATAAAAGTAATTTGCGTAACCCCAATTTATTATTGATCCATTATACAATATTGATTACCTGATCAGCGATATAAAACACCTAATGGAAATTGTGAAAATAAGGTTATTTTTCTGACCACGGTATACCTGAATACATATCGCTCACTCCTTTCAACAAGGTCATATATCAAAAATTGTCAATTTTCAGTTTGCATGTTTTCAGAATGCCCAGAAAATGTACTATATTCCAGCAAAAGAGGCATATTTTTAACTTAATATTTACCCGCTACAGGGCAGAAAATGTTGTTTTTGCATTTTGAAGAAAAGGTGTTGTTTAATTAT
Source organism: Brachycentrus maculatus (assembly GCF_059751285.1). Taxonomy (NCBI): domain Eukaryota; kingdom Metazoa; phylum Arthropoda; class Insecta; order Trichoptera; family Brachycentridae; genus Brachycentrus; species Brachycentrus maculatus. Next base: position 2,848,941 of record NW_028280950.1, read on the forward strand.
TTTTTAGATATATAAAATATTTTTCAAATGGAGAAAAAATCTTCAGGTTTTACCTAAAAAGATCTGTTGCGCAGTAAAAAGTTCAATAAGTGGCTTGATATTTATTTTTAATACATTGTGTTATATTTTTAAACTTTAAAAACATTCTCCTGAAGAATCAAGTTTTTTGATTTATGACGTTCTTGAAAGGAGTGGGCGATATATCACACACATAATTTTGAGTACAATGTGTATAATTTTCAAATCTATATTCCATGCATTTTTAACAAATACAATAGAAATCAATACTTCACTTAGTCTTGCCGAAGAGTAATATGTGCCAATAAGTGGCTTGATATTTATTTTTAATATATTATATTATATTTTTAAACTTTAAAAAGGATCTCCTGAAAAATCATGTTTTTTCATATATGACGTTGTTGAAAGGAGTGATCGATATATGATACAAAAAATAAGGTAAAAAATATATTACTTTTAATATGAAAAAATAGATTTCCATATTTATATCACTTTTTTCACAGGTTTAGTTATTTTGTTTTATGTTGTCAACAAATAGGATACAATAAAGTAAAGATTATGAAAATCCCGGTCATTTCGAAACAATATATTAGCATAATGTTCCCCAGATTCTATATACATACATAACTACACTACAGCCTCTCTTTTTCTTAATAATATTTATGCAATCTTTGGCAACACTATTTATTATCTTTGTCTTATATCTATGCCTAAGATTATGAATGTTTTATATGATTTCAAATAATTATATCAAAACGTGGTTGATAATACTGGCATGCATATTATAGATAACCAATACATATACATATTGATGTCCAAGAGGGCAAATGTACCTACTAATCACAAATTCAAACAAAAGTGTACTATTTTTAAATTAAGTTTTACTTAATAAATACCACTATTTCATAAGTAAAACTTAAATAAAAAATTAATAGATTTTACCACAAGGTTACTGCCGAACCAATTAATGAAAATATGCACCAGTTTGTTTAATATCCAGAAGACCAATTTAAATGTTTAACAAAATAATGAATACATTGTTAAGTTATTATTATTTCTCCATTTATTATTTAATTAAGAATTATAGTATGTGTTTCTAATGAAAAAATAACACTTGTTACTTTTTGGATAAAAAAATGTTACACAATTTTCTGTTAAAATGACATTTTTTAGTACAAAAGTTTGAAAAAGATAGTCTTCTTACATTTTAGCATCCAAGTACACTAATATTTATCATCTAGGTGTCACAAATATTTATGTAAAGGAGATGTAATTTTCGCATTTGTATTGGTAGAGAGCATCCACTTACGTCACTTCTGCATTGATAAATTGAAAATTAATTAATTAGCACGTTTGCCATCTGAGGCCTTGATATTTCTCCTAAAAGTACGCAAACAAAGGTGTGTTCAATATTCAATAAAAGTATGCTATCATAATACTCATATATCGCTCACTCCTTTCAAGAACGTCATAAATCAAAAAACTTGATTTTTCAGGAGAACGTTTTTAAAGTTTAAAAATATAATACAATGTATTAAAAATAAATATCAAGGCACTTATTGAACTTTTTATTGTGCAACAGATCTTTTTATGTAAAACCTGAAGGTTTTTTCTTCATTTGAAAAATATTTAGTATATATAAAAAAATAATTAAACAATACCTTTTATTCAAAATGCAAAAACAACACTTTCTGCCCTGTAGCGGGTAAATATTTAGTTAAAAATATGCCGCTTTTGCTGGGATATAGTACATTTTCTGGGCATTCGGACAACATGCACAACTGAAAATTGACGAATTTTGATTTATGACGTTCTTGAAAGGAGTGAGCGATATGTCACTATTACAAGTATTTATCTATTGAATATTTAATGCTTATCTTATCTATAAAAAAATAACATTTTTATAAATATAATATAAACCACCTTTTTAAAAACATTATTGAGCTTTATTATTTTACAATCATTCCTATTATAATATTATTTCAAAATATAATATACCAAATATATTATGATATGTGGTGGCTTTTATTATTTACTTTTATTTCCAAGATCTGTATTTAAATACTGATAAAATGTTACTGCTATCTTAAAAATACTGAACTTGCATTGCGTCATGTAGATATGATTGAATACCGATGAATAAAAAAATCAATACCGTGTGATGCACATTTTCCATTTCTGTTTATATGTCTAATCACAATATCTTTGTTCATGTATGACTAATTTTATCCAGGAATATTACACAGGCTGACAAATATCAACTAGCGGATTGCATTTTTACATCATATATCTAGTCTTAAATAAATCGACCATTCTAAATTGAATGGCATACATACTCCATTTTTTTATGGGAACAAAAACACCGTGGAAACTATAACATTTGCAATACACATCTTTAACCACAGCATATTATTCGAATACAATTAAAGCTCGTTAATTCAATATTGCAAGGACCAAAATCATGAAATACTCAAATATCATTACAGCGAATTGGAAAATGAAAATAAAAAACACTTATTTTTCACAAACTGAAGGTTGTGTAGGCAGCGATGTTTCGAGAATAATTTGGATATGTTCTTGACAAAAAAAATGTGTATCACTGTATACAAGAATGCACTTTATGCATGTTTTGTATTTGGATGTGACAACATCTTACAAATATAAGAAATTATGCTCTCAAGTCTTTGTAAATAAATATTTAAGAATAAGCAGTATATTTAATGATGGTTTCTCAGGCTTCATACTTCACACGTAATCATATTACACCGACTACTCAAGCCGTTCTAATTTTAAGGAATCAATTATGAAGTATTGGATCTCAGATTCATAATCAGAGCCCTCAAACAAAGTAAAAACACTCGCTAAACAAAGGAAGAACATGTCAGCCTGTGTTATTTGACTAAATTCATTCAGGAATATTGTTTATAACCCTATCGTGAATGACCTCTCGGTACGGCGGAGGTGGGGTCTCATAACCATTTTGGATCCGTGTAGATCTTACAGGAGTATTCCCAATGTGCGTATCCCGCTGGCTAGGCTGGAATGAGGGAGAAAAGCTTTGGAAACTCGCCGCTTCCCAGGAGTCACTCCGACAGAATGCATTGGGACTGGACAACTGCCTTCGAAGTATTGGTGGTGTCTCAGTATTAGGTTGAATCCGCATCGAGGTGTTCCACAATAAATGGTCTTCAGCATTATTCGTCAAAGCGTTCCTCTCTCTTTGAATCTGACGTCTACTTTTGCAACGTATATTCTTCCCCTTACACAGCTGGGCCATCCAGCAGTAAGTCCCGATCATCCCGAGTAATACTCCAACTTGAAATCCGATTATTAAACTCCAGAGGGATGGAAACTTTGCATTAAATTTATCTACAAAGGATAGGGAATTGTTAAAAATGGTTTCATTTCTCATTTGAAAGTCGTCGTCGCTTTTTAAATCCCACAATTCATCTAAATTTTGGTGAGCAAAGTTTTCTTCTTCTTCGAGGTCAATCGGAACGAGCGATATCATTTTTTCAAACTTTTTCTGTTTGTCTTTCACCATACATTGTGTTATGTAATCCATTTTTTGGTTTAGTATCCACACTTGCAAATCATTGAACGCTCCGTTGCAGTGCCAATTATTTTCATCCAATTTGACGTATTTTAATTTTGTCAGCGGTTGTAAAACAGAAATGTGAAGTTCAATCATGTAATTTTTACTCAAATCTAAGTCAGTTAAATTCGGCAATTCAGAAAAAACCATGTCAGGAAGAAATGATATTTGAGAATGACTTAGATTTAACACCTGAAAATCAAATAAAAACATTCATATTTGTGTAAATATTATATACAACAATAAAAAGTTAAGAAATTGTATGAAGATAATCACATATCATCGAGTTTCATCGCACTCATGGAATGTATGCATAAAACAAATGTTTCTGATCAAGTGCACTTATTACTTTAATTTATAAAGGTGGTATACCTTATTCTGTTATAAGGAAGATATAAATAAAGTAAATGGACACCTGTCTTCTCCAAAACAACACATTTCGATAGATGATAGAAGTGTTCAAAATTTGTAACTCTTTAAAATTTAACAGAACAATCACTGTAGCTTAAATAAATATGCAATAAAAATAAATGATTGAAAACCGAATATATTAACCGAATATATTAATTAGCACAAATTAATTTGAAAAGTGGGTCGTAAACGTACCTTTAAGTTGGAATGAGATAAAAATGGCTTGTTTTCGAATGACAAGAATTTATTTCCCGATAAATCCAAGGTTTTTAACTGCTTATTATACCAAAACAAATCAGGTGCTAGAGATTGAAGTCGGTTGTTACTTAAATTCAAATATTCTAACTTTTCTAAACCAGCCAATGCGTGTAATCCAATCCAAAAGATCATATTGTTTGATAAATCCATCTCAATAAGTAATTTGTACCCCATGTTCTGAAAATAAAAGAAATTTGAGTCATTGGTGATGTCACCACATTTTTGCAAAATATAAATAACATAAAGAATAATTTACTTTGCCATCCCATTAAAAAATATTCTACTTAACTTGTATTAATATCCAAACTTACTTGCTTTTGATAATGCTACTAAATTAATCGGATTAAAATGATTTACATAAGGATATGAAAATAAGAACATTTCTGTCGGTGCCTCTATTTTCTAAGTAATATTGAATTGTGTATCTATAAAGATAAATATAAAATGCATAATACATAAACATTCATGTGGTTTTTATTGTGGTTTTATAAAAATGATAACATGAAAGATCATGTTAGAACGCAGTTTTCCGCGAAAAAGAAAATTGTATTTCTTTATTCATTTAATAAATTTACTACTATTTTATTCTGTTCCGATGTGAGGTATATCAAAATGTTGATATGAATTATTTACTTAAAATACAAACCTTAAAACAGTAATCATCCAACTGCTGTATAGAATTTCCATTCAAATTGTAAATTTCCACACTCTCTGGCACTCCCACATCGATATCAATAATATTAATTTTATTGCAAGAAGCTCTTTTGAATCCATCATGTAAATCACATACACAGAGCTTCGGGCAAACGTGTTTTGAGGATAATACCTGCCCTATTGATAAATTCCATAAAAGGATAATGAATATCACTTTTGAATTATACATTTTTAGATTTTTGTTGGCCTCACTATTTCTGTACTAAATATTTCTGAACTAATTTCAAATGGGTCGATTAACATTTTATGAATTCACTGTACACACTAAGCAGCCATTAACACGTTTGTATTAATTTTAACCAAGCTCGAACTTCAACTGCGTGATGTTGTATACTATAGTAAATATAAAATCTGAGCATGATTCAAAGTGATAATCCCATGACGTCATAAACCAACAACCTTATCAGCATTATCGAGAAGCATTTGATTTTCCCGGGTAGTGTGTACAGCACACAAAAATAAATCAACCATTATTTGTAAAACTTTGTCACATTTTATTTGTGTAAATCGATTTAGAATTTCAAAAACTTTTTTTATTTATCTCCGTACAATGTATTTAAAAATATATAATTGTGTTAAAATATTTTTTTAAATAATTAAAATTATAAATTGGAGTAGGTAAGCAAAATAAATATTTTGTTTCTTGGTAATGGCAATATTTGACCTTGTATAATGACGTTTCTTAAATTGTTGCGATGACATTATGAAATTTGCGTTATAGAAGTACGAAATGAGAATATTCGTAATAGAAATATACGAATTTAAAAAGTAGTTTTCATATCAATTGTGCGTCGTGATTGCTGAACCTTATTTTAATAATCGTACTTGTAAAAAATATTTTCTAGTAACAGTCTGTATTATGTGATGAAACTGTTTATATTTTAGTAAAATTGTTTTTATCCATAGTCCGTAGTAGATGTGAGACATAACCTGTGACTTTTGTTTCGAGTGGAGCATTCGAACACCCTATTTAAGATGTATTCTTTCGAGGGAGATTTTCGCAGAAAGCCACAGCAAAACTTGGCTGGTGCTAGCTCTCGACAAAACATGAGCAGAGATGCTTTACTATTGAAAGCTCAGCAGGAAAGACTAAAGAGAGAAGTACGTTCAAATTACAATTTATAACTTAAATCTTCTTTTAGACGACGCGTCCCAAATACAATGTTTTTGTATGCTTTAATTCAACAAATAAGAAATAATATTCATAAATAACAAATGTGTAATAAATCTGCAAGAGAATTGTTCATGGGTATATTGGCTCAAATTTATATTGTACTATTTAGGATTTTAACTACAATTAATATAACCTTGGTTAGTAGTTTCATTTTGATATAATAAAAGACAGTGTTACATATCGCTCACTCCTTTCAAGAAAGTCATAAATAAAAAATCGACAATTTTCAGTTGTACATGTTTTCGGAATGCCCAGAAAATGTACTATACCCCAGCAAAAGAGGCATATTTTTAACTTAATATTTACCCGCTACGGGGCAGAAAGTGTTGTTTTTTCATTTTTAAGAAAAGGTATTGTTTAATTATTTTTTTAAATATACTAAATATTTTTCAAATGGAGAAAAAACCTTCAGGTTTTACTTAAAAGATCTGTTGCACAGTAAAAAGTTCAATAAGTGGAATGATATTTATTTTTAATACAATGTATTATATTTTTAAACTTTAAAAACGTTCTCCTGAAATATAGATTTTTTTGCAACATTTTGAGTGTGTCCAAATACTTGTTCACAAAATCTGGATTATCTCCAATTACAGGAGTTATTTTCATATTATTTTTTGATATCTCATCAAAGATGAAGAAGAATATGGATATCCATATTCTTCTTCATCTTTGATGAGATATCAAAAAATAATATGAAAATAACTCCTGTAATTGGAGATAATCCAGATTTTGTGAACAAGTATTTGGACACATTCAAAATGTTGTAAATAAATTATCTGGTCAAATTATAAGCTTAATAATAAAAATGAAAATGGTATTTTCTGGCGTTTCTCATGTGTGTGATTATAATCCAGGATTCGGATCTCACATACTAATATAAGAGTTTCTGCTTAATAAAAAGCTTCTTTACATCTCACCAATAGATGTCTCTAGTGAAGTTCTAGTGATTCATGAACAAGGTTTCTAAATTGGTTCATATATATAGAACTTCCAAGAATTTGAGTAGTGTGGTTGTCAATAATGGGTAGAATTGGTGAATGTTACACGTGTGTAAAGTGATCACTTAAACCAGCCTATGACGGTCGTAAGCCCCGTAAATGCCCAGACTTCCATATTCTTCTTCATCTTTGATGAGATATCAAAAAATAATAGATTTTTTTGATTTATGACGTTCTTGAAAGGAGTGAGCGATATAATAAACTGCACATTTGATCTTGTCACGGTATTCTTTAATTATGGTATCAATTTTTTATTCATAGAAATTTAAACAAGCTTGATTTTCTTAGCCACCGTGAGTTACAGATACTTTTTTTGGTTTTCATTTCTTTCTATCCTAATTTGATGGTACAGGAGTAATAAATACTTTTTTTAATATCAACTATTTAAACCAACTTCAAACTCATTTAGCGGCTCGGTAGGATATAAATTCCGAATAATAATCATGCTTTCATTTTTCACATTACCCAATTTTAGTATTACAGCATCCTGAAGACAGGCTCTGTAATGACTAACTAACTAACTAACCATCACGCCGCTTCCCCGCAGGGGTAGGCAGAGAGAATAGAGCGCCACACCGCTCTGTCCTTGCAAACATTCTTCGCCTCTTCCACGTTCATGCATCTCCTCATACATACCCGCCCATTGTTACGACTCCTAGCCTGACCACTTTCAAGTATTTGGCATACCTGATCGTGCCATGTTTTTCTCGGTCTTCCTCTGCTTCTTTTCCCTGTAACATTCGCCTCATAAATTTGTTTTACCGTTCTTTCCTCACTCATTCGTTCTACATGTCCAAACCATCTCAACACACCTTTCTTAATTTTATCGATAATGCTTATCTCAGCTTTGCATTCCTTCCTTATTTCACTATTCGTACATCTATCATACATCGTTTTGTCGCACATTCTTCTGAGAGATCGCATTTCGACTAATGACAAGAGGAAATAATACATAATAATAATAAATTTGGATAATTTATATAGCGCCATTTTCGTAAAATACTACCTCAAGAGCGCTTGAGCTGATCTGAGATTTATAATACAAATTTCAAAAAAATTTCGGATTTCACATACTTCACATATATAAAGGATTTTGTCAAATTCTTTTTGTATCTATTAAAATTTAATAAATCATTAGTTCATTCGCAAAATTGACTTATCAAATATCGTTTTACTAAGTTGGCGACATATTTCATTGTTACTTGTGCATAACGTTGTGTCGATATATTTGCAATGAAAACAAACTTTTTTTATTTTAATTCATGTTTTACTTAGTAAATACCACTATTTCTTAAAATCTACTGTGACACGTGTTTCGATGCATTCCGCATCATTTTCAAACACCGTATGTCACATACGGTGTTTGAAAATGATGCGGAATGCATCGAAACACGTGTCACAGTAGATTTTAAGAAATAGTGGTATTTACTAAGTAAAACATGAATTAAAATGGATACATTTTACCACAAAGTGACTGCGGAATCAATTAATGAAACTTTTTTTATGCTTAACGATATCACTTACTTCTGGTACTTCTGCTATTTGGAATGTAAAAATATTCACACAGGCTCCGTGACGTATATGGGTAGACTCTCGACTTCAAAACTGGGGTGTTGCGGGTTCAATTCCCGCCAATTGCGAAGTAAATTCGAGAAAGATTTATTTTCAATTGGGCAGGTTGTTTATGATATATTTTCACATCTACTTTCCCTATCCTTACTATCCAACCTGTAGATAAGCCTCTCAAAGTAAACATTTTGCGGGTTATTCCTTTAAAAACTAAAAAAAATCCTTTCATTTTCTCAATGTCATCCTTTCAATTTCTTAATAGATTTCTTTATACTGTATTGTGTAATAAAAATGTGTGGTTAAAACTTACTCTATTTTTGAAATTTTAGGAACAGCGAAAACGTTTAAACAGCACCATAAAAATTCAAGCGTATGTTAGAAGTTTTATGATCAGAACAAGAGCTAAACATTACGAGAGAACACAATTTGATACATTTCTGCAACAAACCAGTATTCCCAATGAACTGCAATTAATCGTTTTGATACGAAGACTTTTATTTTTTTATGATCAACCTAAAGACTCATCTAGACTGGTAAGAAAATGTTACGCAATATTTTTTTCCATCTTTTAGTTTCAGTATCTTTTGACTGACATTACATTTATTAATTTCTCCCTCCTTTAACCTAGCCGGATTTAACAGGATGATTGAAACCCCCCATATATGAATTTCAATTCGATAACTTTTTATAATAATAAAATCTACTTACTCCATTTTTTGTGATCTTGAAATAATATTTATGAAAATTTTATTTTTTTTCATTTTTATAATTTCAAATTGTTAAATGTTTCACAATATTGTTTTTGATAAAAAGCACAATCAGTCGGTGCTGTGAAATCTACGTACTTATATATCAGCATGTTAATTTTTCGTCCGCTAGCGACATGTTATTTCTTTCACTCTAATAAATATGGTACTACCATAACGAGAGAGCGAGACGACTAAACTACTCGGCTTTCGTTTGATCTAGTGTCCCGCTATTCTAGTGCCCGCTACTCAGACTCAGTTATCGTATGATGCCGCATTGGCACGAACATGTTGTCTATGGAGGTTGGATACCTCGGATGTGCATCATTATAACTTCTAAATATATGTATCACTTTCTAGTTATTTACTTTTGACAGGCGCTGTGGCGTAGTTGGGTAGACGCTCGACTGCGAAACTATCGTTGCGGATTCGATTCCCGCCAATTGCAAAATAAATTCAACAAATATTTATTTTCAATCGGTCTGGGCTTTTGTGGTATATTTTTCACATCTACCTTCCCTATCCTTACTATCCTACCTGCAGACAAGCTTCTAATATAGAAGCTTTGCGGGTTATTCCTTTAAAAAATAAAATAAAACTTATTTACTTTCTAGATATATATATCACAACAGCTTTTAAAACAATGGACCAAAGTATTACAAAGCACCGGTTCTTACCTTCAAATACGAAGACTCTTGGCCTTACATTTAAAATTACTTAATTTGCAAAAAAGCCAGGTTAGTTTACTTTTCTTCATTTCATTCTACCGGTATTTATTCTTGGTAGTAAGTACTACCGATACGTAATTCATAATTATTAATTTACCTTTTCTTTTAGGGGCGTGATTCATTAGCTGTACCTCTCAGAATGTTAGAAGTTTTTACTAGTTTAGATTCTGCAAAATCAATTATGAACGAAGAAGTTGCCAACATAGAAATTTCAGGAACATTTTTGTACCTTATCAAAAGAGGCGAGTAGCTCTATTTTTTTATTTTTTAATATCTATTGAAATATAATAAATTTTTCATATTTATAATATCTCAACTTATTCCTTGTTTGTTTCAGGTTACTTTAAAGAAATACGATTACTTCTTGAGAGTAGAACTCCATCATTATACGGTCCCTCAGCGAACCCTCCTACTCCTCTCGCAGCTTCCTTGTTTGATCTTTTAAAAAGACCTTTTTCTTTTGTAGACGAATCACATATACCTGAATACAGGTAAATGTTCCAATTTTTATTTGATTATAATAATTGACTATACAGAGAATGAGCCTAATATTATCAAGATGGCATTGTACCCTGTCTGTGTAACTAGGGTTGGTATCTCACTTAAGATGGGAAAAGTCTGCATCTTGAACCTTCCTCTCTTGGTGATATGTATTTAATACAACTCGACTTAAGAAATATCAATTTAAATACCGATATGTATAAAGTATAATAGATACGGGCTCAGAATTGTTGTATTCCTCTGTAATATAATTACGTATTACATAAAAGAATTATTATATAAAGTAATTCATTTGCAGCGACAGAAATGAATAGTTTGTTGAAATTCGAGGATAAAATCACCGATACACAAATGTTTTTCAGTGTGTGCGTGCGTGCCATGCTGTGCGTATACACCAGTGGCGTGCCCAGAGCTTACCAGTAAGGCAAGCCCATTATTTTTCAAAATAAAATCTTCTTCTCCGTCTTATTCATCATTGCTGAGGGTTGTGACCCTTGCAGAAGCAATGACTCTTCTCCAGTTATCCCTTGACTGCGCTGCACGTAGCGCATCAACCATTGAAGTGCCTGCTGCTGCCTTAATTTGATCGGTCCATCGTGTGGGGATCTTCCTCACCCTCTCTTTCCCTCTAGGCTACCGATCACAACTAGTCGTTCCAGGCTATCTTCGTTGCCACGCACAACGTGTCTAAAGAACTGAAGAATCCGTCGGGTACAGATATTGGTCAGAGTCAAGCCATCCAAGCGTAGCCAGAATAAAATAGCGACTATGTAATTTTTTCCACATGAATTTTATTTGACCAGCAACCGGGTTTCGTCGTAACCGACATCATCGGACTGGTGGTGTCAGTTATGACGAAACCCGACTGCTGGTCAAAAAAAATTCAAGTGGAAAAAATTTCATAGTTGTTATTTTATTCTATAAAATGCAGTTCAACCAAGAAATGTCAGTACAAAACTTTATTTAAAAAAAAAAACAAATAAAGATAAACAATGTATTGTAATGAGTGTAAAAAATGCAAAGATGTAATTTTTTGTACGGAATAGCCATCACATTGAAATAAAGAAAATGTTGACTGCAGTAAAATACGTTTCTAATAGATTTATATTATCCACTGGCACTTCGTGATGGAATTGCATTTTAATATATTATTAGATTAAAACCAATATTTTTAGCTTTTCCACTTTATTTTTATTTGACCAGCGACCGGGTTTCGTTGTTACCGACATCATCAGTACATCGACATCGACGTACCAGTCTGATAATAAAATGTCGGTAACCCGGTCGCTGGTCAAATAAAAATAAAATGGAAAAGCTAAAAATATTGGTTTTAATCTAATAATATATTTCAATACGTTTCTAATCCAACGAGTTTTGTATATCGACTGATTAAACTTCCTTTTATGTAATTTATCAGTAGTGATATTTTTAAATCAGGAGTAGGTCTTTGAGACCTTGAGATGTAATCATTTCTTTTTTTAATAAAATTCAATGCGCTCACCTTTCCATTATAAATTAATTCCTTCAACCACTTTTATAAATAAAACAAATAAATAAATAAAACAGCACAAACGACATCGGCCGTATCCGAATTCATTATGACGTTCAAACAAAAATGTGCTTACGAAAAACGTAGTGAAGAACGAAAATAATGCGAAAACTTATTCAAATCTTAATAACTCCTACAATTACCGTATTTAATTATGGATTATCTATTATATTTTATATTTATGAACTCTACAAAGGCATAAAACTAGTTGATAAGCATCTGACAGATGAGTAACAGATAACAATAATGAAATACGTTCGTTACAAATATTGCGAATTGTAGCTAATTTGTTGTAGCTATGTTCACGCTACCGAAGCTGGCTTCCAAACTCGATACAAAATGCCATATAGGTACCTACATTGTACGGTTTAAAGTTATGTTTTTAAACCAAATCAACTATGCGTTTTGCTGGAAGCAGAAGCCCAAATTGAAGCCAATGAGAGCGAGCGAGATGGCTAATCTTGTATCGCCTGCACCTGCAACAGACAGGGCGAAAGCCGAATGTTTACACTCGGCTATCTCGGGTGGTACGAAAAAGCGCGCGATAATTTAAAAACAGGCATACATTTATTATGTATTTTTAATCATTGTTGGAGTTGTTAGGCAACCTGGGCTTTTGGGCTTCTAGGGTAGGTCCGCCACTGGTATACACGCATGTCATAGCGTGTTTAGTTGCGCCGGTAGCGTACAGATCATCTTACGCGGCAGTCGTGACACTATGCTAGCTATTGCGGCTACTTGCGATGATTTTTTTTCTCATTTTCTTACCAGAGCTAACATTATAAAATTGTTACATTTCAACTTCAACTATTGTCAATAAAAGCAACATTTAGAAATATTCACCTTTTTTCCCTTTTTAAATCACATTTTCAATATGGTGTACAAAATACATATCACTGTTGCATGCGGAAGTTTTTTAGTTCCGTAAGGGAAAAGTTAAGCTTAAATATCATATGTCACACTCTTCAGCGAACTCTCTAACACTCATGTGGCAATTTTCAAGTACTAGTGTTTTGATTTTGTCAATGTTATCTGCTATCGTAGAGGTCGATGGCCGACCGGAGCAAGTCGAATCTTTGACGATTTCAAGGCCCGCTTTGAACTTCTTATACCACTCGTAAGCCTGTGTTTTGGACAAACACGAATCACTAAAAGCAAATTATTGATGCTTTTTAATCGATTATTTTAAGTCCAAATTTCTGGTTACTGTATGCTACGAGCGCTTGTGCACTGCACGGAATTTTACTGTCAAGCAGTCTGGTTAGCATGAAAAAACAGATTATGACTTGTGCACTTGTGCGTCTTTCTCCGGATTGGTGCGCTCGATCGGTACGTGATTACAGTGCGCGTGAACTTGATATTGTATTTTTTTTAATAGTTTTAAAAAAAATACTTACCTTGTTGGGGCATGGGTACGCAATACGAAGGTCAGGAACATTGACTCTTTGTGCGCAATGGCTGAAGTTCACAACCGCTGTGTGTCCTGTCTGTGTCTAAAGATTTCAATTATCCCGTTAGACAAACAATTCCAGTTGGTATAATGATTAGACAGCTAATGAAAATGACATATTACCTTTGGAGTTAGTATGTTTGTGCATTTTCTGTGGAAAGTGTCGTTTGCAAGGCGCTTGCAAAGGCGGTTCATCATTCTCCTAATGACCGAAAGTTCTGAACTGCAATGTGTGGGCTAATGTTGTAGGTACGACGGGCCTATTTGGGCCACCAACTTGGAATTATAATAAATAAAGTAAATTTCTAAAATAAATATAGTATATTTTACATAAATAAGTCCTTAAATTTAAAAAAAACTTTTGAATGTAGTTGTATAAAGAAAGAAATCGTGCTTAACTATGCATTTGGAAAATAACTTAGAAATGGTTTTCAAATCTACAGAGTAAACAATACATATGATGCTCGACAAATTTTTTTTTCTTCACTTTTTTGTTTTCGATATCCTGTATGATTTTGAAAAAAAATCTTCACATTGAAAATAAATAAAAATAAAAATATCCCACAACCAAATAAGGCGTGAACGATCAAGCTAAACTGTCGTTGCTTTTATTTTAAAAAACCGGACTGCCGGACAGTAAAATTCCGTGTAGTGCACAAGCGCCCTATGCATGCCTCTACACGACAAAGCAAGTTTAGCTTTCTTGTATTATTTATAATGTACATACTAAATATTGTTTGTTCTTCTTTCAGCCATAGTGTAATGTTTGAATTTGCGTCCAGTATATTGTGCGTGCAGACAAGTGAAGTGATACGCATGTTCATACTGCCAGCTCTCTGCGGCCAGTCCAGCTTTCCGTACGCCTCGTTACTCTGGTGTTTAGGGAATCCCACTTCTCTAGATACTTTATCGTACTCATCGTGGCTCTTATATTCTGTACTACTTCTTCAACCGCCAAATTTTGGTAAATATACCCATAATGTATTGATTTAATTATAATTTTTTAATTATAATTATTTGACTATAATTTAATGCTGGGAACAGAATGAATGGTGCACTGAAATCAGTTAGGGCAAATAAAAACCTATCAGCGAAAGCTAAACTGACAGTACACAACGAAGTCCTGGTCCCAACACTAATGTATGAAAGCAAAGCAAGGAGTTGGGAAAAGAAGGATGAAAATAGACTGAATGCAGCCGAAATACGATCCCCCAGACGAATGTGCGTCAAAACGATGTATGATAGATGTTCGAATTGTGAAATAAGGAATAAATACAGGCTGAAATAGGCATTATCGATAAAATTAAGAAAAGTGTTTTGAGATGGTTTTGACATGTGGAAGGAATGAGCGAGGAAAGAACGATAAAACAAATGTATGAGGCGAATGTCATTGGAAATGGGTGCTTATAAGCATCTCCCGCTCTCTACCAACAATATGTAAAAAACGCTATTAAGCCTTTCCTGCAAACAATATGTTAATATGGCTTTAACCTTTTAAACGCGTTAACTTTGTTCCTAAGAGACGCTCGTGCGCGGCTGTATTTCGCCGTTTTTTAAATTATTACTTTTATCATGTATTTAGTTATGAAACGATTTATTTTCCTAAATAAAAACGTTCAATGGGATTCATTGTGCCTTTTTGGTACTCTATAATACACATTATTCTTGAAATATATCGTAATATAAACAAATTAGATCGTAACATAAATAAATCAAAGCACGCATCATGTGTCACTCTTACCCACTGGCGATGCGTAGCGTCGAGAGTGAGACAGATATAGGGCATGATTATGGCGCGGACTAATTACCGACCGCAAGAAAAGTCAGGGATCTGTTGTTTTATTTATCCTTGTGATATTACAAATTATTAGTCAGATATTTCAACAGATGTCATAAGGCCGAGGATTGACGTATTATTTTATCCAAAGTTCCACACCATGAAAAAATCCCTCCAAGTTGAACTGAGGTTCGAAACTTGGAGCAAAGTGAAAACACAAACGCTTATGTCAGCCGCGTATGGGGCATGTCTTGTAAAAACACAAACGGTTATGCGAGCCGCGTGGATCCGGTTAATACATAATTATTGCGTGTCCAAATACTTGTTCTTAAATCTGGATTATCTTCAATTATAGGAGCTATTTTTTTTTTTCAATAACATAATTATTTTGATTTTTTTCAGTGCAAACAATTTGTGGAGAACAAAAAAATAGATTAAATATTTCAAATATATATTCCAATACTCAAATATTAAACTACCTGGCTGTGATGTCCCGCCTGACCTCCACGCTGTGCTGCAGGCGCCGCGTGCCCAGCAACGAGCTCTACTCCCACAGCCGCACCAGCTGCGAGGGGGAGTCCGACAGCGACAACGAAGAGGACCACTCCGCGCAGAGTGAGAATGAAGTCAACGCCCGGTGCATCGAGATGCTGAACAGCAGCGACAGCGGAGTTCTGGCCATTTGCTCGCAGAGCGGCCAGAACGAATGGAACCACGAGGTTCTCGAACACATATCTGGGATATGTCACAACTTGCTGTTGAGCCATAAGCTAGCGTTCCATAAATATAAGTGAGTGGCTTTTTTTATTGTTATTACGCCTTCCAAGCCTTTTGCTTAACCAACAAAAAAAAATTATTAAAAAAGAATAACCCGCAAATCCTCTGCTGTTAGGCTTGTCTGCAGGTAGGATAGTAAAGATAGGGGAGGTAAATATGAAAAATACGTCACAAATATCCAGATCAATTGAAAAATAATATTTCTTGAATTTGTTTTGCAATATGCGGGAATCAAACTCGCGACGCTAGTTTCGTAGCTGAGCATCTATCCAACTACGCCACGGTGCCTGTCAAATAATATAATATGACCTTCAAAGCTCTATATGTTGTTATCATATCCCCACAATACTGAGTGAGTATGAGAATGGAAGTATTCCATTCTCATACTGCGAATGATGCATACGGCTTCTCACAGGATTGATGCAGTGTCAACTTGATTATTTATTCCGTGAAGGCAAAGTCAATATTAGAGTTTTTATTTATTTAAACAACCTGGAAATTGAACCCGCACCCCGTACATAGTAGCCAAATGTGTGCACCATTGGGTGTGGATAAGGGTTGGAAGAAGAGAAGAAGAACTATCGAGTTAACATCCCATCACTCTGATGCGGTATCCTATGCGGCATTGGGTGCAGATAGGGGTCAGAAGAATTACATTGAAAGCTGAACCACCGCATTCCCAGATCTGATACAGAAGCATCTAGGCTTCCTGACAGACCTTCTCTTGCGAAGCAATTTTTATTAAATTTTTTTATGAACTAATTTGCAAAATTTATAGAAAATGTGAAAAAATTGTCGGTCAATACAAAATTAGGGGTCGGTAGAAGAGGCAAAGTGTTAAATCCTATATTTCTTTGGATTAATTCAATCATTTATGTCTGGGGCAGACTCCTGTTCACGCTGGCCTTCAAGCCGTCCTTCCTGCGCGCGCTTTGGTCCTGGGCCAGCAGCCTGGAGCCGTCGGCGGGGCCCGGCGTGCCCTCGGTGGGGGGGCCCGTGCGCGGCAGCACCCTGCTGGCCATGCTGGCACAGGGGATGGGCTCCCGCAGCGCGCGCCTGCTGCCACCGCTGGCCACCTTCTGCTCCCTCTACTCGCTGCTCCTGACCACGCTGCACGACGAGGAGTTTGGCGAGAGTGACACGGCGCCGGTGACTGGTAATCCATCACATCAAACTAATTTTATGTATAATAGATATAAATAATAATATAGGAATCCCTCGTTTTCAAAATATAATACAACAATCATTCGGGGATTTATTATTTGAAGTTTTGCGTGTTTACGTATGATAACGTGAAACACGTAGGAAAAAGCTAGGTCGTTGGTAGGAGCATTGAAGTGGGAGATGTTGCCAGTGCTATTTCATTTTATTTTTACATATTTGACTTTAATTATTATATTTAAAATATAATTGTATAAAATACTTTGATTATGATATTAATAAAAATAATTTATTTATTTGATCAATCTATTTATTTGGCACATCATTTGATTGCTAAAAATCACTGAAATATATATTTTTTAATAAAAATCTCCACGGCTTGTACGCATTGTGTGAACTGACAATATTTAATATATTTTCTATATTGCTTTTACTGTAGGCATCAATTTTGTGGGATGCTATTCTATGATTATATTTTTAATAATAGTGTAAATTGTTATCAAAAAGTGCAACGGCAACAACTCAGCACTATTTTATAATAAAAAACTGCCTAAAAGAGAACACCATGAATACACGTACTTCAAAAATAAATAATATAACAAGCTAAATACAGTGAGATTTTAACTGATAAATTCAATATCCTTGATATAATAGGCCAAGAGGGTATCCATTTAAGCTGAAAATCCTAAATCATATTAAATTGGGATCATGTTCTCTTTGCAAATAATTTATATTTACGTACATTTCGTTATAATATATTTTTATATTTTGTTATCACCAGGTCCTAAGTAAAGGCCTCTTTGCAACTATATTTTATTAAAAAAATTATGTGACCAACAGAAAATTCCGATTAGATATTATTTTCCATTACTTCAAAGTCTACTATATTTGTATATTTTGTCCCCAGGTGAATCTAGTGCCTCTGTCAGCTTAGTTCAAGCTTTTTCTTTCTCTGAACTTAGTCCACTCTGTGTGTTACTAAGGCAAGTCTGTACTGGCCTCATAGAACTAGCTTTCCCGGAACAACGTCTAAATGTAGGACAGGATTACAGGTAAATTTTATTACCATTTAGTACTTACAATTACCAAGTAAAAATGTCAATGTTAAATCTTCTAAAGTTGTTCAACGATCGCTTTAAAAATTTTACTCAATGCTGCAGTTGAATATGTGCATGATAGGTGTTTTTACCTGTATATCCGCCCGTGTCCGCACTGTCCGCCTCCGTGGTGTAATGGTCAGCGTGTTTAGCTGCCGTGCTGGAGGTCTCGGGTTCGATTCCCAGGGGGGGTGAAAATAAATATTGGTGATTTTACACTGTAATATTTATTTAATATTACCCTGGACTGGTTTCTGAAGCGCAAGAGTGATCACCTTGCCTTCATGCAAGTAATGATCAAGGTAACACTGCGTCAATTCGATGCAGTGCCCTATGCACCATTGGGTGCGGATAAGGGTTATAAGTAAGTAAGATTTTCATGTCAAAAACATGATATTTTTGAAAAACATTTTTTTTCAATGCACACGGAGCGCATCTGTTGAATGTAACAGCAACACATGCAATACTAAATATTGCCGTGACAAATATGTTTGTTGACAACTTAAATACGTGGTTAAAAGTATAAAAACTTGGTGTTATAAGTTTTAAAAAATATTTTTTCAGAAGTGCTGTGTTTTCTTCATCCTCTGACAATCATGAGAAGAGTCTAAATGATCGCTACCCAAATCAAACATCAATATGGGCACATTTGTTTAAGGTAACTTATTCGATAAATTTTTATAAAAATGATAAATTGTGTACCTTTTTATCGCCCAATTCCAACTAACTTCCTAACCGGCAAAATTGACATGGGATAAAGATTGCACTTGAGCCCCCTCCACTTGTCTTCGGCTGTCAAACATCGCCCATAAGCACCACAAACAAAATATTAAGTCAATTTGTATCCGGCACTTCATGTCCACATAAGTCATCATAACGGCAGATGCCGTGGTGTAATTGAGTAGACGCTCGACTGTGAAACTGGCGTCGCGAGTTCGATTCCCATCTAATGCAAAATAAATTCAAGAAAGATTTATTTTCAATTGGTCTGGGTGTTTTTGATGTATTTTTCACATTTACCTTCCCTGTCCTTACTATCCTACCTACTGACAAACCTCTAAAATTAGAGACTTTGCGGGTTATTCCTATAAATAAAAAAACATCAATGTTCAAGCGAAAACTAGTATACCAAACATGGAGAGTTTTTTAGGCCACAAAACCTTAAACACACTTAGGACGGGAAAGTTATTTCTAACCGTTTGGTCGATTGATGCTTAAAGGCGAAAGGGGTATTTTACCTTCTGCGCCGGCCTCATTTCAAAGTAAGAAAAGAAGGAATTATTTTATAATTTTATATGAATATTATTTACCAATCTCTTTGTTAAAGTCTAAACTATATGTACACAATTATAAAATCCTGTCGCCAGCTGTCCGCAGTCGTAAAAAAAACACCCGTTCGAAATGTGTTAATAGTCTTTATCAACTTCTGTCACGCTTCCAGTGTTGTAAGTCCTTAGCTCTTTTAGTTTTCCGTGAATTGTTTTAGTATCTATAAAATAAATGTGCATTGAGCAGGTTGCGGTCAAGCTGTTGCGGCAGTTGCACACTCGCGACCAGCGGCTGCACTTCACGAGCGGGGAGCGGGAGTGGTGCGGGGGCGGCGGCGGGGGGCTATCCCTGCCGCTGCTGGCGGAGCGCCCCCATCACCTGCTGCGCCGCCACCAGCGCCTTCGCCACTATCGGCCCTTCGCGGCCTTCACCGCCCTCACCAGAGAAGACTGCGGTATGTCTCCGTGTTTTTCTTTAGCCAAAAAAAATGTCCGCCTCCGTAGTGTAGGTCAGCACGCTCGGCTACTGTACTGGAGATCCCGGGCTCGATTCCTAGGGGGGGGTCAAATAAATATAAGAGATTTTTTTACTCTTATAATTATTCAATATTACCCTGGACTGGTACCTGAAGTGGAAGGCTGATCACCTTTCCTTCATGTGCTAGATCAAGATAATGCTGCGTTTATATGATGCAGCGCCGTATCGGGTGGGAATGAGGGTTTGAAAATTGTCAACCCATCAACCAAACTTTTTTACTTCAGCACCCCATGCTAAAATATTTTGTTAATTCAGGAAATGTCCTCTCATAGACAGGAGAAAGGAACACAAAAAATTTTGCCTCTTCCCAGCCCTTCATTCTGTCTCCTGGGGCCTCTTGTTGCCTCTAGTATATATTTAAAGATGATTTATAGCAGGATTTTTTTTAATAAGATCAGACAATATCTCCTATAGATGTGGAACCGGTAACCTATACCAAAACTTGATTTAAACCAAACCAATCTCAACTCTTGTCCCTTCCAAATAAAAAATTCCTAGATCGGTGTACCCCAAAGAGTATTAATTAATTGAAAACGATAATTAAATATTTCAACTATATAGTTTTACAGTATGTACATATATATGTACATACTTCAATATTTACATGTTACATATCAAAGATTTTTATCATTCTGACTATTAAATGTAATCATTATTTGAATTTTATTTTTCTTCAAATTTTTAGAAGAGGGACCTCCACTGACCACCAAAGAAATCAGAACTCTCACAATTCTAAAGGAAATTCCATTTGTAGTTCCATTCTCACAGAGAGTGCTTATTTTCCAAGGACTACTCATGAGGTAACAAAACTTCTCTCATCTGTTTAATGTAAAACTTACTTCATTAGATAAAGCTTAATAATTTTTATTAAAATATTAAATTTAAATTTTTGTGTCGATTTCAGAGACAAACAAGAACACCAAGGCGATTTGGTTAGCTTTTTGCAAGGTCCCAATATCCACGTGATGATCAGAAGATCCCACATATATGAAGATGCTTTTGATAAACTAAGCCCACAAAATGGTACAAATTTCGTATATTGTTGTATCTTATTGAATTTAAAATTATTTAAATTCCTTGATAATGTTGAAGGAACTGATAATTAGACATCTAGCTTTGAAGTTAAACATTCTAATATTTTTAACAATTCACACATCCATTTAGACTTTAGACTATGAAGAGAAAATCGAATTAAAAAAAAAATATATCAAAACGAAAAATGTTATTAACCCATTGTTGTCAGGTGGTTTTTTCATCAACCCCTACCCTAATTAGTACACTAATTAGGGTCGTATACTAATCACAAGTAATCGTAAACTCAATTTCTATCTCTAAAATGTTTTTTGGAGGGCTGATCACCTTTCCTTCATGTGTTAATGATTAAAATAACACTGCATTTATATGATGCAGTGCCCTATGGACCATTAAGAAGAAGAAGAAAATGTTTTTTGGCATCTTGCGCTCTGCCCAAAAGTAAGCAAATACATAGAACGCTTGTGTCTCCCGCTCTCTACCAACATATGTAAAAGATTTTTTTTAATGTGTTAAAATACTACATACAACCTAAACCGGTGGTGTACTAATGGACAAATACTTGTATTTGATAAAACATTCATGTCAATTAATTGATGGAAAATAGATTTTGACGAAAATTATTTGGTTTGGTCTCAGAGCCGGATTTGCGGCTGAAGATGCGCGTCCAGCTGATGAACGAGGCCGGTTTGGAAGAGGCGGGGGTGGATGGCGGCGGGGTGTTCAGGGAGTTCCTCTCGGAGCTGCTCCGGACGGCCTGCGACCCCAACAGGGGCTTCTTCCGCCTCACCAGAGACAACACCCTGTACCCCAACCCCGCCGTACACCTCCTGGTGGAGACCTTCCAGCAACACTATTACTTCTTTGGGAGGATGCTCGGGAAGGTACTTACTAACTCAATTTATTATACTGCAAAATATAGTTTATAAACCCATTGTACAATTTATTTATTAAGCATATTAAATAGAAGCAGTGTTAATGAAATTTCTTGTGGTGCGGGAAATCTAAAAATTGGAATCAGAGAACATCGCCGTGGGCTTACCAGTAATTATTTTTCAGCATTTGCGAATCACATAATAAAAACTAACCACTCATTTGATTCTAAGTTAGCAGTGAAGTTACTCGGCTGTCCAAACTCAAAACACAGTAAAGTACTTTTTTTTTTCAAAAAAACGTACTGCAAAAAAAAATTCTCACTGTGTTTTAAGTTTGGACAGCCGTACTTAGGTGTATGATTTTAGTTCTATGATTTTAAAATACATGTGAGTTTACATAGGATGTGAGTTCTATTGAACAGTTAATACTTATTATGGGAATGCCAGGCTCTGTACGAGGGTCTGCTGGTGGAGCTGCCCCTGGCGGAGTTCTTCCTGCAGGCGCTGGTGGGCGAGGGGGGCGGCGAGGCGGACATCCACCGCCTGGCCGCGCTGGATGAGCGCCTGCACCGCTCCCTGCTGCAGCTGCGCGCGCTGCCCGCCCCCGCCGTGCCCGACCTCGGCCTGGACTTCACCGTCATGAGCGACGAGCTCGGGGAGCAGAGGGTAAGCGCACAACTTGCATATTCTTGGTATTCCAATCAGCACTCCAAGGAACGGGACCCCAAACCCTGGCACGTCAGGGGTGTATGGACATGTCCACTTTTTGCATATACTGCATATACTAGCACATCCAGGGGTGTATGGACATGTCCACTTTTTGCATATACTGCATATACTGGCACGTCCAGGGGTGTATGGACATTTCCACTTTTTGCAATAGGGTATTATCATTCGGGAGGAATATCTTACTTAACATTGCAATTGACGGGAATCAAACCCGCGACGCCAGTTTCGCAGCCGAGCATCTACCCAATTATGCCACGGCGCCTGTCAAATTTAAGTATGGGATTTTTTATATTATTTTTTGACATCTCAACAAAGATGAAAAATTTGACTTGATCAAAAACCCTTTGATCGGCTGCTACATCAGCAATGGGTAAGTTGAACATAGATCAAGAAGAATATACAAACCTGGGCATTTACGGGGCTTACGGCCGTCATAGGCTGGTTTAAGTGATCACTTTACACACGTGTAACATTCGCCAATTCTACCCATGATTGACAACCATACTACTCAAATTCTTGGATGTTCCATAAACATAATCCAATTTCGAAACATTGTATAAAAATCACTAGAATTTTCACAAGAGACATCTATTGGTGAGATGAAGAAGCTTTTTTTTATTGAGCAGAAACTCTTATAATTGTTTGTGAGGTCCGAATTCTGGATTATAATCATACATGAGAAATGCTAAGAAATATCCTTTTCATTTTATTATTTTAGCTTTTAATTTGACTAGATAATGTATTATCAACATTTTGAGTGCGTCCAGTAAAGAAATAATGCATTGCCAAAAAATTTCTTTACTGATTTGTAGTAGATATCACTTGAAAGTATCTTTATAATATCACTCACTCCTTTCAAGAACGTCATAAATCAAAAAATTTTATTTTTCAGTAGAATGTTTTTAAAGTTTAAAAATATAATACAATGTATTAAAAATAAATATCAAGCCACTTCTTGAACTTTTTACTGTGCAACAGATCTTTTTAGGTAAAAACTGAAGGTTTTTTCTCCATTTAAAAAATATTTGGTATATTTAAAAAAATAATTAAGCAATACCTTTTCTTCAAAATGCAAAAACAACACTTTCTGCCCTGTAACGGGTAAATATTAAGTTAAGAATATGCCTCTTTTGCTAGGATATAGTACATTTTCTGGGCATTCCGAAAACATGCACAACTGAAAATTTACGATTTTTGATTTATGACGTTCTTGAAAGGAGTGAGCGATATGTATTCAGGTATACCGTGGTCAGAAAAATGACCTTATTTTCACAAATTCCATTAGGTGTTTTATATCGCTGATCAGGTAATCAATATTGTATAATGGTTAAATAATTTTATTTATTTATTTATATAAACCCCCATATAACGTTGACGTTTACGCAAATTACTTTTATTTATGTAAACCCCCATATAACGTTGACGTTTACGCAAATTACTTTTATTTATGTAAACCCCCATATAACGTTGACGTTTACGCAAATTACTTTTATTTATGTAAACCCCTATATATGTACTACTTACTGACGAAGGTGGAGATGTCAAAAAATAAAACCTAATAAATTTTTTCACCATTAGGTGGAAGAGCTAAAGCCGGGCGGCAGTAACATAGCCGTGACGGCGGAGAATCGCATCGAGTACATCCACCTGGTGGCGGAGTGGAAGCTGTCCCGGCAGGTGCGGCTGCAGACGGCGGCGGCGCGGCGCGGGCTGGCCACCGTGGTGCCGCTGCCGTGGCTGCGGCTCTTCGGCCCGCAGGAGCTGCGCCTGTTGGTCTCCGGCGCCGAGAGCGGCGTGGACGTGGTCGACCTCAAGCACCACACCAACTACGGAGGTATACATGGCTTGGATATTCAATAAACCCCTTCTTAATTCATTAATCACTTCGCATTATTTTTTGACATCTCATCAAAGATGAAGAAGAATATGGAAGTCTGAGCATTTACGGGGCTGACGATCGTCATAGGCTGGTTTAAGTGATCACTTTGCATATGTGTAACATTCACCAAATCTACCCATTATTGACAACCACACTACTCAAATTCTTGGAAGTTCTATATAAATATATGAACCAATTTTGAAACATAGTAGCTCAATAAAAAGCTTCTTTTCATCTCACCAATAGATGTCTCTAGTGAAGTTCTAGTGATTCAAGAACAATGTTTCAAAATTGGTTCATATATACATATATAGAACTTCCAAGGATTTGATTAGTGTGGTTGTCAATAATGGGTAGAATTGGTGAATGTTACATGTGTGTAAAGTGATCACTTAAACCAGTCTATGACGGTCGTCAGCCCCGTAAATGCCCAGACTTCCATATTCTTCATCTTTGATGAGATATCAAAAAATAATATGAAAAATAACTCCTATAATTGGATATAATCCAGATTTGTGAACAAGTATTTGAACACACTCAAAATGTTGTACATGACACACTCAAAATGTTTGATGCTTTGTACGAAGGGCTTGAGTCAAATAAACTTAACAATTACATTACAACAACTTATCAGTAGAGCTGAAACTTATTTGAAAAAATCTCCTGTGAGAGTTTTGGGTTTGCTGTTTCAGAATAGGATCATTCAAAGTTTAATTGTTTATCCTATGATTTATGATGTTTTTGTCAACAACAAAATAATCACAAGAAATGGATATGATTTCTTAATAATTTAATAAAAAAAAGTATTACCTTTAACCAGGGCTTTGTTTCATGTAACGCGGTGGAAAGGTGTTCCGGCACCTTTTTTCGCGGATATATTTTTTTTAATTTTCATAATCAATTAGATGAAACCATGTTTGTGCTTTCGTAATTACAATCTACATTTATATATGTTATTCTTCAAAATGAAATAATATGGTATTGTAAAAAATTGTGAGTTCTGGGACCTTTTCCAGGAGTTTACAAAAGTTCTGGGACCTTTTTTGTTGAAAAAAAAATGCCCTGCCTTGAAATCTTCAAAAATAAATATATTTTTTGTTCAGGTGGATATACTATAGAGCATCCAACGATCCAATTCTTCTGGAATGTTGTGGAAAACTTCACTGACCTCCAGAAGAGACAACTACTGAAATTTGTTACAAGCTGTTCTAGACCTCCCCTTCTCGGCTTCAAGGTAATACTTCATTTTCCAATCCGTTTTTGTGTATAATATTAATTGTGTATTTAGTAATGAGTACTAACCCATTTCTAGCAAAATATTATCATAAGAGTTAATACATATGTATTTTACTATATATGTAGGAGGAAGTGTTATTTTTATATGTAGCAGGTGTGTTTTAAATAGATTTTTGAAATATAGATGTCAAGAAAGTTTTGTTAAGAGTGAAAATAAGGATGTGTGACTATTAACAGCGCTGTGCCACTAATGAAGAATGTAAAAAAAACTTAACCTTAAGAATAAAACAAATTAATTTTTTTTTAAAAATTGGACATAATTGAGTTGGAATTTATAATTTCTAATAATAAGCATGAAGTGGAAACGGGCGACCTCAGTTTGGTTATTTATGTTATGTAACGCAAACTAGTCCAAACACGCAAGCAGCGCTAAGGTTGGCGCGAAATGATACATGCGTCATCTGTGAACTTTGCTCGTTCAAAAGCATTAAGTGGCTAAAATAATTAATGTCAAAAATTTCCTGTAATTTTTTCCATTTATTTTATTTACAGGATTTGGATCCACCGTTCTGCATCCAACACGCTGGATCCTCTGAACGTCTTCCATCGGCCTCCACATGCATGAACCTTCTTAAACTACCCGAGTTCCACTCTGAAGTCATGCTCAAAGAAAAACTCCTCTATGCCATTAATGCGGGAGCGGGCTTTGAATTAAGTTAAGTCGGCTTACTTCAAATCAATAATTAAATGTGTGATAAATCATTTCTAGAATATACTATGAGCGTACTGCGAAAACTGACCAAGTTTTTAAAAAATAGTCATTGTGATTGAATACATCATTAATTCTGAATCGTGGTTTTAAAAGTTGAGAAATAAGTTAAAATGTCGGAACAATACTGTAATTGGATTGACTTACTTTTGCAGTATGCTTACTATATTCTCCCCTGATAGGAAAATTACTGAAATACAAATGCAGTTGTAATGCATTTTTTCTGCAACATGATGAAACGATATAATGTGTACGCATAATAATATAAAGTTTTACCTTTATTTTAATTTTATTTGTATAAAATAAATCTTTAAAAACAATGCAAAAAAACAATTATTTTCCTGAAATCATCTTTATTTAAACAAGTATCTTTGTTGTATACCTACACGTGAATTATTGGCATTATATTGGCCCCAATATAATGCTGCCTCAAATATTTATACTGAGACCATTTTAGACCAAAATACAAAAAAATACAAATATTTTAAATTTACATGTACAAATCACAATCGTGAAATGTAACGGTGACATATTTTTTCATTTATCTTTATTTATTTCATCATTTTCATATTCATTATCCATGTCTGTATAAGCACTCCTAAGGTAGTGTTTTACGAAAATACCGCTATATTAATTATCCAAAATTATTATTAGATATATTCTTAAAATCTCTTTTTTGTTGCTTGCATTGTCTATACCTACTACCCCTAATTATTTACATAATTTTCCATTTGAATGTTATGTCTATTTTTATTCATCTTAATTTTAAACTATTAACTTTTTATTGACTTAGTTCCCTTGGTTTTTACGAATTTCACTAATAGAATATTTGCCTGTTTTTCTATGTATTGCTTTAGATATAATTTTTTTTTGTTGTTATAAATATGTATATGAAAATTTTTACATTTTGTCTGTCGAAACATACTCATTTTAGTTTTGCTCAATATTGTGTCTTTTTTTAATAAGTAATTTTAATGCAAGCATAGAAAGGTGTGTTATAATGGCTCCTTTTAGTGTATTGACATAACATTCAGTAGAACCTCGATTATCCAGACGGTAGGTAGTCCGAATAAGAAAAAATCTCGATAGTTGAAAAAAAAATTGTCAGGACAAGTACATTCATTATTTATCATTTGTATTACGATGGATTTACAAATGGCTAAAATATTATTTAAAAAAAAAAACAGTTATTAATTTCTGTTTCAAGACAACAGTTCTTTTTTAAGCTATCAAATCGCGAATACTGCAAATGTTGTGTGAGATGACTCATATATTCCTTCTCAAGACCTTGTTAAGAAGAATGCATAAGCTATGACGTAAGAATTGTTTGGGTTCCAACTTAACAACAGTAGACGCAATTCACTTAGTGCAAATCAGCAACATTTTTTTTTATTATTTTTTTTATCAATCCGAATAATAGAGGTCCAGATAATTGAGGTTCTACTGTACTTTTATTATACGATGCACTAGAATGACTCTTTTTTGTATTGTACAATTTTAGTGGAGTCCGTTCATGCCAATTTATTTATTTCATTATTTACAAGGACCACCTTAGGATGTTTTTTTGTTTCACAGAAGTATGTAGCCTAAATATCTATTGATATAAAATTAAAACAACTTATATTGTAACAATGATCCATTGGAGAAGGGGTGGTAACTTCCAAAAATAGCTATTATCAGAAACCAAATGTGGTGAAATATTAATGCATCGCTACCCCCATAATATTCACTACGCTTCGTTAATGCCTCGCTTTGTATAGTCTTCGGTTAGTGTGAGAGTTATCGAGATTGAATCTCAGTACTCCAATTCTTAACCTTATTTTTCAAATATTAAATAAATAAAATTAACATTGTGTTTTTATTGGCAATAATTTGTATTGCATAAAAAAGTAAATTGTGACAATTGTTTCATCTAGGGGGAATTTTTTCAGTTTGAAGGTGAAAGAATCTAGGAATATTGCCATTTTTTATTATTAGTAAGTTAAACAAATAAAAAATAATCACAAGACAATCAATCCTGTTTTCATAAAAATCTGTAAAGCAATTTATGAGATGTAAAAGTTAAAACTTTTGCAATTTTCTTCTTCTTCTGCGTCATTCTCTTCATTGCCGAGAATCCTGACCATCAGGATGGTGACCTGGCTTGCGCCGCAGGAAAGGGAAACACATTTTTAATATCATTGCAATCGACATGACGTTATTGCACCCGCGATGATACCAACTTTGTGGAATTATTTAACAATCTTAAATTTATTTATTTCTGCATTTCTTTCAGAAAATTTTGTGATATATATTTAGGGGTACAAATATCAAAGTAGGTTTTATTATTTTTTTTAATTCTGTGTACTATTCAGTTTTATTTTAGCCAAATAAATATGTATTTACACCCTGAGTCATTGAAATTCCTGTGCCCTCCAGTTCTTACCGTTTTTCAGAGCAATATGCCTTGCGGTATAATATAATCATTTGTATTATTTATATAGCTTAAATTGCACATTTGTCAAATAAATTCAATCAAAATATTTTGTTCTAATGGAAAAGAGTTATTGACCATTTATTTAAAAAATGTTTTTCTGCTTTCAGTGAATTTTTTTTAATCCAAAACATGAAAATAAAATGTTTTCCAATATTAAACAAATAAGTGTTGCAAACCATAAAGTATTTACTAAAAATTTAAATCGAAACTGGTCAAAAAAAAATTATCTTGTCAATTTTTCTTGTTATTATCACTTAAATCTGATTAGAGCTAAACTGTTAGTATCAAATTGAATTGGAGAGCTTTTTGGATAAATTATTTAAAAAAAGGTTTATATAACACCTTGTCCTACAAAATTCCACTCCTGACTGACAATATTAAAAAAGAGAAAAATTAAAAATCAGCATTGCAATGTATGTACATGTACTTTAAGTCATATATATTTATACAGACAATCATTCTATTCTGCAAGGTACAATGTTCCGAAAAGTACTTAGAATTAGGACCGATATTACACCTTACAAAATAACTTCTCAGACCTAAATTTAAAAAACCGTTTTCAAAGCACACAGCTTCTTTGTCAGGACTGATTAATATCTTTAACAAACTTATTTCGTAAGTTATAAAATGGAAAAACACAAAGTTAGTGCTTCGAATATTGATTATGTGTGCTAATTTAATTAATTTACGGTGTACGTCAGATTCTAAAATGGCTAATTTAGCTGCCAATTGGGAGGTGGTAGGAATATGATTAGCTAAAACATAGTATGCTTTTTTTATCTTTAGATGAAAATGTTGTGATGTTAGGATAAGAACTATTAGGCATAAAATTTTATTTGTTTAATGTTAATATTGTACCTTGCTAAAGATGTGGCATTTTATCTGGAAATTTTTCAAGAATTCTATTTATTGCATAATGGATAATATATACATTAATATTCTTTATAGTTTCTATTTTATCACAGCATTTTTAAAGTCATTAAATAATACTTATGGTTTTAGAAATGTTTTATTGCAGTCAATCTTACATTTATAGGAATAAATTATTTTGAATATTGTCATATTATTAATTTTCACTTAACACATTGTAGTCGGGCGCTTCGAACAATAGACTGTAGCCTATAGCGGACGTTTTTCGTGATTAGCGCAAAAATATATCGCTTTCTTAAAATTTACACAATTTCTAAACCAAATAATATTTTCGATTGAAATTTTCAAAGAAATCATATATGACATTTGATCATCAAAAAATATAATCATAATTTTTAATTAAGTATTCCGTATTTCACAATTTTAGAAGCATTGTAAACTCTAAAATATAGTCTTCCCCTCCGAGGTATCATTCCCTATACAATGCTTATAAATTCAAATAAAAAACACCAAACAGTAAACAAAACAGTCCAAGCTGTATGAAAAATAGTCCAATACGTGAAATGACTAAAACTAAACTGGAGATCGAGATCGCATAAAAACTCTAGATTTCTGGCGATGCGTTTACAAGCAACACACTAGCCAATCTGGACAAGGCATCTCAAATAACGTCAACAGACTGTCGCCTAGCACCCAGGTAGCAGATTACCCTTCAACGCGTTTTATTTCACGCTGATAACAAACCCGTATATTGCCGTTTCCCGCCGATAACCGACAGTCGACAAAAACGGCATTTGCCGTGTCCCGCAGTTGACCGACAGTCCGCGAAAAACGGCAAATGCCGTGTCCCGACGACAACGTGTTAATGCACATCACAATATAGTATTTTCATACATGTTTCTTCTGCCATAAACTCTTACAAATAATATATTTATAATATTAGATACAAAATATTACAGTACCCTGAATCGAATTTCAATCATTTACTAATATTAAAAATAAAAATAAAACTGTCATACTTCTTTTCAAAGTTATGGATATTAAGAAACAGCATTATATCAGAATTGTCAAATTTATGCTGTAATTTTATAAGTGTACGTTGTGATAAATAATCTATATTATTTCAATGCTGTGGTTTAAATAGAAAACATTTTGCAATGTTCTAAGTTTTGGTAATTGTTGATTTCATTAACCTTTTGAATGCCGGAAATTTGGTTTTACTCAAAATTAAATGCTTTCATATAATGAGTGTCACCTGAAGTATATCTTGTTTTGGCAAGTTGTTAGTACTAAAAAATCAATTCTGGATGCCTTACTCTGTTTTTTCTTATGCATCTGATATTCCAAAATCATTTAGTTGTTGCCATGAAATTACTTAACTCTTTTACGCCTTTAACCGGAATTAAATTTTCAAAAAGCAAATTTTGCATAGGAAAACTTTGACAGAAATCATTGAATTTCCTGATTTCTATAATTACAAAGAGATTTTATTTCAATTGCCTTAACCCTTAGCACTCCTTAACTCCTTAATTATCGTTTTTTACCTAGCGCTACTCACATAACTGATTTACATAATAGATTTTTTCAAAAGGGTTATCAAATTGGTTTTATATTGGTGCATGGTAGTGTTTTTATTATTATTTTGGAAATTGCACCCTCTACTTACCACTCTGATGTCTAGTCAAACTTGACATCAGAGTGGTAAGTAGAGTATATGAAATCAGTCATTTCTCCTGAGAACAATACCCTATTGCCAATGCTAACAAGTTTATACATATCGCACACCTAGATCAAAACTGTATCAACTCAAAAATTTTTTTTTTTTAAATAATCACTTATTCGGATTCTACAAATGAAGACGCATATATCAATTTATTCGATTTGTCAATATCTTAAATATTCTTCGAAATATAGCACTATATTTTCCTTTTGGTGAATAAAAGAGTTCGATACGGTGTTATCTAAGTATGGGGTAAGCAGTAAACTTATCCAAGGCATAGCATCCTTGTACGAGGATAGCACTGCATGCATAAGGGTAAGTGGTTCATTTTCATCCTGGCTTAGCATCTCTAAAGGTGTTAAGCAGGGATGTGTAATGTCACCGTGGCTGTTTAACCTATACATGGATAATTGCATGAAAGAACTGAAAGATTTAAATGTTGGAGCCAGAATGAATAATTTGACTGTCTGTTGCCTTTTGTATGCTGACGATGCTGTTCTTCTTGCCGATAGCAGAGAAGACCTGCAGGCGTTGGTGACAAAAGTGTATAATGTGTGCAAGGAAAGTGACTTATTGATGAATGTTAGCAAATCTAAGATTATGGTTTTTGAAAGAGAAGAATGCAGATCTGAATGTGAAATATTGGTAAACGGAGAGATTCTGGAACAGGTAGATGATTTCGTGTATTTGGGTAGTATGTTTTCTAGGGATGGAAAGATTGATAAAGATATAGAAAGGAGAGTGAATGCTGGGAACAAAGTGAACGGTGCACTGAAATCAGTTATAGCAAATAAAAACCTATCAGCGGAAGCTAAACTGGCAGTGCACAACGGAGTCCTGGTTCCAACTCTAATGTATGGAAGTGAAACATGGAGTTGGCAAAAGAAGGATGAAAGTAGACTGAATGCAGTCGAAATGCGATCTCTCAGAAGAATGTGTAACAAAACGATGTATGATAGATGTGCGAATAGTGAAATAAGGAAAGAATGCAAAGCTGAGATAAGCATTATCGATAAAATTAAGAAAGGTGTGTTGAGATGGTTTGGACATGTAGAACGAATGAGTGAGGAAAGAACGGTAAAACAAATTTATGAAGCGAATGTTAGCGGGAAAAGAAGCAGAGGAAGACCGAGAAAAACATGGCACGATCAGGTATGCCAAATACTTGAAAGTGGTCAGGTTAGGAGTCGTAACAATCGGCGGGTATGTATGAGGAGATGCATGAACGTGGAAGAGGCGAAGAATGTTTGCAAGGACAGAGTGGTGTGGCGCTCTATTCTCTCTGCCTACCCCTGCGGGGAAGCGGCGTGATGGTTAGTTAGTTAGTTAGTTAAAGAGTTCGATTCTCTCTGCCTACCCTTTCGGGCTTCCCCGAAGTGTGATAGTTAGTTAGTTAGTTAGTATGAAATGTTTTCATGTAAATATTCTTTAAATATGCATTGTCCATTCAAAAAAGAAAACAGGAAACTTCTATTACATAAGGCGACATCGCTATACGTTTTTCGTCTCTCCTGAAAAAACAGTTTTTTTTTAGTTGATACTCTTTTGATCTAGGGGTGCGATATATACGTAATCTCCATTCAGAGGGTTGAAAGATATCTGACAATATTACATTATTTATTTTTCAATAAAATCCCTAATAACCTGTTTTACTCATTTGTACCAAATGTATCTAGTAGCCTTTTTACTACGTATAAGAATAGATTTCATATGTTGCCAATGTGTCTAATATAAAGGAATATTTTACCTAAGTGTCTATTTTAAAAGATGTCATATCAGATACCTTAATATATTAATATTCTCCCTTATCCTTTTTTGTATAAAAGTAAAAAGCAACAGCTGTAGACTGACATCTATTTGTAAGGCTTCCAAATACTTCCAAAAAGATAAATGCATTATTGACAAATCTTAAATTCTTTTCCAATAATTTTATATTTAATTTGATATAAACAAAAAATAAAATCATATTTTAACTTAACTTTTAACAAAATAGGAGAAGGAGTCCAGAAATATTAAATAATTTATAAAAATACATTGTTCAAAAGACGCTAAATGTTTACATGTCAATACTATAATGATTCACTACTATGAAGGGCCCTTGAGGTAGTTTTTGACAAAAATGGCGCTATATAAATTATCCTAAATTATTATTATTATTATTATTATGAAGATGGTTGCGATGACTAATTAAACCTCTGTCCACAGATGTCACTCAAAAGTGTTATGTACATATCGCTCACTCCTTCAAGAACGTCATAAATAAAAAATCGTGAATTTTGAGTTGGGCATGTTTTCGGAATGCCCAGAAAATGTACTATATCCCAGCAAAAGCGGCATATTTTTAACTTAATATTTACCTGCTACAGGGCAGAAAGTGTTGTTTTTGCATTTTGAAGAAAAGGTATTGTTTAATTATTTTTTTAAATAAACTAAATATTTTACAAATGGAGAAAAAACCTTCAGGTTTTACCTAAAAAGATCTGTTGCACAGTAAAAAGTTCAGTAAGTGGCTTGATATTTATTTTTAATACATTGTATTATATTTTTAAACTTTAAAAACGTTCTCCTGAAAAATCAAGTTTTTTGATTTATGACGTTCTTGAAAGGAGTGAGCGATATATGACCCCTGTATTTTTATGGAGTTTCACTATTAACATATTAACGTATCTGGTAACATTGTGTGTACTTGTATAATAATTGTGAGAATCTATATATCCAATTAGAATGTAAAACGTTCTATGTTTTATACTAAGAATTATAATAAATCATAGATGTCTTCATTTCATGTTTATACATAAATACATATTTTGTATCTGCATATTATTCTGTACTTGTCATAATCTATGTGTACTAAGTAAATTGTTTTAGGAGTCTTAGAAATTATATTAAAAAATTTAGTGTGTTGTTTTATGGAAAAATGTCACTTTTATTTAAACACAAATAAAAAAAAGTACAGGGTCCTGAGTTTTTTTATTATAAATTTTCTAATCCTACTTATTAGAATTCCTAAATTCATTAACATTGTTACTACCTCAGAAATTTCAGTGATTATGTTTTTTTTATTTGAAAACCAACGGAATATTTAACAAAAATAACATAATAAAATAAAATTTTAAATATAACATTCCAATTAGAGGTTTTCACTTAAGTAATCTAAAACTCCGCCCGCCTGCGTAGTGTAATGGTCAGCATGCTCGCCTACCGTTCTGGAGGTTCCGGGTTCGATTCCCAGGGGGGTTTAATAAATATAAGTGATTTTTTCGCTCTAATATTTATTCAATATTACACTGGACTGGTACCTGAAGTGGAGGGCTGATCACCTTTCCTTCATGTGTAATCGATCGAGATAACACTGCGTTTATATGAAGCAGTGCCCTATGCACCATTGGGGTGCGGTCAAGGTAAGGTTTTAATCTAAAAACAAAAATAAAAATAAACTGTCATGTACATAAAGGTATATAACCATATAATAATCTTACATTAAATGTTTTTATTGAATAATAGAAAATTTCTTTATCTTTTTTTTTTTTATCAAATACTTGCATTTAAATTTATTAAAACATTTCTATCCTAGAAAAAATTCAAAGCCCTCGTTTCTTGTACCTATTGAATGTCTGATCGCAAGAGGTGTCACTAACTGTCGAATATTTTATTATATTTTTTTTCCAAATTCATGAGTGAAAAAACTTATAAATGAAAATTAATATTAAAAAAAGTTAAGAAAAAGAATATTAATATTAAAAACAGTTTTCGGTTGGCACACATTCAAACAGTTTTCGAATTACCTGCAATTTTTTTTAAGGGGGAATTTAATCTTCAAATTTAGAACTGCGCGCATTTTTTAAAAAGAATATATGTTAGAATTCAGCCTTTTTTATAACATACCTACATTTATTGAAAAATATTTTTAGATTTTTTTTAACTCTACCTATCAAAGGCTCTTTTCGTTTCAAAACCATATATTTATTTCGAAAAAAACTTTTTTCCTAAACAAACTCGGTATTTTAAGCTTAAAAAATCGATTCAGTCATATTTTACCTGGTTTTAAAGGAAATTACGTTGCGATTTATCGTATATTAGGCTTTAATCTCGATATTGTGTGTGAATTGATCTTGAATCATTCTCAGGCGTCACTTTAGAGCGCGTTGATCACTTTACACACGTGTAACCATATTCTTCTTCATCTTTGATGAGATGTCAAAAAATAATATGGAAATAACTCCTGTAATTGGAGATGATCCAGATTTTATGAACAAGTATTTGACACACTCAAAACGTTAAAAAAAATATCGTTAAAAAATCATTTATCGTGGCTCTCGGTGTAATCGCTTCAGACGTGCAAATTCGAGCGCCTAGACACATCACATAAGTCAGACAGAACGATCACTTGACGTAGGTACTGTGTACTTCTATAAATATCGATCTGACACGGAGATGTGAAGCGGGCGTAATGTACGAAGACGGAAGACCAAGTCGGGCAGGGGACGTCTTGTGTGGTCCGGCCCGATGAGGCGGCCGCCTGGGTGGTCCACATCCAAAGCTCTTACATTATACACATCGTCTTTTTTTACCTCTTGCTAAAATTACACGATCCGCTAAACGCGTCTCTTGATTCGTAAACATCGTAATATCCATACGACTCTTCCCCGGTGTTTACCAACTCTTCGTTCGTCGCGTTCTGTAGTTCGATCCACGATGCGTGAAATTAGTACAAAGCGTTTTTAAATTATTCGACGTTTTAAAGAGTCGTTAGCCAAAACTTCATACATT